>NC_091159.1:43153292-43235792 GCF_040958095.1 Procambarus clarkii | reverse complement strand
CTAGGTCTGGGCCCAATGTATCAGAAGACTGGGCTCTAGCCCCCAACACAGTCCGACTCAGGGGCTTGGTCGCCTACCCCACGAGCCTGAGAAGTCATAAGAAGAATAGTACAGTATTCAGAGACATGGAAACGAGAGGTAATACTTTCATTCATGAATGTGCCCCCGTACCTACCACGGAGCCACAATAAGAGGCAGGACACCCGACAAGAGACATGTTGCTGATCTTGCCGGGCCCCCCTAGGGGTGCGTCGTGAGTATACGCCCCACAAACGCCACCTTAAGAACCGTCAGTCCGTCGAGGTTGAGTTCGGTGGGAAAAGGAGGATTGGCAATAAAAGGGTTCCCTCGCTCGAGACGTTGGGTGCTCCAGTTCTACAGGTGCAAGAGTATGCCTCCTCAAACACCCGGGCATCAAAACAAAAGAAGGCCAAAAGAATAATCAAAACAGGCAAAAGGGTGGCACGAAATGACAATTAGAAAGGAGAAGAGGGGGGGGGGGGGGAGAAAAACGAAACATAAGGAGAAGTCATCCAGCACAATTTGTGAGGACAGCACCAGGAACATAAGGCCACAAAGAAAAAGGAAAAAGGAAAAAATAATTAAAACTAAATGGGTAGAACACCTGGAGAGAAATGATATAATATCAAACAGACAGTATGGTTTTCGATCTGGAAGATCCTGTGTATCGAATTTACTCAATTTCTATGATCGAGCAACAGAGATATTACAGGAAAGAGATGGTTGGGTTGACTGCATCTATCTGGACCTAAAAAAGGCTTTTGACAAAGTTCCACATAAGAGGTTGTTCTGGAAACTGGAAAATATTGGAGGGGTGACAGATACGCTTCTAACATGGATGAAAAATTTTCTGACTGATAGAAAAATGAGGGCAGTGATCAGAGGCAATGTATCGGACTGGAGAAATGTCACAAGTGGAGTACCATAGGGTTCAGTTCTTGCACCAGTGATGTTTATTGTCTACATAAATGATCTACCAGTTGGTATACAGAATTATATGAACATGTTTGCTGATGATGCTAAGATAATAGGAAGGATAAGAAACTTAGATGATTGTCATGCCCTTCAAGATGACCTGGACAAAATAAGTATATGGAGCACCACTTGGCAAATGGAATTTAATGTTAATAAATGCCATGTTTTGGAATGTGGAATAAGAGAACCTAGACCCCACACAACCTATATATTATGTGAGAAATCTTTAAAGAATTCTGATAGAGAAAGAGATCTAGGGGTGGTTCTAGATAGAAAACTATCACCTGAGGACCACATAAAGAATATTGTGCGAGGAGCCTATGCCACACTTTCTAACTTCAGAATTGCTTTTAAATACATGGATGGCGATATACTACAGAAATTGTTCACGACTTTTGTTAGGCCAAAGCTAGAATATGCAGCGGTTGTGTGGTGCCCATATCTTAAGAAGCACATCAACAAACTGGAAAAGGTGCAAAGACATGCTACTAAGTGGATCCCAGAACTGAAGGGCAAGAGCTACGAAGAGAGGTTAGAGGCATTAAATATGCCAAAACTGGAAGACAGAAGAAAAAGAGGTGATATGATCACTACATATAAAATAGTAACAGGAATTGATAAAATCGATAGGGAAGATTTCCTGAGACATGGAACTTTAAGAACAAGAGGTCATAGATATAAACTAGCTAAACACAGATGCCGAAGAAATATAAGAAAACTCACTTTCGCAAACAGAGTGGTAGACGATTGGAACAAGTTAGGTGAGAAGGTGGTGGAGGCCAAGACCGTTAGTAGTTTCAAAGCGTTATATGACAAAGCGTGCTGGGAAGACGGGACACCACGAGCGTAGCTCTCATCCTGTAACTACACTTAGGTAATTACAAAGGACAGAGGACCGTCCCATGGAGTATCACACTCCGGCAACCGCCCACCAAGCCCCCTCATGGCATGCATAAGCATAAGCAATGTTAAAAAGAAAAGATGGTAAACCTGGAACCTAGTCTTGGGAAAAGGTATAAGATCATGATGCATCAAGATGAGGATGGCTTGTTCAAATTTATAGTGCATGCATGCACAAAAGGCAGGGTGTGCCTTAATGCAGTTGATGCATTAAACTTAGGAAAAAGAGCAATCTGAAAATGACCAGGGTCATTACACAAGATGCAAAGGACTGCACTTTGATGAACCATGTCCAAATTTCCAACACCTATTGCAGAAGTATGAAGGTAGTATATATTCCCGAAAGGAGCAGCTGATACTGGCAAGTACAGTATTACGGAAGACTTAAGGGTCCTATCGTCAAAAGTGACCGTAACGACTCAAAGAGGATGACAATGATGACCACGAGGGAGGGTGAGTGAATTTTCAATCGGGAGGATAGAAGAGCCTTATGTCTCGAGGATATATTTAATATACGAATGGTAGTTTGAGTTCTCTATCTCCAGTTGCAGTATGGTGCAGGACAATGACTGTGCCAATGCTGGCATGTAACTGGATATTTTTGCATACCTTAACTGGGGTCTCACCTTTGCAGGGCAAAGTAGCTAGGTGGGCCACAACTTCATGCATGCCAGTCTGGGTTAAAAGTAACATGGGAATCTACAGTCAACAAGGTGCTCATGTATATGTAAATCAGTGTGTATATTCACTTTGACAAAGATCAAAATACTTAGGCCATGTAGTGGGGCCAAACAAATCCTGGAATGTAGCAGCAATAGAAGGAATTGTGTGTGAGTGGCAACAGCACTGTGAAGCCCCATTAAGAAGGGGGGAGGGAAGTAAAAGGCATGGTTGTCACAAGAAATTTAGCCACCCCGGTCGGCCGGGGGACAGCACACTGGACTTGTGATCCTGTGGTCCCGGGTTCGATCCCGGGTGCCGGCGAGAAACAATGGGCAGAGTTTCTTTCACCCTATGCCCCTGTTACCTAGCAGTAAAATAGGTACCTAGGTGTTAGTCAGCTGTCACGGGCTGCTTCCTGGGGGTGGAGGCCTGGTCGAGGACCGGGCAGCGGGGACACTAAAGCCTCGAAATCATCTCTAGATAACCTCAAGATGATAACCCCCCCAGGTGAAGGGGTAAACATCAGTGAGGGCTTGGGGCTCATCCCTGCCAAAGAAATGGGAGAGGAATGGACTGGGTCAGGTGGGGGTAGCCTTAGCCCAAAGCCTGGTTTGGGCCAACTCTAGCCTGAGCCATGGAGCCTGATTTTCCAGTACTGTCAGACATGGAGGGCCTGGTCATCTACCCACAAGTCTGAGAAATTGAAACATCGTCTGAAGGAAACATTCAAAAATAGAAAAAACAAAACTTCACTGCCCATCACCCACCACTGAGCCTAATAAAGGGTGGCCCAAGCACATGGGTAAGTAAGTAATTATCAAAGAAGGTACCAAGCCAGGAAGGCTGTGTAGCACCAAAGCATATGGGTAACCAAACGGTATATTTGGGTAATCATCGTCTAACTAGGTGGACTAACCAGACGAGTCAATTGGTCCAAGTGGACAGAAACCAAACCTCCCAACCTATTCCCCCCACCCCCACCAAGGAATCATCCACTGAGGGGGGTTACCTTGAGGTGTTTTCGGGGCTTAGTGTCCCCTCGGCCCGGTTGCTGGACTGGTCGACCAGGCTGTTGGATGCGGCTGCTTGCAGCCTGATGTATGAATCACAACCTGGTTGATCAGGTATCCTTTGGAGGTGCTTGTAAAGTTCTCTCTTGAACTCTGTTAGAGGTCGTGTTCAGGGGAAATCCATTCCAGGGATGTGTTTGTGCTGTATTGTATGCATTATTTGACTCCCATGCATCTGCTTTACACAATTTAATGATTGCATTGACTTTTACCAATAAACCCACAACAAATTATTATACTGTACCATAGCTGTACTTAATTCTGGTATACCTTTTCATCTTAATTTAAAATTAGCATAGGTAAAAAAAAATTAATATTGTTAGTTAAATTTTTTATCATAGTAGGCTAGATACGTTTCAACAAAAACTGATTTTTCAGGTATATACAGTAGTATTTAATCTGGAAATTGTTTAGACAATGATTAACTGGGTAGTTTTTATGCATCCATTAATGTACGTTTGTCCATAATTTAAAATAATTAACTATATTTTTAGAAATAAATGTTCAAGTTGACATCTAAATTGAACATCTGGTTGTTCACCTGGTTCAAAGTGCTCATAACAATTCAGTCAGGTCAAGTGTGGCTCGACTAAACCCTAAATGATATAAACAAAGACTTCACCAGTACTGTAATTGCCTTTTCCTAGCAATTTCAAAATTCACTCCATTAAGTTAGAACAACACTCATAAATTCTTACATAGTACTATGACTACTACATTCTTTCAGCATTATCTCTCCTACTCGTAACTTGCTACTGTATATCTGGGATGCATATACTGTAGATGTAATAGCAATTGATATCTGTACTCGTGTAAATTATAATGCATATATATATACTGTATATTGTTCTGACATCAAATACATTTTACAAAACAGCAAATTTATTGAGCTACAACTTAGTAATAACTACACACACTACATTGTCATACCTACTTCTCAGAATGTTTCTGCTCAAGTTTTTCCACAGGTTACATGTTGATGTATGAAAGCTTATATCAGTAAAGAGTGAAACTTTTAAATACAGAACATTAACTATGAATAGAAAACAATTGTGTCAGAACCAGCATCCACCGTGAACCACAGTTTCACACTGGTTTGGTCCACAGCTTCATATTTTCTGACATGGCTAGTCTGAGAGTGGGAACTGTACACACTGTCGTCACAACAACTTGGTTTGATAAATTCTTATGTGAAGCTTCAGTAAACCAATTTACACTTAAAGAATCCACTTTAACACAGTGTTCAATATATAAACTGAAAAATAATAAATTACTCTCTATCAAGTGAGAATTTAAATTATTATACTGTACAGTACTAGGTAAATTATCATCATCTAGAAGCAAAGATATGATGATGAGACGACTGTGTGTGTACCTTTACCCTCATCCACCACGTGAAGCATTGTTCCGAGAGGGCCTCCAACCACATGCTCCACCACCAGCGTCTCCAGTCATTGGGTTGTATTCTGTTGATAGTTAATGGTAATTAATACTTAAACACATCACTATTCATTTAATAGTCAGCAGGAACACTACCTCAGATTTTTTAACATACCATGATATGATCTGCAATATATAAGATTATGGGTGACAATCAAAGAATATAGTGGTTTTATATGTTTACTTAATATGTAATGTTTTATATGTCTTGGTTACAGCAGTTGGATGTTAGAAATGGATCTAGGCCTGGATGGCAATTTTGTTAGGGATGGCCGAGGAAGGAAGAAGACCAAGCTAAAAGTTGAAAGAGGTCACGGTGGATGTTGAAGAGTGAGGTGGTGGTGAAGTAATGCAAATACAGTGGGTAGGGTGGGTAAGGTTTTCCACCCTTCAACTGGGAAGGGTGCAAAATGCCAGTCAGTAATACTTGAACACCCTCTGCCTCAGATCACAGTGGATGGGAAGAAGAAGAACTGGTGAAGGTGTCAGGGATTAAGGCACAAACAGTTGAGGGACTGTGGAAGGGAAGAAGGGTAGGAAATAGTAGTACAATGCACGAGCATCAGTTACATCAGAAAAATATTTAAAATGGCGGATCTGGGCCCCCTTGCCTCGGTCAAAGATATACAATCACAATGGTTTAAGTTACGAATAGCTTGTTCAAATTTATAGTGCATGCATGTGCAGAAGACAGGGTAGGCATCACTGTAGTTGATGTAGTGAGCTCATAGGGAAGGAAAATCTGTCTTAGAATGGACCCTAAAGGATGTCTCACTCCAGCCCTCTAAGGGGTTAGAGCTATGACTAAATATTTTGTCTATATCTGATACAATAATGAAAAAATAAATGGGGCAAGGGCTGTGCACCGGGGACTAATTTTTTTCCTCATTATGCTTCGACTATTTTGTTTGACTATTATTCCTTGCATTCTATAACAGGAAATGTAATATTCACCCTATTGAACCCATTATTTCTATTGAAATAATTTTATGGGCTATGACTCAATGAGCATATTTCTCAAATGCCTTGTCCTCCCTCTCTCGTATCCCCCCCCCCCTCTCGACTCCCTCCCTCCCTCTCATCTCCCATTTCTCTCCCCCCACTCTCGTTCCCTCTCCCCTTTCTCTTGTTCCCTCTCCCCTTTCTCTTGTTCCCTCTCCCCTCTCTCTCCATTGCCTCCCCACCCCCCCCCCCTCTCTCTCTCTCCATTCCCTCCCCCCCTCTTTCTCTCTCGTTCCCTCCCTCTCCCTCTCTCTCGTCCCCCCTCCCTTTACCTCTCTCTCTCTCTCGTCCCCCTCCCTTTACCTCTCTCTCTCTCTCGTCCCCCTCCCTTTACCTCTCTCTCTCTCGTCCCCTCCCTTTACCTCTCTCTCTCTCTCGTCCCCCTCCCTTTACCTCTCTCTCTTGTCCCCCTCCCTCTACCTCTCTCGTCTCCTCCGTCTACCTCCCTCTCTCGTCCCCTCCGTCTACCTCCCTCTCTCGTCCCCTCTGTCTACCTCCCTCTCTCATCCCCTCCGTCTACCTCCCTCTCTCATCCCCTCCGTCTACCTCCCTCTCTCATCCCCTCCGTCTACCTCCCTCTCTCATCCCCTCCGTCTACCTCCCTCTCTCATCCCCTCCGTCTACCTCCCTCTCTCATCCCCTCCGTCTACCTCCCTCTCTCATCCCCTCCGTCTACCTCCCTCTCTCATCCCCTCCGTCTACCTCCCTCTCTCATCCCCTCCGTCTACCTCCCTCTCTCATCCCCTCCGTCTACCTCCCTCTCTCATCCCCTCCGTCTACCTCCCTCTCTCATCCCCTCCGTCTACCTCCCTCTCTCATCCCCTCCGTCTACCTCCCTCTCTCATCCCCTCCGTCTACCTCCCTCTCTCATCCCCTCCGTCTACCTCCCTCTCTCATCCCCTCCGTCTACCTCCCCTCTCTCTTGTCCCCTCCTTCTACCTACCTCCATCCCTCTCTCTTGTCCCCTTTCTCCTACTCTCTCGTCCCCTCCCTCTACCTCCCTCTCTTTTGTTCCCTCCCTCACTCATCCTCTCCCTCTACCTCCCCCTCTCTCGTCCCCTCCCTCTACCTCCCCCTCTCTCGTCCCATCCCTCTACCTCCCCCTCTCTCGTCCCCTCCCTCTACCTCCCCCTCTCTCGTCCCCTCCCTCTACCTCCCCCTCTCTCGCCCCCTCCCTCTACCTCCCCCTCTCTCGTCCCCTCCCTTTACCTCCCCCTCTCTCGTCCCCTCCTTCTACCTCCCCCCTCTCGCGTCCTCTCCTTCTACCTCCCTCCCTCCTCTCTCGTCCCCTCCTTCTACCTCCCTCCCTCCTCTCTCGTCCCCTCCCTCTACCTCCCCCTCTCTCGTCCCCTCCCTCTACCTCCCTCTCTCTCGTCTCCTTCCTTTACCTCCCTCCCTCCTCTCTCGTCCCTCCCCCTCTCTCTCTCTTCACCTCCCCCCCCCCTCTCTCTCTCTCTCTCTCTCTTGTCCCCTCCCTCCCTCTCTCATCCCCTCCCTCCCTCCCTCCCTCCCTCCCTCTCTCTCGTCCCCTCCCTCCCTCCCTCTCTCTCGTCCCCTCCCTCCCTCCCTCCCTCTCTCTCGTCCCCTCCCTCCCTCCCTCTCTCTCGTCCCCCCCCTCCCTCCCTCCCTCCCTCTCTCTCTCTCTCTCTCTCTCTCTCTCTCTCTCTCTCTCTCTCATCCCCTCCCTCCCTCTCGTTCCCTCCCTCCCTCTCGTTCTCTCTCTCTCATCCCCTCCCTCCCTCTCGTTCCCTCTCTCCCTCCCTCACGTCCCCTCCCTCCCTCCCTCCCTCTCTCTCTCTCATCACCTCCCTCCCTCCCTCTCTCTCTCTCGTCACCTCCCTCCCATCACCTCACCATCACCTCATCCCCCCCTCCTATCACTCTCATCCTCTGCCCTCCCAGATATGACAAATGCACCCCGTTTCTTCTGAGGAAGAAAAACACAATGTTACACTGACCTGGTCTGAGTTTCGGTTTTCCAGATGGTTTATTATTCTCTGCACTACTCTCAGTGGCAGGTGCTTTTCCAGTCTTACTTCGATAACCCTCCCCTCGCTTGTGACGTTCCCAATCTTCCAAGTATTCACGCCTTCGTTTCTCTTCTCTCTGTAATAAAAGTATACCTAACGTAATCACTATTACAAAAATGTAAGATTTACAGCATTACAACTAAAAGTTATAGTGTACAGCTGTCTCAGTTGAATGAAACTTTTATGCAAGACCAGATACAATAGAATTACATTACCTTACCTCAAATTACCCTACTTGTGTTCATATAAAATAAAAAAAAGTCTCCCTACAATGCAAAGCTCTTGCACCAATTAATCTGGTGCAAGATACTGTACATCAGTTACTCAAATTTGTTAAGTACATCTATCATAACATTTACTTTTATGAGAAACATACCTCTCTCCTTTGCTCCTCTTGCTTCTGTACCTGTAGGTTGTACTGCTCTTGCATCCGAAGACGAGCGGAATCCAGTGCTCTTTCTCTAGCTAGCACTTTATCTGGATCTGAAGTAAATTATTACATCATTTAGGTATAGAGTATTTACAGGAATTTAAAGTAGTTATCACAATATAGTGCAGTATATAGTTCACCTAATTCATGCGTGTTGATAAAACCTACACATTAATAACAAAGTACTGTAACTATACAAGGCAAGGCTAACAGCTAGAGAAATATTTAACCCCTAAAGTGAAATTATTGTTATACTGTACTGTACATTGATTCACAGGGTGATTAAATTATCATCAAATGTTGACTTTAACTATTACTGTATTGTCTGGTTATACACCGGATGATGCGTGTGGGAAATAATCCACAGCCTCATCTAAATAATTATTGTATAGAGTTCCCAAAGTGGACCTCCTTCACGTGTGGATCAGGACGTTTTCCCCCTAACGAGTCTAAACTTGCGATGTATTAATGCTGGGACTATTATTATAGCCCTAGTTATAAATTACCAAAATTATCTTATTTTACCCTTGAACGGCGCAAATTGCATATATATGATTCTGATCTAAGTCCCTGCATGGCCCACATCATATATATATATATATATATATATATATATATATATATATATATATATATATATATGCTTTTTAAAGTATCGCGTATGATTTAAAAGTTTCACAGCTATACGGGGTTCACATCAGTTTCCAGAAGGCTCCAGTAAACAGATGCCATTTAAAAAAAAAAAAATCCTGTGTACCATTCCCCGGGTGTATTATGAAAACCTCAGTAGTGTACTATGTGAGCAACCATGGCTGGCGCATGCAGCATGACCTAACAGCACTACTGTTCAGCTTGTGATCACAGCATTGCTTAAAAATGTAAATACTGTATACTGTATATATGTAACTAAGTCATACCACATGACAGTGTTAACTAACAGGGAAACACAAATTAGTGACATCGAAATAGGGAGTGAGCTAGGTATTAGTGTAACTAACAGGGAAACACAAATTAGTGACATCGAAATAGGAAGTGAGCTGGGTATCAGTGATCACAAAGAAATCAGATTTAGCATAGAATGGAAAGGATTTGTAAGAGAAAATTCTGTTAAAGTGCCAGATTTTCAAAAAGCTGATTTTAATGGCCCAAGAAATTTTTTGGGTGAAATAGATTGGAGAGTCCTGGACATGGAGGGTGGGCTAGTCATGGAGCGAGACATGAACCCAGCGATGGGTGATGTAAAAAGGGATTTTGATGTGAACTCAAAATATAACTTATTTAAAAATATTCTAAGCAAAGCACAGGAACGTAGTATACCAAAGGATCTGAAGAACCTTATAGGTAGAAAGAGAGCTTGATACAAAAGGATTAAGAATAGGGAAGTCAATTTAGAACAAGAATTCGTCCAACTGTTTAGAAATATTGAAAAAAAAAAATAATGAGGACAAAAAGACACTATGAACATTGCATAGCAGGGGCAAGAAAGACAAATCCTAAAGGGTTTTTCAGTTATATCGAACAAAGATTAGGGAAAGGATATGTTCATTAACCCTTGTATGGCGCCTGGCTATTTAGCATTTGTCACCCACAGGCGCATAAAAAAAAAAATCTTTTTCCTTCCTAACCTGTTAAGTATTTGCATATTCGCTCATGCACGGTGGGTTCCGGAGGCGTCGCGCACGGTCTTCAAGCAGCCGCAGTTGCCACAAATTTATTTTCGTGTCATTATTTACAGTGTCTAGGCCTATTTTATTTGCAATATTAGTCACTAATTGTGTTGCACATAATGTTACATCACAGTTATTGTCAATAAATATTGCATACATCGAGAATACACATGCGCACACAAATGTTTTCCATTATGCCATTATATTATGTAATCACAATGTTCATTATTTTATATGTACACACAAGCACGCACTATGTACAGGTTTTTGCACTATTATTGAAGTCGTTGAAGCAGTCAACAGCACACAATGGAACTGCACACGCTTCACACCATGTTACGTTTCTGTTCTCTCCTTTTTGTTGTTTTACATACTAGGCATTCACGTTGGCCTATTGCACGCTTTCCAGCTGGTGGCAAATTCTTTAGTCTGTGTTGCTGAAAGGCATCTATGTGAGCGAGCCTGGGTTCATGATTGGTCTTTGTAAGCCAGGAACATCTTTACCAAACTTTGCTAATAACTGTGTTGCAAGTGTAAAAGCAAATGCACAGAAAATAGGTTTACGTCCAGTTTTCACCAGATACAAATTATACCAGTTCAACATGCTCATGTCAACAAGATGGAAAAACACTTTTTTTGTCCATTTCAATGTTTTCCGCACACACTCGATAATGCCTACCATCATGTCAGCCTTATTCAATCAAACGCATGTTGATATTGTAGTCAAGAACACAATCTGGCTTATATACTGGTTCTTTCATTACACGGTGCACCTTGCCACTGTTCACCATTGTACCCTCATGAACGGTTGTCAGCAGGTTCACTTCTCTCTTGTCTTTCCACCGTACCGAGAGTATTTGATCACATTTCCGTAGCTGGCACTCACCAACTGCAAGTCCACCGTCAAACATTGGCATTTCCCTTCTTCGTGCCTTTACTGTGCCAACTAATCCGGTTCTATTTTCAATCAAGAACCTAGCTAGCAATGGACTTGTATAGTAATTATCTGTGTATAGGATGTGGCCCTTGTTCATCCTTGGTGCCATCAGTGACTTCACCACACTACCCGAGAAACCATGTTCGTCATTACCAGGAATGTCTACATCGCTAGCTGAATACAGAGTCATATGTAACACGTATCCTGTTTCACAGTCACACAGTACAAAGAAGTTCAATCCAAATCTGTTTCGTTTGGAGGGAATATACTGCTTGAAGGCAAGATGTCCTTTAAAAAGCACAAGGGATTCGTCAATCACCAACTTCTGTGCTGGTACGTAAAAATCTCTGAATTTCCCAATCACTTCATTTATATAGTGTCTGAACTCGCCAAAGTCTTTCATCCTCTGTCTGGTCCTCATTACTTGCAAAATGCAGACACCTGAGGAGTATCTGAAATCTGTCTCGGGACATATATTTCCTGAAGAAAGGTGTTGGAATAGTCAGATCTTTGCTCCAGTAATCTGTGATAGCGTGTTTGACACAGTGTTTCATCAACATACATATTACTAAAAACACATACATTTCACCTACAGTGGTGGTTTTCGAACGTTGCAATCGTGAAAATTCTGTTATCTCTCTTCTAATGAGATGAGCCGCATGAAGGTTCGTTTGGTGTACAATATATTCCATGAGCGGCTCATCATAGAATGCTGTAAAATAATCCAATTCACTCATATCCTCTCCATTATCAGGGAAAAGCTCTGTAATCCCAATGTCTTTATTGTCAAAAGCAGGAATTCGAGGAATGAAACCAGCACCATCACTCCACACTACCTTTATGATACTAGTACACCTGGTGTTCTGCGAGACGCAGGGGACGCAACAGACACACCACAGCGAGGAAGCGATGCACATCGTGGACCAGGAGCTGAAGCCCGTCTACGCACAGTACGGCCGCTACGTGCACGTGAGGTGGAAGCATGTAGAGTCATCAAAAATCACTTTCCTCGCCATCAGAAAATAATTCACTGGTTATTTGCTCTTGCGTGAGTGATTGCGTGGTGCGTGCTCGGGAAGCGTTCGGCCGTGCGCTCAACATGATGGCTGCTGGGTAACTGAGGCCTCCCACGCGATGGTAGCATCAGCTGGATTTTTTTCAAAATGGCGGCTGTTTACTATAGCCCCTGGGCAGCGTATGGAGACCCCCCATACCCCGCGGGCCTTTCAAATCTTGCACGGTACTCCAAAACATCATATGATGTGGAGCAGAAATAAAATAATAACGGAAATCGACAAAATGATGAAGAATTCTTGGGACCTGGACTCTTCATGACCAAAAGGTCATAGATTTAAATTAACTAAACAAAGCCCCCCCCCCCACCCAAAAAAAAAAAAAAAAAAAAAAAAAAAACACTTTTGCAAACAGTAGTAGATGGTTGGAACAAGTGAAGTGAGGTGGTGGTGATGGCCAAAACCATCAAGCAGTTTTAAAGCATTATATGACATTGCTGGGAAGATGATACACCACAAGCACAGCTCTCATCCTGTAACTACACTTAGATAATTATAATTTCATTACATGCAGTCTAGTGTTGACAAATATGGCTGGGGCTCACTATCCGCAAACCTTGTATAGTTCACGTAAGCAATTAAAAGATTAGTATTCACATCATTTTCCCTTTTCCTTATGTATTTTACAACCAAATTAATAAATCTATAAAGAAATTAAATTTTTTGCATGCACATAGGCAGATAAGCGTGTAAATTCTTAACCACACAATAGGGGTTAAAGGGCTGTTTAATTATGAGAAAGGCCTATCTTTATGACAATACGAGAAAGGCCTACCTTTATGACAATACGAGAAAGGCCTACCTTTATGACAATACGAGAAAGACCTACTTTTATGACAATACAAAAAACCTACCTTTATGATATTGGGCCAATTCTTTAAATTCTTCTTGTCTTTTCTGCCACTGCTGGAATTTTGCTTTTGTATAGTGCCAAAATATATAGCAAAATAACAGAAAGAAAAGTATGAACCACCCATTGGATGCTATCCACGATGTTCCTGAAAGAGAGATTGGGAGAATGAAAGTAAGTTCTGTACAGATTCCTGTAAACCACTATTAGTGCAGTGTTTTAACCCTTGGACAGAGGTTATTGTCATACGCTGATTTGTGGAGAAATACGGTTATCATCATGTGATGATTTAAACAATTATTGTGTGGGTTTTACAAATATGATGCAAATATGGATATAATAGCTCTCTGTGGATGGAATGGAGTTTACCTTGACCCATGATAAAATACTACCATTTCATGGTTACGTGTACTAGGAGGAGCCTGCCACCATGCATACGTGCCCATTGGTGGCTTACGCCTTTCTTGCAGCCCATATTCCCACCCATATGTTACCAATTAGACCGTATGTCATCGCTCAGAGCCCAACACCATTGAATATTATGTCCATATCCTTTTCACTACTCTATTGTTGTAATGGAGTATACCAGGTAAATCAATCAATTGAAACATCTGTTATTGAAAATTGTGTTATGTGAATTTTGCAATAATCAAGATATTCAACACATATACTCTTGTAAATAAAGAGAATCAAGTGATAAACAATCTGTAAAACATCAGAGGATAAAACAGGAAGAGTCAGCAAAGTCGAGAACCGGGTGTCGACAGTTGCTAGACACAATACTGTAACTACACGACTTTACAGAGCACCTCCACCCAGTAAAAAGTAAAGAAAAAGATAAAAGATATCAGTAAAAAGATAAATATTCACTTTGTGTTTTTCTTACATTTTGCATACAAATTAATAATTCCATAATGACATATTATTTTCTAGATTTTTTTTATTTTTTTGGCACACAGGTATGACCATTTCTCCATAGCCACTGTCCAAAGGTTAATGAAGATTCCCATCACTTAGGACACAATGTAAAAAGCAGCACATTAAATTCTAAAACTTAACAAATGGCATTTTTTATTTTTAGAATTAAAGATTGGTTTATGAAGATGAGAATGATATAAACACCATACATGCCTACATTGCATGAAGGTAATAAAGAAACATATCCATGTACTGTATCTCGAGACATCAACAATAGGAGTTTCTGAAAATTATGTTTAGTATATACATGTACTGCATTACTAAAAGGTCTTGGCTGCAATGTGCCATATTGTATTATGTATATTGTCATATGTAGCAGTTAAGGTAAAATCAGTGCTTTAACAGTGTCCTGCGCTACGCAGGACACTCTGGGGCTGGGGTTCGTATCCTGGCCGGGGAGGATTGACTAGGCACCAATCCTTAACTGATGTTAACATCCTCAGTTCATGATGAATGCAGCAGTGAATGGCTACTGGTTGTTAAACGATTTGGTGGGTCATATTTCGGGGAAAATTAAGATTAAGGACCTGCCCGAAATACTATGCGTGCTAGTGGTTTTGCAAGAATGCAAGAACTCTCGTACAGTATATATAAATAAAAAAAATTTAAATGAATACCAGCTGCCTTCATAGTTAAATTTATGGTGTCATAAATTGTAAAAAAAAATTCTGAAATAGCCACAAAGGTTCAAGACCTTTGGTGCCTCTAATTTATCTATACTATCACTTACAGAGTATAAGGGGGTGCACAAACTACCACTCACTCTCACCCATTTTTCAGGCATCCCTGTATTTACCCAAGTGTAGTTACAGGATGAGAGCTACACTCGTGGTGTCCCGTCTTCCCAGCACTCTTTGTCATATACCGCTTTGAAATTACTGACGGTTTTGGCCTCCACCACCTTCTCACCTAACTTGTTCCAGCCATTTACCACTCTGTTTACAAAAGTGAATTTTCTTATATTTTTCCAGCAGCTTTACTTTGTTAGTTTAAATCTATGACCTTGTTCTTGAAGTTCTGGGTCTCAGGAATTCTTCCCTATCAATTTTATCAATTCCTGTTACTATTTTGTACGTAGTGATCATATCGCCCTTTTTCTCCTATCTTCTAGTTTTTGCATATTTAATGACTAACCTCTCCTTGTAGCTCTTGTCCTTTAGTTCTAGGAGCCACTTAGTGGCATGTGTTATATCCTTTCATCTACTTGTATACTTCAATAACTCCCCACCCACTTCTTCTTTGCCCTGCTAAAGAAAATCAATACCTTTTTCAATCTATTCAAAAGGTAAGTTACTAATCCCCTTGGATAAACTGCCCCCTCTCTCTCACTTTCTCTATAAATTTTCTAAAACAAATGTATTATAGTCCAGTGTCTAAAACTGAACTACATAATCTAAATTGGGCTAACAAGGTAAGTACTGTAACCGTAACAAGTACAGTGGTACCTCGCATAACGATTGCCCCAAAAGACGAATATTTTGGGTAACGAACGGCCCGATCGGCGTCAAATCGTCCCGTATGACGAACGCTGGTTTGAGTAACGTCAACACAACATGGTGGGGTCGCGCTGCTGTTTGCACATTCTTAGACGCCTCCGACGATGCACATAAATTATGTTGTTCTTGTTTAAAGATGCTAATGATGCTGGGATATAAAAGGGTGACTGCTGAGATGTTGCAAAGCATTGACGTTTTTGTAGGAAAAAAGAAATGAAATATCTGATATACAACAAATGTCAAAAAAGTTCGTTCGGTGTTCGGCAGGTAGGCTGCTCCATTATAACAATCTTTCTTTGTTTCAAATGTGTTCCATTTGTTTTTTATTTGTCATTTACGTCTCAATAATGGAGAAGCCTACCTTACATACACTGAATAAACCATTATGATATTTTCCTTTCTTCAAATGTGTTCAATATTTATTTTTCATTTGTCTTATAGCAAAAGGTTCGTTCGGTGGTCGGCAGGTAGGCTGCTCCATGTTTCTTACATACAAAAAACGTAAATAATAAAAAAAATGAAGAATTTTGAAAACCAGTACAAATGTCAAAAAGGTTCGTTCGGTGGTCTACAGGTCGACTGCTCCATGTTTCTTAAAAAAAAAAAAAACGAAAAATAAAAGAACTGTTGAAACAATTTGAAAAATGGACAAATGTCATAAAGGTTCGTTCAGTGTTTGTCGGGTAGGCTGCTCCATTATTGAGACGTAAGTGATAAATACAAAACAAATGGAACACATTTGAAACAAAGAAAGATTGTCATAATGGAGCAGCCTACCCAACAAACACTGAACGAACCTTTTGCTATAACGAATATGAAAGACAAGGGCTGCTGGCTGGGTTAGTAGTGCGTGAGCAACCATTTGTAGCACACATGCCTCTGGCTCTCAAACACCTGTCCCACACGGTGTTGAAAGACTGTACTCAGTCAGTGCAATTCAGACCCTATTGTTTGAAGAACATAAGGGTCATAACATTGGTGAAGCTAGGCGCAATAAGGGCTTAACACAACGGTCGGATGCCTGTGATACAGCACCTATGAGGATGATACAGCGAGCGTATCCAGGTGTAGCTCTGAGCCCCACCCTTGCCATCTCTAATGTATATAGATGATACATAGATGAATCGTTTTCTGCGTTCAGTGATGATGCATCTGATACAAGTAGCATAGATGAACAGTGTTAGCGGCTTCCATGGTGGTGGTGTTCATTGATATTGTTAAGAATACCTGAATCTTTTCCTGACCGATGGACACTCTTTGAGGCTAGCTGAATCTCTTCCTGACTGATGGACACTCTTTGAGGCTTGCTGAATCTCTTCCTGTGTGGGACCTTACAAAGCGATCTTTTCAAGACTACCTTACAAATTGAGCTTTTCCTATAATCGTTTCAATACTACTTTATGCTTTACAAGCTTGGCTACATACCACCTACAAGTACTAAAGCCAAGGGTGCACGCGAGTGCATTATTTGCAAGCACACAGAACGATGAAACAGGAAACAAAAATCTATCTGTAGCTGGTGCAAGGAGAGCAAAGTCGCGCTGTGTACCATGGACTACTTCGTTGACTATTACGCACCTCCAAAGTACTGAGTGTGTAATACAGTGTGTTACTGTGTAAATAGTATGTGAAACTGTACATATTGTAATATTAGTGAATTTTTACCACGTAATATTGTGACAATAAACATTTATTGTGGACACATTACTGACACATGTATCACAGTTTCATGGAAAATTATGAACATTCTACTGTATACATATTGTAAAGGTCACAAATATGCATCATATACGATAAAAGAATCAAATAAAACCGCATTGGAAATGCATAGGAAAAATATTTGAAAATATATTTGTGGCAACATGCGGTGCTTGAATGGCCTGCGCGACCGTGTCTGGGAGCTTCACACACGGGCGACCAGGCCCTGATGACGTCACAGCGCACCTTGTCCACGCCCTCACAGCCAAAGTAAGTGGAATTTGGTAATTATTTTTACATAGACATGTTCAGGGACGGTAATTTATCATTTTACAAAGAAAAATTATATTTTGGGGAACATTTGATGTCATGCACACTAGGGAAATTTCACAATAAACACAGTGCATCACACTGGTTACATGGGGGACACTCGTTTTGTATGACGTCCGTTTCACATGACGAACATGGAACGGATTAAATTCGTTATGGGAGGTACCACTGTATATATATATATATATATATATATATATATATATATATATATATATATATATATATATATATATATATATATATATGTGTGTGTGTGTGTGTGTAATTACCTAAGTGTAGTTACAGGATGAGAGCTATGCTCGTGGTGTCCTGTCTTCCCAGCACTCTTTGTCATATAACGCTTTGAAACTACTGACGGTCTTGGCCTCCACCACCTTCTCACTTAACTTGTTCCAACCGTCTACCACTCTATTTGCGAAGGTGAATTTTCTTATATTTCTTTTTCCGTGAATCTGTTTCCCATTTCCAACCTCTGGATATTATCCTTTACCTGCAATTTGTTGTTTATGAATTTGTAGAATAGGCCCGGTTCTGTTTTACATTTATCTGCTATCCCTTTTTCAAAATTTCTTTCTGCCTCTCTCCTTACTGCTGTATAATTGTTTCTCGCATCTTTGTATCGCTGGTATGTTTGGGGGTTTGGCCTCTTCCTATACTGATTCCATTTTTGTGTCTTTTGGTCTCTTGCCCTCTCACAATTTCTGTCGAACCAATCCTGTTTTCTGGTCCTGCATCTCTGTTTTGGTATGAATGTTTGTGTGCCTTCCTCGTATAGTTTTAAAAATTTGGCATACATTTCATTTACTTCCCTGCCTAGCAACAATTCTGTCCAATTACACTCATTAAAAAAATTTCGAAGTTCCCCATAGTTGCCTCTCTTTAAATCGAGTTTATCAACTGTTTCAATGTCCCCATTTTCTTCTAGATGATATCTTAAAGCATATTTAATGTCTAACAGGACGTGATCACTCTTTCCCAAGGGAGGAAGGTACTGGATGTCAAAAATCTCTTCTTCTTTCCTGGTGAATACTAGATCCAGTACTGATGGTATATCTCCTTCCCTCATTCTTGTGGCTTGCTTTATGTGTTGATACAAGAATGTCTCCAGAATGAGGTTCACAAATCTGCATGTCCAAAAGTCCTCCGTTCTTGCTTCATAGGCCTCCCAGTCTATTGCTCTAAAGTTGAAGTCCCCCAGTATCAACAGTCGTGATTTATCTTTATCTGCTTGTACAATAATATCTCTCATGACCATTATGAGGCCCTCTCGTTTGTCATCCAGTTCTTCCTTTGTCCACGTGTTGCTTGCTGGTGGGCTGTAGGTATTTACAATTATCAGGTTATCATCCTGATTCCAGACCTGCAATGCCATTATGTCAATATCTCGAGGGTTTTCAAATATTAACTCTTTTACCTTCAGGTGTTTTTTCACCAGTACAGCCACTCCTCCTCCCTTCCTAGTTTTCCTGTCACGTCTCCAAACTGAGTAGCCTCTTGGGAATATGACTTCATTTATTATATTTCCTTCAAGTTTCGTTTCTGATAATGCAACAATATCTGGGACCCTAAGCTGGATTATATCTTGCAACTCCAAAGTTTTTGACCTCACTCCATCTATGTTGGTATATACAATTTTCAGGAACATGTTCCCTTTTCCTTTGCTCTTTACTCCCCTTTCCACTACTGATCTTGTTGCTTTGTTTTTATGTACCATTTCACAAGCTTTCCAGTCCCTGTCACTTTGTAAAAAAAAGAATTTCTGTCTTCTTCATTTCTATCCCCATTTAGACGTTTTGCCTCAATTAAGTTCATTTTCAGCTTTTCTCTGTCTTCCTTGGAGAGGTCTTGTCTTATTGACCAAGATTTGCCAACCTCATCACTCTGCAGTTTCCTGGCATTTCTTAGCACTTCCATCATGTTTTTCACTCCATTAAAGGTCACCCTTAAGAGTGTGTGTGTGTGTGTGTGTGTGTGTGTGTGTGTGTGTGTGTGTGTGTGTGTGTGTGTGTGTGTGTGTGTGTGTGTGTGTGTGTGTGTGTGTTAACTTGATAAACTTGAATAACTTGATAAATTACATAATTCACACAAGACATGATAATGGGGAGCCGGTGGCTGAGCGGACAAAACACTGTACACATGATCCTGTGGTCCCGGGTTCGATCCCGGGCGCCGGCGAGAAACAATGGGCAGAGTTTCTTTCACCATGATGCCCCTGTTACCTAGCAGTAAATAGGTACCTGGGAGTTAGTCAGCTGTCACGGGCTGCTTCCTGGGGGTGGAGGCCTGGTCGAGGACCGGGCCGCAGGGACACTAAGCCCCGAAATTATCTCAAGATATCTCAAGATGTTTCAATTGCCTGGTTTATTCCATTACAACCAGTACAGATTAATGAAAAGGATATAAACATATTATTCAATTGTGTTGGATTCTTGATGATGACATATGGCCTAATTGGAACCATATAGGTGAGAGAATAGATTGAAACAAAGATATAAGCCACCAACCTGCACCCACAGATGATGATCGTCATATAATGATAATCGCATTTACCTAGTAAGTAAAGGGATTTACTTGTAACTAACGAGCAGGATTTTTTTTCCTGAGTCAAGGGGAAAACTCCATTTTATCCACAGACCAATTATATCCTTATTTGCCTCATGCATGTAAAACTCGGGCAATAATTATTTAAATCATCATATGATGAAAACCGCATTTACCTAGTAACTAATGAGTAACAGGATTTGTTAGTACCTAATGAGCAGGATTTTTTTTTTTGAGTGTCAAGGTAAACTCCATTACATAGATAGTCCTATTATACCCTTTATTTGCATCATGTGTAAAACAAAAAAAATATTTGTTTAAATCGTGACCACTACCAAAGGGTTAAGAATAAAATTAGATGTCTTATTACTAACACATCTTATGAATCCAAGTATATCATATTTACCTTATTTCAAATACAGTAGTTATACTACATATTGAATTCTTGGCTTAAGATTCCTATGAATTATGACACTTCACATTCAGATCTGGCAATATCAACATTATCTAAATTACATCTGCTAACTTAGCATTTTTTAAGCTTAGAACTTGGCATTTGTCAGCACTGAACCGTTTAGAAAGGTAGAAACACACAGTATTGGGTGCTATCTTAAGTTGGATAAGGGGGATGGTTATATCAAAGGAAACAAAGTTGTGGGATCACTGTATTTTCAAGCATAGGTTAAACATAAATATGAGCGAATTTGGATGGATATATATGTATCATATAAGCCATATGGGCCAAGAGGCCTTCAGCAGTTTCCTTAATCTACAATATTTTCTGTACTAATACTTGCTATACTAATGCTTTCTGATACTAATGTTTCTGTTAAATGCTGTCAAAATCATTTATAGTATACTAGAGGAGGTGTCTGGCAATGCCTGGGTCTGTCTGCATTCTATTTGTCCATCCATCCATCCATCCATCTTGCTATCCGTATCTATCTATGCATCTTTATATCCTGCCATTTATTCATCCATCTACTCGCGTATTTATCCATTTATTCATCCGCACACTGTCTGCCTGTGTGTATGTCCTTTCCCCCTTCCTGTCCCTGCCTCTTATAATATGGTGTTCGTCCTTCGGAACCGAAGATGACCATGACTTCAATATACCAGGTCGAAAGTCGGTGGCTGTGTGCCAGATGGTTGAGGAGACCAATCTGGGATTGGAAGGCTCACCCACACATGGGACATATGTGGGTGAATGCTACTGCAGCCTGTCCTCTTAAAAATAACATCGCTTTTTGCCCGTATGTGTGCTATGGCCAAAAATGGACGTAATTTGAAATGAAATCGGGTCACGAAAGTGATGTATTGTCCCGTTTTCAGTTTGAGTCATCCGGCTTACTCAGAGAGGTTAGGAGAGGAAACTTTCAATTAACGTTTTCATGATGTTTTGAAACTTTAGAATTTCCTGCCTTCCTAACCTACCAGAGGACCCATATATTACTGCTTTGAAAAAATAATAAACATTTTAAATTTTGTTTCATTTTCAAATTACGTTCATTTTCGGCCATACGGGTAAACAGCCAAATTCAGACGTAATTTGTAAGAGGATAGGTTGGCTACTGTAAAGATGAAGGTTGCTCTTGCTTTGCACACGGTGTTTTCCTCTGGGCCTCTGCAGTCTGTCTATTCTCTGCCACATGGGCCCCTGTGGTGACTTTGGTTTTTCAAGTTGGAAGTTCTTGAGCAAATGACTTCCAAATATTGGGGTTATGTCCAGGTCTTCGAGGGTCACCTTGAAGCAGTCCTTGAATTGTTTCTTCTGCCCCTCAACTGAACGTGTGCCCTGACAATTCTCCATACAGCAGTTGTTTTGGCAATTGGCTGTCAGGCATTCTGACAACATGGTCTTCGTTTTCTGTAGGAGGGTGTAGACACTGGGAATACCGGCCTTTCCAGGACCTCCATATCTGGGATTTTGTCCTGCCACCTGATGTGGATTATGCAGAGACAGCTCAAGTGAAAGTGATTGGAGATGTTTGGTGTGTCTACTGTAGATAGTCCATGTCATGCTAGAAGGATGGCGAGTACCACTGCACGGTAGCCTTTCAGTTTGGTTGTAAGGCTAAGGCTCCCTCCCTCCGCTCCCAGACATTCTCACGTAACCTTCCAAAGGCAGCGCTAGCTTTGGCGGTCCTGCTGTTGACTTCTGAGTATGTTTACTGCTCTTGAGAGTATGCAGCCAAGATAAGTAAAGTTGTTGACTGCCTGCAGGTTCTGCCCCTTGACAGTGATTTGTAGTTCCGGGTAGGGTATTCCAGGTGCAGGTTGGTACATGACCATGTACTGTACATCACAGTCTTTTTGCTGGTGATGACAAGACTAAAGTTATCACAGGCTTGTAAGACTCATTCCATTTTGTGCTGCATCATTTGCTCTGTGCTGGCATTGAGGGGGTGCAGTCATCAGCTAACAGGAAGTCTCTTATGACCGTTTCCTTCACCTTTGTAATGGCCTGCAGGAGCCCGAGTTTCTGATACCCACCCACCCTCCCTCCGGTTGGCAGTTTTCATCGTTCAAGAACTGGAGTGGTGGGCGACTCGCTCCTCCTCCCCCTCCCCCCGCTTTTGTAGAGGGGGGTAGAGAAAACGAGCGGGAGTGCAAGTTGCATGAAGTGTTGCTTGCTGGGTTTCTTTCTAGGGGAGATATTTTGATCTTTTCAGGTGTAGATTGCACTGGTTAACTAGTGGTCTGTTTTGATTCACCTACCTTTCTGGGTCCTTCCTTGGTCAATGGCAATTATGACATACTATACAGTGGTACTGTACCTTCATTTATGATCGTAATCCGTTCCCAGAGACGCATCGTCAGCCAAAAATTAGGCAATCAAAACAAATTTTCATATAAGAAATAATGTAAATTGAATTAATCTGTTCCATACCCCCAAAAATATTAACTTAAAAATACATTTTATACTGAATAACACTAATTTTGTACTAGCTACAATACAGTACAGTATGTATATATTACCCTGAATGAGGACTCTTGTTGGTGTATGGAAGACAGTGATGAGGAGGGGAGGAGGAGAGGTGTTAGTGTTTGGAAGGGGCGTCCCCTTCCATTATAACAGCAGTGATGACATTTCTGGGGTACTCTCCTACGTTGTGCAGGCATACCACTAGGACATGGTTGTGGCTCACTGCTCACTTGTCTTACTAAGAATCTGTAAAGAAAACACTTGCCTAAGGTTTCCTAACGTTTTCTAAAACGTTTCCCTCTTCCTTAGGGCAGGGTGTGTGGACTTGGGCAGGCGGTGTGGGTGGGCAGCTATTCGGGCGGAGTGGATGGATTTGGGCAGGTGGATGGGCGGCTATTCAGGCTGGGTGGATGGCTTTGGGCAGACAGATGGCCAGCTATTTGGGTGGGCAGTGTGGGTGGTTGGCTATTTGGGCAGGCAGTGTGGGTAGGCAGCTATTTGGGCAGAGTGGGTGGATTTGGCAAGGCAGATGGGCAGCTGTTTAGGCTGGCAGGGGGGGTGGATTTGGCAAGGCGGATGGGCGGCTGTTTGGGAGGGCAGGGTGGGTGGATTTGGCAAGGCGGATGGGTGGCTATTTGGGTGGGCAGGGTGGGTGGATTTGGCAAGGCAGATGGGCAGCTATTTGGGCGGGTGGTGTGTGTGTGAACGGCTATTTGGGCAGAGTGGGTGGATATGGCAAGGCAGATGGATGGCTATTTGGGTGGGCAGTGTGGGTGGGTGGCCATTTGGGCGGGAAGGGTGGGTGGATTTGGCAAGGCAGATGGGTGGCTATTTGGGTGGGTGGTGTGTTTGTGAGCGGCTATTTGGGCAGAGTGGGTGGATTTGGCAAGACGGAAGGATGGCTATTTGGGCGGGCAGTGTGGGTGGGTGGCTATTTGAGCGGACAGTGTGGGCAGGCAGCTATTCGGGTGGATGGTGAGGGGTGGGCAGCTATTCGGGCGGTGTGGGGTGGGCAGCTATTCGGGCGGTGTGGGGTGGGCAGCTATTCGGGCGGTGTGGGGTGGGCAGCTATTCGGGCGGTGTGGGGTGGGCAGCTATTCGGGCGGTGTGGGGTGGGCAGCTATTCGGGCGGTGTGAGGTGGGCAGCTATTCGGGCGGTGTGGGGTGGGCAGCTATTCGGGCAGTGTGGGGTGGGCAGCTTTTCGGGCAGTGTGGGGTGGGCAGCTTTTCGGGCAGTGTGGGGTGGGCAGCTATTCGGGCAGTGTGGGGTGAACAGCTATTCGGGCAGTGTGGGGTGGGCAGCTATTCGGGCGGGGTGGGTGGATTTGGTCAGGCCGATGGACAGTCAGTCGGGTCTAGTCTTCACATGCATAGGTAGACAAGCCTTAACTCACCAAGGGGTCTCAAACTGTCAGCTACCCTCATATTATAAAGAATATAATTGTCTACCACTGATGTGTGGGTGGTCACTGGTAAGAGGAGCTGACTGCAGTGGTGTCAAATACTAAAAAAAAAAAATAGAATAGTTACCCAATTTATTCTGAGAAAGTGGTGTGACTTCAGAAACCTTTGAAGCTGTGGCAAAATTCTCTCTTATGCAATTATGGGCAAATTATGGATTAGCAGGAAATTTTTAAATTTTCCCATAGTGAGTAAATAATGGTTTATATTCCTATATGAATTTTGTTATGTTTGTTTTTAAAATATTTAGACGAGGGTCTGGCCAGCAGTTACCTTGTGGTGATTTCGGGGCTCAATGTTCCTGTGGCCTGGTCTGCAACCAGGCCTCCTGGTTCCTGGACTAATCAACCAGGCTGTTGGATATGGCTGCTCACAGCCTAGTTGATCAGGTTAAGTTTTTTGCACTGCCAAAAATAATTGTGGGGGTCTGAATGTGATTCTGGTATATTGTTTCCTTTTGAATTCTGGCAACCCCGACCAGCCTATGTTCATCCCGGACCCCAGACCATTCCCTCTGTCAATTTGGATGAGGTTAGCCTCAAGTGTCTGGCCTCCAACTCTGGACATTCTCACTTATGGGTATGGATATACTGGTATATTAAAAATAGCAGTCTTGGAACAGAGCTCTGGGGCAGTCTACTTACAATGGTAACTCACTCAAATTTGACTCCACTTGTGCTTATCCAGTTTCCTTGTAATAATGATGTCCTATCAATTTATTCTGAAATGTATACTGGTATTTACAAATACAAATATTTATTCAGGTAAAGTACATACATACAAGGTGAGATACAAAAAGTTGATGGATTTATGGATAGAGCTAGTACATACAATGCCTAAAGCCACTATTACACAAAGCGTTTCGGCCATTTTCGGGCTTTCGGGAAAGCTAATTTCTTAGCCTTACCTGATGTAACCAAATAGGAGATCACCCAGGGATTCTGCTGCGTAAGTGATGGTGGGTGGACGATGTCCTTGTTTGGATCCACCTCTCCCATTGTAAATATCTGTAAACAAAAAATTATAACTATGTTATTACTCTCTACAGTATATTCTTTCTAATCATAAAAAATCAATATAATGATGTCAGTGGTGAAATTCTACAGGTGATGCAACTGGAAGTCTAGTACTGTATGTGCAGTAGAGGATATTTTTATGTAATCAGTGCAACCCATCCTCCAAAAAAAATGAGAGCCTATAGCTGCTATGCATGGAATATACAAAATATATATGGACTGTTGCACCCATAAGAATGTATGAATAAAGGAACTGCCAGAGGATTATGTGCCCATATGAAGCAGCTTCTATTTTCATCAAACCAAACTTTTATACACATCTAACCTACACTTAACACAAAGTGACCCCGTCTTATTTTTCCCAGCAATTTGTTCCATAGATCAAACACCATTTTCAAAACCAGTACATACCCAGGTCTTTCCTGAATCCAAACTTACCCCAATTATATCCACTGTTGTATGTTCATATATTTAACACATTATTATTAATATCCCCTTTGTTATACTCTTTCATCCATTTATATAAGAGTACTGTACCTACAGTAAATTATATCAACCCTTAGTCCTCACCTCTAGAAAATATATATTAAACTTTAATCTCTCTTCGCATGGAAGGTTTCCAAATTTGCAAATATCCCTTCTCAATCTGTATCTATATCATTTATATACTGAATATTGTAACCAAAGGTCTCAGGACAGAGCCCTGGGACACACTACTTACAACAGTTTCCCCACTCAGACTTAACTTTATCTATACTCTTTCCCCTTGAAATAAGCATGCCCTTATCCATCTTAGGATAGCACCCACAATATTATGAACCTCTACTTTTCTAATCAGTCTTTTGTGAGAATATCAAAAGCACTGCTAAAGTCAAGGTACACAATGTCACAATCCTTTCTGCTATGAAACCCCAAGGTAAGGTATCCAAGAGTATTATTCTGTATAAAATGTGTTTTTTTAGTTAATATTTTTGGGGATGTGGAACAGATTAATTCAATTTACATTATTTCTTATGGGAAAATTCATTTCGGTTTTCGTAGTTCTGGTTTTCGTAGTCTCTGAGAACGGATTAACTACGAAAACAAAGGTTTTCGTATAACATAACTGTATAACAAATGATGAATTATTATAATGTTTTATTTCACTAATTCTATAAATAAATACAAATAAATAAGTTGTTAAATGTGAGAACAGCTGTAAATGCAAGCTAGTGCACAAGTACTGTACAAGAGACCAAAATACTGTAACACAACTGACGTGTAATTACCCAAGTGTAATTACCTAAGTGTAGTTACAGGATGAGAGCTACGCTCGTGGTGTCCCGTCTTCCCAGCACTCTTTGTCATATAACGCCTTGAAACTACTGACGGTCTTGGCCTCCACCACCTTCTCACCTAACTTGTTCCAACTGTCTACCACTCTGTTTGTGAAAGTAAATTTTTTTAATTTCTTCGGTTGGGCAAATTTTCTTTCACGTAATTCACCCAGTTCACCTAGCAGTGAGTAGGTACTCAGGAGTTAATCAGCTTGTTGTGGGGTTGCATCCTGGGCAGGGTCTGAAATTCAGCCTTGGGGGGGGGGGGAGGATGAACCTCAATAAAAGCCAACGGTCCGTCTAATTACCAAAAACTACCACATGCTACACACGCTTCAGAAAACTTCCTGGCAATACGTTAGTAATGAATAAATATGATATATTTACTCATTACAATGTTGGTGCTGAACATACAACATGAAAAAACATAATTTTAATCTGAAAAAGTATCTTTTTATAAAGAAATTAGACGAAAATAAAAAGCTGGTGACGCCAAATCAAGTCGACGATCCAAGCTTCAGTTAGGTTAGGTTAGGTTTGGTTAAGTTAGGTTTGGTTAAGTTAGGTTTGGTTAAGTTAGGTTAGGTTAGGTTAGGTTAGGTTAGGATAGGTTAGGATAGGTTAGGTTAGGTTAGCCTAACTTAATATATCATATTTATTCATTACTAACGTATTGCCAGGAAGTTTTCTGAAGCGTGTGTAGTATGTGGTAGTTTTTGGTAATTAGACGGACCCAAAGCCAACGTGTATGAATGCACTCTGGCTTCCTGTTCCCCAACACAGTGAATTATATTCCCATCTCACAGAATGTTTAGTCATACATGGAATCAGGGGAGAAAATACCACCCTTGATACAAAAACAAATCAACTCTGGCAAAATCAGGAGAGAACATTAAATGTAAGGCCCCCACTAGCAAAATCTGGGTACAGCACAAGAAGATCTTCCAATATTCCCGAGTGTATGAAGTAATTATAGAGCTCAAAGTACCTCATACCATTTGGTCTGAAGTCACCGATAACGGCAATCACAGATATAGTGTTGGAGAGTATGTCCTAGCTCTTGTACATTGGAATTTTCACCATTGGGGGGGGGATTCATTACCTGCCATAGATATTGATATCCCAGCCTAATTCTGGCAATTACAATGTCAAACGTCTAGTGGATGAGTAAAATGGCAATGGTAAAAATGTCTTCTGTACCAACTGACTAGTAACCATAATAAATAGTTTTAAACGAAAAAAAAACTTTCGTTGAATCGTCTCGTCCAAAATGACCAGACCCCCGTCAACCCCCCTTAGGACAACTACTCCATACTCGCCGTCTGAGGTATGATTCTTGCCCACAACACGAGTCACTGAAGCTCGTTTTCCGTGTTAAAATTGTATATATTGTTATGCCAGGATGCATCAGCTTAGATTAGGCTGTATTGGACCCGGTTAGGTAGATTTAGGTTAGGTTGAATCAAGTTAGGTTTCAAAATCCATTGGCTAATCATCATTTGTACGATGTGACATGTCTCGCACCTTTCCCGGGATACAACATAAAACAGTTGCTCAACTTTTATCATTCAATTGTCATACAGTAAGCCGCTCCTCATACGCACCTTCCTAGGTTAATTTAACTCATATAAAAAGGTTATGGAGGCTACTTCAGCACAATATGATGGGCAAGACGACAGTCACCCACAACGTTTAACTTGTTTATGGTCCGGGCAGACGTGGCTTAGCGACAGGGTTACCAACTTATCTGGTGGTGGCTCTGGTGGTGGCATGCCTGCCAACCTTCCTGGTACTCATACATAAGAACATTTATTTATTTATTTATTTATTTATTTATTTATTTATTTATGCATATACAAGAATGTACATAAGGAATGTGAGGATACAAATATGGTAATTACAGTCTTGTAAAGCCACTAGCACGCGCAGCGTTTCGGGCAGGGCCTTAATCTAAGAAAATTTTAAGGAGGTAAATACTTGCAAAATTATAGACAAAAAATGATAACAGATTACATGAAATGAAAAAAAGATGAGAGAAAATTGTAGGTACAGTATATTAAAGCACATAGGTAGCTAAGATTGATTGCAATGACAGCTTGAATGGTAGTTGACAAAAAAATTGGTAGGCATAATACAGCAGAAACAATATAAGATTGGTTGCAATGACAGCTTGAATGGTAGTTGACAAAAATTGGTAGTCACAATACAGCATATGGCTAGCACATAAAAGAAGACAGCAATGAATACAATGATAAGGTTGTTTGAAATTACATAAAAATTAGGAGATTGGGTAACACTAGGTACAGAGCAAATTTAAAGCTCAGTGTAGGAAACTAAGAAGATGAAGTTAGGTACTTTTTGGTTTTGCTTTTAAATAAGGCAAAAGTTTTACAGTTTTTCAATTCACTAGGGAGTGAGTTCCATAAACTAGGTCCCTTAATTTGCATAGAGTGTTTACACAGATTAAGTTTGACCCTGGGGATATCAAAGAGATATTTATTTCTGGTGTGGTGATAATGGGTCCTATTACATCTGTCCAGGGAGAGTTTCAGAGCATGGTTTGCATTTAAGAACAGGGTTTTGTAAATGTAGTTGACACAAGAGAATGTGTGGAGGGAGTTAATATTTAGCAAGTTTAGGGATTTAAACAAGGGAGCTGAGTGTTGTCTGAAAGCTGAGTTAGTTATCATTCTGATAGCAGATTTTTGCTGTGTGATGATGGGCTTAAGGTGGTTTGCAGTGGTAGACCCCCATGCACAGATACCATAATTAAGATAGGGGTAAATTAGTGCATAATATAGTGAGAGGAGAGCAGAGTTAGGAACATAATATCTGATTTTGGAGAGTATACCAACTGTCTTAGAGACTTTCTTAGTTATGTGTTGAATGTGGGTGCTGAAGTTGAGTCTCTTGTCTAGGAATAGGCCAAGAAACTTGCCATCATCTTTATTACTGATGTTAATGTTGTCTATCTGTAGCTGAATTACATTTGATGATTTGCTTCCAAATAAGATGTAGTAAGTCTTTTCGATGTTTAATGTTAATGTTTGTTCGTTGACATCCATAAGTGGACTTTTTTAATTCATTATCCTTAATTATGTGTTGAATGTGGGTGCTGAAGTTGAGTCTCTTGTCTAGGAATAGGCCAAGAAACTTGCCATCATCTTTATTACTGATGTTAATGTTGTCTATCTGTAGCTGAATTACATTTGATGATTTGCTTCCAAATAAGATGTAGTAAGTCTTTTCGATGTTTAATGTTAATGTTTGTTCGTTGACATCCATAAGTGGACTTTTTTAATTCATTATTCACAACATTATTTAGTGTATGTGGGTTGAGGTTTGAATAGATAAGAGTAGTATCGTCAGCAAACAGTATAGGTTTGAGAATATTAGAGACATTAGGCAGATCGTTTATATATATAAGAAATAGAAGAGGTCCTAAGATGCTGCCCTGTGGCACTCCAACGGTAATTGGTAGAGTGGACGAAGTTGTATCATTGATGGTTACATATTGGTGTCTGTCACTAAGATAGGATCGGATGTAGTCAAGGGCAAGGCCTCGGATTCCATAATGCTGGAGTTTAAGTAAGAGGTAGTTGTGATTAACAGTATCAAAGGTTTTTCTTAGGTCAATGAAGAGTCCAATCGGAAACTCATTTTTGTCAAGGGCTGAGTAGATAACGTCAAGGAGACTAATGATTGCATCGTTGGTGCTCTTTTGGGACCGGAAGCCAAACTGGCAGGGGCTGAGTATGTCGAATTTTACGAGGTAGGAATAGAGCTGTTTGTAAATAATTTTTTCAAATATTTTTGATAGAATGGGTAGATTTGATATTGGTCTATAATTGTTTATGTCCGCCGGATTGCCTCCTTTATGGACTGGCGTTACTCTTGCTTTTTTGAGGATATCAGGGAAGGTGTGACACTCTATAGATTTGTTGAACAGTAGTGCTATGGGTGGGGCAAGGGCATGGGAGGCTCTCTTGTACACAATGGACGGAATTTCACTGGTGTTCCCTGCCTTGGTTTTTAGAGAGTGTATGATGGACACAACATCTGCCGGGCTGATTGGTGAAAGGAGAAGAGAGTTTGGATAGCTGCCTGAGAGATATGTGTTAATATGTGTCTGAGTCTGTGGGATTTTACTGGCAAGATTAGCACCATCCGATGAAAAGAAACTATTAAATTCATTTGCCATTTCTAAATCAGTTGACGGTATATCCCCATCCTTGTAGAGTTTTATTTGGTTATGTGAGTGTTGTTTAGTTCCTAGGATACTAGAGATAGTTTTCCAAGTGTTTTTCATGTTGCCTTTTGCTTCATTGAATCTATTCACATAATATGCAAGTTTTGCCTTTCTTATGATACTGGTAAGCATAGATGAGTACCTTTTAGCTACTTCCTTTGAAACTAGGCCAATCCTAACTTTCTTTTCATATTCATGTTTCTTGTTGATTGAGTTGAGAATGCCACTTGTGAGCCATGGATTGTTTAATCTTTTGTCAGTTACTTGCTTTGTAAGAAGGGGACAATGAAGGTTGTAGAGGCTTAGAGTTTTGGAGAGGAAGAGGTTAGCTAATGAATTTATATCATGGGTATTATTGAATTCAGAATCCCAGTTAATATTGTGAAGTGCCTCTGTAAGATTGTCTAAAGCTGATTCACTGTGTAGCCTAAATGAAAGTTTCTTGCTTTTTGGTGGTGTTATGTCCATGTTCGCTATGAGAAAGGTAGGATAGTGGTCAGTTGTTCTGTCGTAGATTATACCAGATACAAGGGGAGCTGTTATGTTTGTCCATATGTGGTCCAAGGTAGTGGCTGATGTTTGAGTGACTCGGGTAGCATTTCGTAGCATCAGACTCAATTGTCTCAACAGGAGAAGATGAACGGGAGTGAACAACATGGAGATTGATGGGAGGGTGATGGACATCAGCCTGGCCAGACAGGCGGCGTGGAGGGAAGTGATGGACTGGGGGAAGTGATGGGAAGAAGGATTGGGGAAAGAAGGGAAAGAAGACACGGGAGACATGGCAGATTGGGTAGGAAGGGGGGGAAACTTCAGATGGAGAACCAGGAGAGGGCCCCTTCGGGACAGAACGTAAAGGAACAGGGGAGGTGGTGGTGGGCGTGTCCGGGTCTAAGATCTGGAAACGGTTGTGAGACTGAGTAAGATGGGAAGGACGAGGAGAGGTAGAACGCGAATTGATTGATGAAGATTAAGCCACCCAAGAGGTGGCACAGGCATGAATAGCCCGTAAGTGGTACAATTTTTTTTTCTCAGTATTCTGAGGTTGCATTTAACCATCAAGCTGTTATCGCGGGGGAGGATACTGCTTCACAGTCTTTATGAGGGTGTCCAGCTGCTGGACACCTTTGTTGACCAGGAGAGTGGCTGTGTTGATGGCTTCAGGGTGGCCACTGCATGATTCAGGAACTCTTAAAGCTCTTCTAAGGTCATTGGTTGCTTCACATTCCAGAAGATAGTGAAGTAATGGCTTTTCTGTGACAGTTTGGCAGAAGATGCACTCTCTCTGTCGGGGTTCACCAATCTCCCAGTTGCATCTGTAACCAAGACGTTGTCTATATAGCCTAACTGCTATTTCCCTGTGGATTCCTTTTGGGAAATTTAACCTTTCTAATTTGGTTGCCTGAAGATGCCATGTTGCAAATTGGCGAACCTTCAGCTATTCTCTGGTGTAGGTAGGCTTTATTGAGATGTGAGAGTTTTTCGGTGATGTTTTTTATGTTCTCTAGGCTGGGTTGAATTGTTTTATGTATCACTGGATGACGAGTTGCCAATTTAGCAATTTCATCAGCTTTTTCATTTAATGGGATGGGATCCAGTTTAAGGTTATGTTGAGTCCTTTGCCTTTAGCGACTGCTCCAAGATACAAAATGGTGGTAATTATTTCCACGTTATCTTTCCAGTTTTTGTCCTAGTATTTGAAGTGCAGCTTTTGAGTCTGTGTGTATGATTGCATTTTGAGTGTTTTGTGCAATCACATATGCGAATGCCTGTTGTATGGCAAACAGCTTAGTTTGGGTTGATGATACTAGTCCTCCCAGTCTCCAATATGCCTGTACGCTGGCCGTGCAAAGAGCAGCGCCAGCAGGTAGAACGCAACACGCGAGCGTAGATATATGCCAGCAAAAGGGGTGAGATGGCGAACTTGGCGTCTCGCTTCAGGAAAAGGCAGACGATCCGGGTGTTTCAGGTTGAGGACGGCTTCCTCAAGTTTGTAGTGTATACACGAGCAGCAGAAGGTAGGGTGGGCCTCACCGCAATTGAGACAGCGAGCCTGGGAAGAAGTGCAATTGGATTTAGTGATCATCGGCCCACACATGGGGCATAGATACACAGTACTTGAGCATTTGAGGACACCATGCCAGAACTTCCAGCACTTATTGCAAAGTCTAGGAGAGGGAATGTACTCCTGAACGGAGCATCTGGCACCAACAAGAATTATAGAGGGCGGAAGGGTCCTACTATCAAAGGTGATTTTCACAAATCGAAGGGGCTGACGGCGACGACCACGAGGGGGTCGAGTGAACGTGTCTACCTGGAGGACAGGATGGCCTTGGGCTTTGAGGATATGTTTAATATCCTCATGGCAGTCTTTTAGGTCCCTAACACCAGTTGCAACATGGTGCAGGAGGAGAACAGTGCCAACACTGGCATTTAACCGAGCATTTTTGGAGTCCCGAACAGGGGTCTTCCCAATGCAGCTAAACGAGTAGCTGCATCTGGTGAAGGAGCAGTAACGACACGTGTACTTAAACGGGTGGGGTTAAAAGTAACAGAGGCATCCACTGAATCAACAAGGTGTTTATGGAGTGAGAAATTGTCAGGTGTAGAATTCAGAGGAAGGAGATCAAAGTATTTAGCCTGCGAAGCAGGACCAAACAAGGCTTGGTACGTATTAGTATGAGAAGGGATTGTGCGAGTATGGCTATGGCGGGAACGGTGTTGAGAACCCATAGAGAGAGAGGGGCAGTAGTCACAATGAGAGACTGAGCCGCACTAGGGGACGAGGCGGTCACCGCTGGGGGCGTATGGCTCGATCCAACCACAGAGGAGGGAGGGGAGCTGGGGGAAGTAGTCAGGAGGGTCAAAGGAGGAGCTAGGTCTGGGCCCAATGTAGCGGGGGCTACAGAGCCCGGTCTTCCAACACAGTCCGACTCGGGGGCTTGGTCGCCCACCCCAGGAGCCTGAGACATCATAAGAGGAATGGTATTTATCGACATGAAAACGAAAGGTAAGACTTTCGTTCACGAATGTGCCCCCATACCCACGACGGAGCCACAATTAGAGGCAGGACACCCAACAAGAGACTTATTGCCTATCTTGCCGGGGCCCCCCAGGGGTGCGTTGCGAGTATACGGCCCACAAACGTTGCTGCCTTAAGAACCGTCAGTCCCTCGAGATTGGGTTCAGTGACGAAAGTAGGATTGGCTCACAATAGCCCGTGCTACTTTGGAACTTTTGTTCTAAGTAGCTGAATCTAAAACAACAACAACAAATGCTCTGTGGACAGAGTATCAATATGGCTTAAGGCGTTGAACTTTGCCTCAAGACGAAGCTTGGGCTGATCTCTAATTTGCTTCTTGGGTGGAAAGGGAGGGAATTAAAATTGGAAAGGGTGTAATCTCCCACGGTGCAGGAAAGTGCCGTTGTTGTTTCTCTTTGTATAAATTATAAACCTGATACACTTTGAGTTGAGTTCTAGTTTTAATTCTCCATTTGGAACAATATAAAAACGGAAACCACATACAAAACTCAGGCAAATCATAACATAGAACGAAAAGGCAATGTAAAGGATCTGGGTGTACTCATGTCGGAAGACCTTACCTTTAAAGAACACAATAAAGTAGCCGTCACAACTGCAAGAAAAATGACAGGTTGGATAACAAGAACTTTTCACACTAGAGATGCTATACCGATGATGATACTTTTCAAAACGCTTGTGCTCTCTAGAGTAGAGTACTGCTGCACAATGACAGCACCTTTCAAAGCTGGAGAAATTACTGACCTGGAGAGCGTGCAGAGATCCTTTACTGCTAGAATCCACTCAGTAAAACATCTAAACTATTGGGACCGACTAAAGAGCCTAAAACTGTACTCCCTTGAGCGCAGGCGGGAGAGGTACATAATAATTTACACTTGGAAAATATTAGAGGGGCTGGTCCCAAACCTGCACACAGAAATAACATCACATGAGACCAGAAGACATGGCAGGATGTGCAGAATACCCCCGTTGAAAAACAGAGGTGCAACTGGTACTCTGAGAGAGAACTCTATCAACATCAGAGGTCCGAGACTGTTCAACACGCTTCCACTACACATAAGGGGCATAACTGGCCGACCCCTCACAGTGTTCAAGAGAGAACTGGATAGGCACCTCCAAAGGATACCTGATCAACCAGGCTGTGACTCATACGTCAGGCTGCGAGCAGCCGCGTCCAACAGCCTGGTTGATCAGTCCGGCAACCAGGAGGCCTGGTCGACGACCGGGCCGCGGGGACGCTAAGCCCCGGAAGCACCTCAAGGTATACTGACCTTCAATAAAGAAATTCTGGAGGGCTTCTGTGCAAGGGTTAGGATGAGTTAGCCTAAGCATTTTTATACCAATTTGACAGTTAATTTCATTAACACGATCACCAACGCTCAGAATATTAAGTTCCTTTCTTATGTTAAGTATCTTTGTGGTACGAGGGCACCCAAGGATTATCCTCAAGGCTTCGTTCTGCAATTTTTCAAGCCTCCAAGCTTTCTTTCAGGCATCAAAACAAGCAGAGGTGCAGCTTAATCCACTAAAGATCTGATGTATGCAAGGTACATCATTTTGACAATTCTGACATTGGCACCATAACCTGAGTGATACCCTGCAACAGCCTTGAGATGATTGATTGATAAAGATTAAGCCACCCAAGAGGTGGCACGGGCATGAATAGCCCGTAAAGCCTTGAGAGTTGTTGTTGTTTAAGATTCAGCTACTGGGAACTAAAGTTCCAAGTAGCACGGGCTATGGTGAGCCTGTAACTTACCTGGCACAGGAGCGGGGCAAGTAGCACGGGCTATGGTGAGCCCGTGGTGGACTTACCTGTCACAGGAGCGGTGGGGCCTTGAGAGTTGTTGTTGTTATAGATTCAGCTACTCGGAACAAGTTCCAAGTAGCACGGGTTATGGTGAGCCCGTAGTGGACTTACCTGGCACAGGAGCGGTGCTGAATTAGTGTCTTGAGAGTAGTTGTTATTAAAGCTTTAGCTACTCAGGACGAAGTGTCCATGTAGCACGGGCTATGGTGAGCCCGTAAGGACAAGTCTTGAGAGCTCGGAGCCTCTCTTTATACTGAGGACAGAGTCTGATTAAAACAGAACCATACACTGGCACCTCAAGGCCAAGGTATTTGAATCTGCTTACATAGTCAAGCTGTGAGCCATCAGACAGTTGCATCTTACAAACAGTTCCTCCCTGCCTGGGTGGGCGCCGATTTAGTATCTTTGTTTTCTCTGCTGAGATGACTGAACCTAGGTCCTGACATGAGTCTAATATAGTTAAGAGTATTCTGCGTGTTAGCATACCCAGTGGTGTGTATCATTATATCATCAGCATAGCCAATGATGTGGACGTTGGGTTTGCTCGGTACAGAGTTTAACAGCGTGTTTATTAAGATATTTAATAAGATAGGACTGAGGACACCTCCCTGCAGGGTACCTAGTTCAAAGTCTCTTGTTATACTCATATGCCCCTGGAAAAATACAGATGACTTCTTGCTGGATAAGTAACCTCTGATCCAACAAAGAAGCCGACCACCAATATTCACTCTTGCAAGTTCACTCATGATAACATGTCGATTTGCAATATCAAAGGCAGACTCAAGATCTAGGAAGGTGGTATATGACTTCAGTGTGCAGGGTAAAAAAAGGTGGTGATGCAATGATGCACACTCCTTCCATGCATGAAGCCATATATCTGGGGGGATAGCATGGTTCTTACTCTATGGAGGAGTCGGTTTAGGACCATTCTCTCGAATGTTTTGCAAATGCAGCTAGTAAGGGAAATTGGGTGGAAAGCATTCTCTTGATTTGGCTTGAGAATTGGAATGATTATACTGTTGGTCCAAGAGATAGGAAGTTCCCCAGTAACGTAGCTCATAATCTGAATTGTGTCTAGAGGAAGATTATTGAAGCTAGAGGTGGTTGCCCAAGCATCGACTAACTCCTTTGCTCTGTATAGAGGGTGAGGGTGTGATACTTGGCCGATCTTATCTCTTTAATTCTTTTAATATCCATCCATGCCTGGCTGAGGGGAGTGTGAGAGTTGAGACTTAACAAAAGTTTCCCAGTTATCTTGCCTGAGCTCTGCCATGTGCTCACTCGCCTTGGCTAGGGCTTTCTGAAAGAGCTTTAGCATTGCTGGGGTATGTGTTTCCCTATATGCAAGTCCAACTCTTCTGGCAGTGCGTTTCAAAGTACGCAAGTTTTGGGTCATTGTAATAGGCATGGTGTTTATTACTTTTCCAACTCGGCAATAAGATGCTTATCTTAAAATACTAAGAAGGTTAGGTAAGGTCGGTGTTTTCTATGAAGCTTTTCAAGGTAAACTAAAATATTCACAATAAATTAGTATGTCACATATGCACTTATCTAATAAGTCAATACTGACTGTGCGAAAGTGCGAGACCGGGTTGAAACAAAAATAAAAACACCCCAAAACCTCACAACAGCCAACAAGCAGTCGAAGAGAAATGTTGGCTGCCGCGTGATAGTTTAAGCTGGCTGTGCCAGCCGCTTAGCGCCCCACCAGCCAATAAACACTCCCCTACCCGGGGCAAGACAGAAAGCCCAAGACTCCCGACCTACCCAAAGGGCAAAGACAACCACAAGTGGTGGTGGTGTTTGGTATTGTGTGAAAAAAGATAACTAAGATAAAAAATAGATAAATAACGGCTTAATGTGTATACAAAAAAATTAAGTTCCTTTCTCAAGAACAATAGCTGTTCCCCCCCCTTTTTTTTACAAAATTATATATTTTCTTTAATATTTGTTATTAAAACACAATATACAATACTGGTTATGTATAATCTGAAATTTATTGTAAAAAATATAGTACCTGTCCAAAGTACTGTATTTACAACAAGAATGATGTGCTCATTGGATACTGTGAAAGCTGGATATAATTAGGTACCTGTACTGGTAATAATAATAATAATAATTTATTGTTTCGGGGGACAGGCAGTCAGAGTTTATTTATATATGTACACATTATGCTTACATCAAGGTCTTCCCCAAGGTCGAATTACTGACGCTTCCCAGGACGCAACCCCCCACAAGAAGCTGATCAACTCCTGGGTACCTATTTATGGCTAGGTGAACAGGATCATTAGGTGATGGGAAATTCACCCAACCATATCTGCCCCATGCGGGATTCGAACCCAAAATTCTCAATTGTGAGTCGAGAACAAACCTGACTGTACTACTGTACCAGGACCCTAAGTTTTTAATATGGTTTTAGATTTCCAATAACTTCCAAGTACCTATTTAATGCTAGGTGAACACAGGCATCAGGTGCAAGGAATCCTATTAAAAATATTTCACCCTGCCCAGGAACTGAACCCAGGACCAAGTAACTAACTTCAGGTCAATAAAACATGAATACATGATATTAGGAGAAAACATCTATGATTACAGTATATACATCCTATAAATGCACCAGTCACTTATCCTACATGTAAAAGACAAAACAGAAAGATCACATTTAATATTTGTTTTTATGCAAAATGAATGACTATATAATAAATGCTTTTGATTTTCAATTAAAAAAATAACCATTATACATCACAGTATGTAAGAAATTCAGATGCATTTCATAACCTCTTTCTCTATAGGGCAACAAACATCACAAGTTTCATTATATGTATCTCAATTTTTTTAATTCTTGTAAAAAAATCTTTTGTAATCATTCATGACATTCATGGCTACACATTGTACTGTATATACAATACTATACTGTATTTTATGTTATGCTATACAGAAGTGCATTATTAAATATCCTAATCACTCAATGATTATTTAATTATTTTGTCTGTAGTAGGTATGAATATAATCTTACAAGAGAGAGAGAGAGAGAGAGACGGGGTTTGATGTAGAGTGGTATAGTGATCCTTCAATAACTTATCAGTAATTTACACATCAGATAATGCCGACTTCCTGCAGAGGCAGAAATGTTTGACTAATCAAAGAGAAAAATACTAATGTTTGACCTGCTGAAGAAATATAGATGGTAATGTTAGACCTGCTGAAGAAATTTAGATGGTAATGTTAGACCTGCTGAAGAAATATAGATGGTAATGTTAGACCTGCTGAAGAAAGATAGATGGTAATGTTTAACAGGAACCTGCTGAAGAGAGATTGTAATGTTTGTGTGATCACCCAGGAAGTTGGTTCAGGTCTTCCAGCTTGTCATAGTCTCCTTCACCATTGCCACTACTGCTGCCTCCATTATTTCTCTCAAATGACTCCTTCTCAACTACCTGGCACAGTTTCACCAAGTTGCCAAATGATCGGACAATGGTTGCCAGACGGTTGTCTGGTAGAGGGGTTGTGAGAAGTGTAAACACGTGTCCAAACACTAAAGCATCTAATTCAGTTGGTCTGAAATCAACAAACAATTCAATTTTAATTTTAAAAATAGTACAGAGTAACTAGTTGACTGTAACTGTAGCTACCATGTGAAAAATATTCATCATTGTTACAGGATAGTCTCTGGATAATGATCGATCCATGGAGGTTTGGATGTAGAAACTTACTTTACCTTCATTATAAATATTAGAAACTTTTAACATACTACAAAAGCTGCTAATCATTTCTGTAAATAAATATCTTGGTCACTACAGTACTGTACATTCAAATTAAATTTCCCCATAAAAGTATACAATATGTATGAAACTTATAGCTTATAATTCATCACAAACTCTACCATACTAAAGATACATAGAACATATGAATACATGACACCACAGAAGATTTACGTGTTTAGCATACTAGGATGCATGTCGGTCTCACAACCTTTCTACGCTTATATGCTCTCAATGGCAGAATGGGTATGGTACCAAGTTTGCCAGTGGTTGATGATCTGGCGGTGCAGAATGTATTTCATCTACATGCCTTTCCTTCTGAGATCGTGTGATATGCCATCTTGTATTAAAAAATTATGATCCATTTTTCTTGGGATACTTCTGACCCGGCTGACCCAGTCCCCATCCCTCTTCTTTCCAGGCGAGGGACGGGAGGTGGTGGGGCAAACTAGCTCGTGCTAGTTTCATAATATTTTGGTTGCTTGTTTTCATAATTGGGAAAGTTCTTCTGGCAGTTTTGAGGCTGCAGTCTTGGTTTTAACTATGTAGTGGTCTGTTTTCTTTCTCTCACTTTCTGGATGCCTTCCTTGGCGGTGGCAGACATTAATTACTTTAAATGTAAGATGTTCATATTGCCGCTGCTCTCTGCACTTCTCTGAGTGGGGTCAGGTTCTGGCTCATGGTTCCTGGTAGGTCAATAGAGCTCTGCCATTAATGGCACCTAGTAGCATGGCAATAAATCAGTAATAGCTTCAGGGAGGCTCACTGGACTCCCCCCAGAAAAACATTACGAATGAAAATGTTTACTTTTCCACTGTACAGGAGGTGGGGTACACGAGTTATTGAAATTATTATTTTAGGTGATGATGTTGAAAAGTTATGTAACAATGTTAACCAAGGAAATATCCTTGGGATATTTTCTCACCTGTTACCAAAGAAGTAGTCTTGTTTGTCCAAACGTTCAGAAAGAGCGCTGCAGCAGTGTTCTACTTCATTATATACCTATTAGTGAAAGAAATATTCAAGATTGTGGAATAGTTATAATTGGATCCATCCTTATTGCATATATTCAAACAAACTAATAATAACCAAAAACTAAATATGAAAATATTGGTGGCATTTTATAAATAAAAGCTGCCCCCTCAAAAAAATATACATTTAACAGTACTGTACTGTATTTAAAGACCCTAATATTTTTATTATGAAATACTGTATTAGTTTTTTCATAACTACAAATAACACCTGAAGATGCCCTTGATAGTTTACCTCTTCCAATGATTTTTGTTTCCATCCAAGAACATGTAAGCGTCGCAAGACTTGACTGCGCTTCTGGTGTGTTAAAATATGATTAATTGGCCAAGGGTACACAGAGCCATATCGTGACTTTGTTACCTCTTCGTAAGTTACTTGATCAATCCACGAGATATAAAGCTGAAAAAATTAAATACTGTACTGTAATTGATGAACATGAGATCTGACACTGAAGAAAGGTTGCAATACATCACAGTATTGTACTAATTACATAATAGTACTGTATTAAACATATCACAATACTGTACTGTACTAATTAGATTACAGTACAGTACTAAACATTACATCACAATACTGTACTAAACATTACATCACAGTACTGTATTAAACATTACATCACAGTACTGTACGAATCATTATATCACAGACCATGTAGCAGCTGTATCTAATATTCATTATTTTATACAAAGTCTTGGGCCACAATTATTATATTAAATTATTATTATATTGAATTACTGTATTATATGGTTATTTACAGAAATGACTGAAGATACTACCTGGGATAGAAAAGCAGAGTCCAAGTGAAAGGCTTCAAAGGAAGAAGGGGGTTGGCTGAAAGGAAGACCCAGAAGCCTCGCTGAGACTAGCAGGCTCAATTGCCTCTGGGCCCAAATTGGAAAGGGCAACCCCAGAGCTGGCTAAGCCATATCCCAAACTAAACTGTGCCCCGACGCCGAAACCATCAGATGCTTTGGGGATGAAAGCAGGGAGAAGGATCAATATAAGGGTGAACCACACTTGAAGGGGAAGGAAAAGGAGGGGTAGATGGAACGAAGGTACCATCACCTCCAACTTCAGGTCCCTAAACACCAAATGGGGCAGCTCTGGGGCCTCCAATTGGGTACAGAACCAGGATCTCTGCAACCTAGAGAACCTAACATGGAAAGTTATTACTGCCTGGTAAGCCCTAATCACATCAGGAGGGTCAGAAAGAAGAGCAACATGTTGGAAGCAGACACTACATGAAATCAAAGTCAAATGCTGCCTGACCCAACAGGCAGCATAGCAGAGGCAGAAGAAATTAACATTACTACATGGCACTGACAATGTGCAACCCTCAAACTCGCATGAAATGTAAGCAGGTCCAGGGGGTATATCCAAGGCACTACCGAACCTGCAGGGGAATACCAGGGCCTGAAGGACTTGACCAAACAGGACATCCAAGCACTGGGATGCAATGCCAGATCTTTAATGGAAGGGTGTCGCATAAATATAAAATGGCAAACTAAGCCCACACAACCTGTTTCACCCAGCTGTGAAGGCCGACTTCAGCATGATGTAGTGTAGCATTTGAAAACTCAGCCAATGTTACTACTGACCAGTGTGAAGACAGGAAGGTCCCAAGACACCTGACTCACCCTGGGCCAGGGCCACCACAAGCAAAGAGGGAGTGACTTCCCAACACTCTGGGGAAGGGAACCATGGCAGTGTAAAAGAGCAACATTAGGGAGCACACAGGGAAGAGAACCCTGTGCATATGCTGCTCCAAGCCCTCATTACCTCCAAGCTCATGCATCACTGCACTGTGTACAGGAATGCACTCGAAGGAGAAAACCACCATTTTGAACAGCAATATATTGGAGCCCAAGCAGCAGAGGCGACCAGGCACACACTACACATATCAGCATAGAACTGAAGGTCATGTAGTCAGCTGACTGCGAGCTACCTCCCTCCTCCCCCGAAACGATAGGGGGGAAGTGGGGTCAATTAAGGAAACGCTTGAAGGCCACATGGGTACCAACACACACAACACAAACAAGGAATAACAGTTTAAAGCTAGACAAGCCACAGTGTAGGACTGACAATAGGAGATGCTTTTCCATCCACAAGGTTATAAACCAATGAAACTGCCTACACGCCAAAGCAGTAAATGCCTTGACTGTTGAATTTCAAAATCTAACTGAAAAAAAGATTATCAAGGCAAATGGGGGGGGGGGGACCCTCAACAAGCCATCAGCTTCCTATCCTTGTCGAGGCCACTAGTGTTAGTGGCCCTCGGGTAAATTCAGGTAAAGTCTGGGTAAAGTCTAAGCCTTCTCACTTAACATGTTCCAACCATCTACTGTGGTGGGGCTGGTGCTTGCTTTTCTGGCGGACCCCTGAAGCTCCCCAATCATATGGCCCATGTGTGTTTATTCTCCACAAGGCTCATTCGCTTCTGCTAACAGGCAATGTTCAGTTAGCTGTACGGCTTTGTAATTTACCCTATTTGGGTATGCCGGGGCACATATGGCACCTCTGTAGTTTCAGCCCCTAAAACAACAGCAGCAAGGATAAGGAACTCTGAGAAGCTAAAGGAAAAGAAATTTAACAGGAAAAAAAAACCATAGGGGTGCCAGGCACGATTCAAAATGTCTATGGCTACACGTGGTTCACATCAGCTTCCTCAGGGCTCTTGTAAACAGACGCCATTTTTTTTAAAAATCGTGAGCAATATTCTCCAGTGGGAGAGCCACAGTACTGTTGGAGCAACCAAGGCTGGCACATGCAGCATGAGCTAACAGCATTGCTGTTCAGCTTGTGACCACAGCATCGCTTAAAAAATGTCAAAATAAATATGTAACTGCTATTATTTAGCAATGACAATATTACAGACGACTCCTGACTGTGATAAAAATGACCATGATTGTGATAATAGCAGGATTGTTGTGATAATTAGCACTATGTGGGAGTAGTAATGCTGAGGGAGGGAGGGAGATAGCGTCGTTTACTGACTGTGTGGCCACCTGTTATTGTCTGCATTCACCATACCAGCTCAGTGGTTCTCTATGGTGAACACAAATGTAGATACTTATATATAATGTATGTATTAGAGTAATAACAGCAAAAGGATTATGTTGGGAGGAGCCATTTGGGTTACTGAATTACATCTTTTTGCTCCAGTATTTTTTATCTCACTATCTATGTTGGTACAGTGGCACCTCGACTTACAACTGCCCCTACTTGCAAATTTTTTGAGTTATGATAAAAATTTTGACTACATGTTACTCGACTTACGACCTTTGCCTTGAATAGCGACTTTGTTGATACGCATTTGGGTTGACCGAGTGCATGGTTCCTATGGCATGAGAACTGTGGCATAATTTGTAATATTTTGCTTATGTGCACATGGGAGGTACCCTTGTTACCCCTCTCCAATGATAAACCCTTGCTACAGCCATTTAATGGTTAAGATAGGTGCAATAAGACCTGTACCATAATTAAGATGGGTGAAACGAGCTGTATTATAACTAATGTCAACCAAACTTTTCTTACTAGTTGTATATAAGAAGGGCTGCAACTGTTCTACGTTTCAGTATCACACCCTATATAGAAAGGGAGATATATAAATATTTTTTTTTACAACAAATTTTACACATTTTCAATAATTAACTACAACCACAAGTTTCAAATGACAATTTCTATGACACTCATATATCATATTAGCATATAATAAAGGATTTGGCTAAAAAGGATTACCCAAAATATGTTTGATTTTACTAATACAAGTAGTCAAAGTTCCCCCCAAAATATATGCTAATATTTCATGTTTGCAAAGATTTATAAAATCAATAAATGAACTCAGGAATAAAGTGTTTTAGCATTATTGTAGAGACGTCAACTCTACATATAAGGTGTAAATTTCATGTAAATTGAAAAAAAATGAAAGAGGAGATGCAATTTTATGTTAATTGAAAATAAATAAGATCAAACACTGCCACCTGTGGTTGAAGTTGACTTCAACCAATTTCTTCCAAAATTTGCAACTTTACAGATAGGCATATGTTCTGTAAGCTGTACAAGTTTCATGCAAATCGGCTGATAAAAAAAATGAGAAAAAAAAAATTGAAAACAAAAAATCTATTTTTTGGGGGCATAAAACCGAATATTAAAATACTTTATTATATGCTATTGTGATAGCTTAGAGTCACAGACATGATTTCAGTTGACACTTTTGTTTGATGTTAATTTTTGACCATTTTGGAAATTTTTTTACACATAATTCAATACTTTTTCTTCCTTCCTATTTATGCTTTAATGCTGAGAGTTGGGCCAGTTGAACCAAATTTTATATACAACTAGTCAAAAAAGTTTGATTGAAATTGAATCATTTTTCATTTATCGCATTTTTCCGTAATATGCCCCCCTTAACTGACAGCAAAGTATACCTACAAAGCCAAAGGAAGAAGCGGAAGGACCGCCAAGAGACTTCATACTGCCGCCTGGACGAAACCCACAGGTGGGACACCAACAACGAAGCCACCTTATCACCATAGAAATGATGATAGACTTGAGTCAAAAACACCATACGCGTAGACTCGAGGAGAAGACCGAACCAGCTATGTGACGCACTGGCCCATGGGGCCAAAAGGACTACTCTTCCCTGGTAAGTCTTCAAGCGAGTCAGGACCTGGAGCAACAGCTGAACTGGGGGAAAAGGGTCCAGGAACCCCCACCTCGAGCAGTCCTGCCGAGAGGCATTGATCCCGACGGTCTTGCAGTTGGGGAAGGGCGCCAAATACATCGGGAGGCACTGCGACCATGCCGACGTGAAGAGGTTCACCTCTGGGCGCCCGAACGTCTGGCAGAGCCACCTGAATGAGTCATCGACCGTCCATTCCGTGGACAGGGGATCAAACCGAGACAGGCCATCCGCCAAGACATTGGACACCCCCCCCGGATCGTGAACTGCCAGTAGAGCCAAACCCCGAGAACTCAGCAAACGAGACACCCAAAGCGACCAACACCAAAGAGCCTGGGACCATATCGAACCCCCTCGGTTCAGGCAATGAACCACCTGGGAGCAGTCCGAATCGAGCCGGATCGTCGATCCGCGGACGACCCGAACCCTGCGAAGCACAAACCAAACCGCCGTGAACTCCTGCACCGTGCTGTGGGCCTGACAGAAGGACAGACCCCATCGTCCCTGGCCGGCCTGATGAGCACTGGTCACAAAGCCCCAGCCGAGAGATGACGCGTCCATGAACACATCGAGCAAGGGCTCGTGTAGGCGCTATGGCAATGAACCCCCAAAACCCGAAGAGGAAACAGGCGACGCAACACTTCAACACCTTGCCCCGGGGGTCGAACCCAGTGATCGCATGAGAGGTGGAAGGGACGTCCATGAAGGAACCAAAACAGGCAACGCAGACAAACCCGACCCAGCGGGCAGACCAACATCGCAAAGTTCAGGCTCCCACACAGATCCTCGAGCAACCGCTGAGTGGCCCGGGAGCCTCCCAGAAAACAGCAAAGGCGGGATCGCAGGCGAAGGAGACTCTGGAGGGAGAGACACGGAAGTGGTCCGAGAGTCCCAAACAAGACCCAGCCAAGTCCGAACCTGGAAGGGGGGACCAGATGGGACTTCCTCCAGTTCACCAAGAACCCAAACCCGGCGAGCTGGGAAAGAACCAAACTCCTGGCTAGCAGACATGCAGATCAGCTGGGAGCCCAGACCAGCCAGTCATCGAGGTAGGCGTGTGAAAATGCGAGGCGCTAGATTCAACCTGAGCGGAAGACAACAAAAGCGGTAACTCTGACGCCCCACAACAAATCCGAGCCAGTCCCTGAAACAATCACTGGAGCCAGAGCACATGACTGCAGCTTACAGCATCAGCCTCAGAACCGAGAGATGGATGGCCGGCGTGGGGGTCTGGGGCTCCACCTTCTCCCTCCCGGGAAAGGAGGAGCTGTGCAGACGGCGGCGCAACGACGTGTGATGTCATACTCGTTTGGTTGTTTCTGTTTAGGGAGTTCTATCCACTTGTTCGGCTTTTTGTAGCAATTTTCACCAGAATTGGGGTTTGTTTTGGGATGCTTACCTTTCTGGGTGCCTAACCCGATCGATGGCAGATAGAATGCTTCCAACCACACGGTGGTTTCTATAGGCCATTGCTTCTCGTGCCTATGTGAGGGGGGGGGGGGCTAGGTTTTGGCTCGTGGTCCCCGGTAGGCCCACAGAACTCCATACACATGACTGATGCCAAAGTCTGACATTAGCATATCAGCCTGGATAGCTGCGGGAAGTCGACGGGGCTTCCCCCAGAAATGGTATAAAATTATATTAATTTGGGTAGGTAAATACAATAAAAAGTTGTAAAATAAAGCAGAGCTGAAACTTACCTCGGCATTTGCCAAAACATTGCTAACAAGTGACATATAAGCACGCATGTCTGCTTTTTGTGTAGTGTCCAGCACATCTGTCAGAGTGACACCCTGGGGAAGACAAAATTGTTCCAAGTATGCCACACAAGTTACAGCTTTCCAGATAAATCATTAGTCTACACACTTTAAATGCAATTGTATGTTTCTCTTGTTTAGCAAGAAAACAATAATTATATAGTATGAGTGAAGAATACCATGAACACTATAGATAGATGAGGCAAGGCGCCCAATGATGAATTGTGGCAGATGCACGCACACACATGAGCATTTAAGAGTCAAATGGAATGTGGTTTAGAACAAACATTTAGGAATGATTTAGCACTAACACTTGCCCCTCACATATATCACTCACTTCCTATTCCTCCTTTTCTCCCTTCCCCCTTCACCTTTCTGTTGCTCCCCTTTCACTTTTCAGTTCCTGCACCCTCACCTTCCTGTTCCTTCCCCCCCCCACCGTTGTGTTTCTTTCCTTATCACCTTCCTGTTCCTTCCCCCCACCCCCATGTTCCTTTCCCTCCCTCACATTTCTGTTCCTTCCCCTAACTCCTCCATTCACTTTCCTGTTCCTTTCCCCTCACCCTCATGTTCCTACCCCCCTTATTTCTTTTCCACCCTCCATACCACCTGCTCCCCTCCTTACACTTTCCTGCTACCCGCCCTCTCAACACCTTCCTGTTACCCCTCCCCTCAACACCTTCCTGTTACCCCTCCCCTCAACACCTTCCTGTTACCCCTCCCCTCAACACCTTCCTGTTACCCCTCCCCTCAACACCTTCCTGTTACCCCTCCCCTCAACACCTTCCTGTTACCCCTCCCCTCAACACCTTCCTGTTACCCCTCCCCTCAACACCTTCCTGTTACCCCTCCCCTCAACACCTTCCTGTTACCCCTCCCCTCAACACTTTCCTGTTACCCCACCCCCCCAAAACTTTCCTGTTACCCCTCCCCCCAACACTTTCCTGTTACCCCTCCCCCAACACTTTCCTGTTACCCCCCCCCTCAACACCTGCCTGTTAACCCCCCCCCCCCCTTGACACCTTCCTGTTACCCCTTCTCATCTTTCTAACACCACCATTCTCACCACTGTGTGGTCACCTGCCATCACTGCTCACCTTGTTTGCGACGAAAGCAACAATGGGGTCCAGTTCAGCCACCACAAATGCTCCAGCTTTGATGAATGGCACCTTGCCTGCAATAGCCAGGAAACATCCATAATTTTCTCACTCAAACAGTCTTTATGCAAAAGGTAATCAGTGCTTTATCCAAGGTACTCAATTACAAAACAAATGGGATCTGCTGCTCAACACTTCTGTCTTGCACTTGGAGGCAAACATGAGCTAAATCCACATAAAATGGATAGATAAAATTGTTAAAAATATCGTTTTATATATCTAGCTTCAGAGTCAAGCTCGTTACAACTGAACCATAAGGCATTAAGGTTACTTGAATTAAGGAGTCTAATACAATTCAACTGGTGGTATTGTAGTGGTGGTGTTGTAACACCCAGATTTTCATATATGGTCTATGTTGACACTGGGCTGCTTCCTGGGGGATGTGTAACAAAAAGGAGGCCTTGTCGAGGACCGAACTGCGGGGACGCTAAGCCCCGAAATCATCTCTAGATAACCTCTGGACACCCTGCTGGTAGCTGTGTACTTGTGTGGAAACCTGTTGACAAGTTCAGTACTGTACATCCATTCCACACCACACTTTCTCACTTCTCTGGCAGGCAACATGTATGGAACACTTCACTATATTTACTAACTACTTGGACTACTTGGTTACACATACTGGTAGTGGACATCCATGGGTATAAGCATTCATATATTCATTAAACAAGTATAACTTCAATTTTATTAGTTTGGTAACTGTAAAATTAGCTGAAGATGGGGGATGACTGGTACCACAGAAAAAGGAGATATTAATTAATATAAATAGATAGATATAGATGACAGACAAATCCAAAGAAGGGAATAATCGACTAAGGGGAATACTTTCAAATCACAATTTAACAAATTTATGCAATGAAATGCCAATTTCTGGGGTGACCCCCGGTGGTTCCCTGAAGCTATATGCCGAGATGGTCACCATCTAATAGGTCACATCTGCCATAGTGTTCTACAGGCCTACCTGGGATCAGAGCCAGAACCCGGCTCCCTCACAGAGGCGCTGTGAGCAGTGATATTTGTATTCTCAATCTCACTAGGGAAGACCACCAGAAAGTCAGGAAGTCAAAAGAAACTACTGCTGGATACAAAAGACACCAAAGCCTCGAAACCTGCCTAAAGATTTCCCCCAACTAAGTAAACAATCAAATTCTCCCAGATCTTGCATGAAATCGTTTGCCTCCCCTGCCCAACTCATTTGGATGTAGGGTAGGTAAGCTCACTGCCTGCCAGGTTCTAAGCTCCCAGTTCTAGATGAGATGTAAACATCCCCCCAATGACCTTGAGAGGAGGGAGGCGATCAGGGAACTGCTGGTGCTCACCCAGAAATTGGCATTTCATTACATTCAATGCTTGTTTCTGGGAAGAGCCACTTGTGACTCTGAAGGAAGAAGGAAAATCACATGGGAACTCACCAGGAACGAGAAAGCACCACAGAATTCATGATGATAACGAGACCCCGGGCTAAGAGACATAGCCCAAGGCCACATATGGGTGCTGACCCTCAGGAACATTCATCAATTACCAGTCCACCAGAACCTGTTTGACCTCCAAAACTCCTGTACCCAATTATCAGCCCAGGACATGTTCACAAACACAGCTGAAAAGAGCAGCATACCCTGTACTTCCTAAAGTCATGGGCACAAGGGTAGACTGGCTGGCTAGATTTAGTAACACTGTGATTGACCTGGGAAATATGAGACTTGGAGCAGGGGATCAAGGAAACAGGATCGACAAGCAAGGCATCCACCAAAGCAGAATTGGTGCCACAAAGGTAGTGGAGGACAGCCACCACCAGACAAAACACACGATGCACCCCAGCTAAACCAACTGAGTAGCAATGGTCAAAGGGCCCCTTCAAGAAGTCAACTGACTCGATCTTTGCCAAAAAAGGAGCCGACTGCAAACAAGCAAAATGCCACCAATGCTGAAAGAACAAAAACCCCACCTCCAGAGAAGAGAATGAAGCTCCCCAACATGAAAACCAGAGATAAGAGAAAATAAACAACAATGCAAGAGAAAGAATCATAACTGAAGGGGAGGGGGCAGTAAAATGAGGAGGAAGAAAGAAAAGCAAGAACATGGCCCAAAGACGAAGCAGACTCAGGCAGTGCATGAGCTGGCTGGAGGTAAAGCAAGGTATGAGACAACATGCGAGATGAAGCCGAGGTAGTACCTGTATTTACACTGAACACAAGCTGCAGCGGCTCCACCAGCACCGCATGATACGAGGCAAGAGCATTCAGCACGAGATGCCAATAGAAAAAATAAAAAAAAAAAAAAGAAAGGAGGGCACCACATGCATCGTTGTTCCACGGAAACAAAGGAACAATGATGAAGTGAAGAGAAGTGGCAATAGGAGTACTGTACTGTACTACGAAACTTCATACTGTTGCCGAGAAGAGGAATGCAGGTGGGACACCATCAACGAAGCCACCTGCTTGCTGTAAAGATGGCAATAAAGACATGTCAAAAAGACCAAAAGTGAAGAGCTGAAAAGGTCAAACAAGTGAAGCAAGTCACTATGCCAACCTTCTGGTTGAGGTGAAGTCGAGGAATTACATCATCATTAGCATTGGAATTACATGCACCTCCAAATCTTTTTCTCTTTCCAATTCCTGTAGTTGCCTTCCATTTATGTTGTAGACACTTTTCAGTCTTCTTTCTCCCATCTCCTTCTTCATTACATTACACTTTTTTATATTGAACTCCAGCAACCATTTGTTTGCCCATTCCTGGAATTTGTCAAAGTCTTCCTGTAAAATTCTGCAGTCCTCTTCAGTTGTAATATTCCTCATTATAGTGCATCACTTTGTAGATCTGTTGTCTGTGTATATTCTAAAGGCTGCTGCAATGCAACTATCTTTCCTAGAAATATTAACATGAAGATGCAAGTGATACAGCACGGATGAGGATGATTCAGTGAGCATATCCATTAGTAGTTGAGCATCAGGCGTGCTGCAGACTCTCAGGCCATCCAATCGCCAATATTATCACCACCTGTCGGATGGACCGAAACATCATTGTTTCTTCATTTTCTGACGTGGTTTGGTCATCATATCTTTGGATGAACTGCGGTACTGGACAGACCCCACTAAACAGCTGACCTCTATGTCAATACCATAAGCCTTGCATCAGATATTCTCATTCTTATTTATCAACATCCCATTATGGAACATCTGCATCACCCCTTGTTGAATATACAATACAGAATTGTACTTTATAGCATTACCAGGTTCATATACAGTACAGTCATAGGAAACTTTATAAACAATGATCCTGCTATAATATTAAATACATAATGCAAAATACAGTACTAAGTTAGTAGGCAAAGGAGTTGAAGACACAATGTATACTCACCACTGGGTGACATATGCTCAGCATTGCCTCTCATCTCCAGGGAAAAGTTAAGATGGCACATCTTAAGAAATGCCTGTACTGCTAAGCAGTTAGCATTGTCTGGTAATAGAATTTGTTCAACTTCATACTGCTGGAACAGTTTCACATCTGTTGGCCAGGGTTCTTGTGCTACATTGATAAAATGTATAAGCGTTATACAAAAAGAGTAAAGGTGAAACAAAATGTTTAAAAAAAAAAAAAAAAAAAAAAAAAAATATGACATTTAAAATTATCATTTATTGAATTAAATGCATCATTAGCTAAGCTCAGAGTGAGAGTCTAGTAAGGAATAGGAAATGAATTATAAAAAAGTAGTTATTGGATGATAAGCTTTCACAAATTGACTTTAAATTATTATTAGTTAATTAGTGGTTAAAAAAAAAAAAGACTTCACAGTACAGCAGTTAATTGGAACAAAAATCGGATGGTTTCAATCTCGTCCAGTTGTTCCGTAACATGTTGTAATCTGACTCAACTATCAGTTGGGTTAACCCATGTATAGGATTAAAAAATGCGAAACCATGTTGGAACAAACACCCAAAGAATTTTTTTTTTTAATTTTATAAGTTAATAAAAATACAGGGGTACCTCAGTTTAAGAGTTTAATCCGTTCCTGGAGACGGCTCGTAATCCGAAAACTCGTAAACCGAAGCCAATTTTCCCATAAGAAATAATGGGAAATGAATTAATCCATTCCTGACTACCCAAAAACCTCACTTCAAACTAAATTTTATACCTAATTCATCTAAATCTACACTACAAAAGTATGTTCAAGTTATTACTTACCCTTGCTGATGACTCCTATTGGCGTATGGAAGATGGTGAGGAGGGGGAGGAGGAGAGGTGTTACTGTTTTGAAGGCAAGTCCCCTTCCATTATAACTTCAGGCAGTAAAGATTTTTCTGGAGTGTACTCTTTGGCACATTTTGTCTGCCTACCACTAGGTCCTGGTTGTGGCTCACTGCTCGATTTTCTCACAACGAAACGAGCCATTGAAGATTGTTTTTCCCTTCTTTGCAACACTTGTCTGTAGTAAGACATCACATTGTCATTTAAAAGGTCAATGCAACGGCCTGCTACAGCTTTATCTGGGTGAGTTTTTTCAACAAAACTTTGCAGTTCTTCCCATACTTCACACATTTTCTTAACGAGGAAGGGACATCCTCTACTCAACTATTTTCTTAGAGGTTGAACTTTACCACTGGCTTTCTTGGGACCCATAGCGAGATACTGTATATAATAACTTTTATGCTCAAATGGCCAAAAATTTGACAAAAAACTGTAAATCCTTGTGAAGAATTCAGGTAGGATAGTCACTGGGCGCATGGCTCTGGTAAACTGAGGGGCGAGCCGTGCCACCACGCGCTAGGTCGACCAGTACGCGTATCAACACCCTCGTATTCCGATGTAAATTTTCCGAGCAAATCCTGCTTGTAATCTGAAAAACTCGTAAACAGGGACACTCGTAATCCGAGATACCACTATAAAAATTTATTAATTTTTTGCTGGGATAAAAATCATTCCACACAATGCCATAAATGCTTCATCCACATACAGTGGTACTGTACCTTCGTTCACGATCCTAATCCTTTCCCAGTGACAAGTCGAACACCAAAAATTCATAAACCAAAATAAATTTTCCCATAAGAAACTGTGTAAATTTAATTAATCCATTCCACAAATATTCCACAAAAATATTAACTTGTTAACACTATCGCTCGCTTTGGACACCAATCACTTCCACTTTTCCTCTCGAGTCTTAGCTGTGGACAGGACTTGCATCCACTCCAAAAACATTTGTATAAAATTCATTTTTTATCCGATCGACCTCGGGATAGTTTCAAAATAAGCGCCTTTAGAATGCGCACAATTTGACAACAAAATGAAAGATGTAACATGAAACTTGATGTCTAAACACTTGAAAGATTATAAATACGTTTTTGATCAAAATTTTAAAATATTTGTTAAAATTCTATTTATTGTGCGATTATGTTGGGACTAGTTTTAAAATGTGCGCCTTTACGTTACGAACAATTTGATACCAAAATGAAAGATATAACACAAAAATTTATGTCAGAACACTGGAAAGATATAAATAATTTTGTGATGATGAGCTTCCAGAATTAAAATATTTGTTAAAATTCCAGTTATTGCTAGATGGGACTAGATTATGGGACTAGATTTATAATACGCGCCTTTTTATTACGAACAATTTGATACCACCATGAAAGATGTAACACGAAAATTGATGTTATCAAACTGAACGAGTATACACATTAGGTTGTGGTGTGCAAATTGGTGCTCGTTCACGGGTAACTTTAGGCTTAGCTGCGGGGAGTCTCGCCAGGCTTTTGGACATTATATGCATATACACCTGCAGGGAATTTAATTGCGAACACAATGATACCAAAACAAACAACGTAGCACAAGAATTAAAGTGAGAAAACTGAAACTAGTATACCATTTAGGCGTCGCCATACGCTCGCCCACACCGTCCGCCCCCATGACATCAAAGTCTGTGGCGCTCACGCGCCGCATGCGTCTTGTCTTTAGTAAGACACCACATTATCATAAAAAGGTTAATGAAAATGGCCTGTTACAGCTTTATCTGTGACACTTTTCAGCAAAACTTTGCAGTTCTTCCCATACTGCACACATCTTCTTAATTAATGAGGAAGGGAGATCAACAACCTGCATATCATTTTCATGTTTACGAGTGATTTATTGTTTTTCCTCTATCATCATCCTTGACTATTTTCTTAGGTTGAACTTTACCACCAACTTTCTTGGGATCCATGGTGTGATATATAATAAGAACTTTTCTGTTCAGAAGAGGAAAAAAAAAAAATTCTTTACAGAGAATTAAAGCACGGTCATTACTGGGCAGGTAGGCGGGATACAATAGTAAACAACTGCCCAACACCCCAGCACCATGCGCTCGTTTGATCCAAACACGTCCCAACAGACATCGTATTCCAAGAAAAATGTCATACACCAATTCAATTTTTACGATGAATTTGATGTCGTATGCCAAAAAATTCACTCTCTAGGGCAGTCATACACAAGGTACCACTGTACTTTAAACACAAATGATCACCAATAGAACCTAAACACCTAACCTAACCTATACTTGACTATACATAGAATTTTAATAAATAAATAAACTAACTTTTTTATTCATTTATTTATATAAAAGAAGGTACAATGGGTTTATGAGTGTACATAGCATTGATGTTTTCACATTATTGCAAAGCCACTAACACACAGCATTTTGGGCAGGTCCTTAATCTAACAATTTTTAGTAGGTAATTTGTAACAAAATTTGAAGAATATTTACAGGTAAATTGTAAGAAAGTGTGAAGAAAATTAATAGGTACATTGTAGTCAAATTTGAGGATTATTAATAGGTATTGTACATTGAAGTAAAATTCACGTTCAACATAACCCATGATATAAGTTGATAGGAGTGATTACAATGGTGAAGTTGCATGGCTTAGGCACATATATTGGGGGGAGTGGGTAGTACAAGATACAGTGTGAGTTTGAAGCACTAGGTACTTTTTGGTTTTACTTTTGAAAAAAGGCATAGGTTGGACAGATTTTTAATCCATTAGGGAGCGAGTCCCATAGACTAGGTCACTTTATTTGCATAGTGTTTTTACACAGATTTAGTTTGAAACTCGGGATATCAAAGATATATTTATTTCTGGAGTGGTGATTATGGATTCTATTATATCTGTCAAGGACAAGTTTCAGATCAGGATTTGCATTTAGGAACAAGGTTTTGTATATGTAAATGGCACAAGAGAATGTGTGTGTGGAGTGAGTTTATGTTTAGCATGTTTAGGGATTTAACCCCTTAACTGCACGGCCTCCAAATATGACACCCCCCCCCCCCCAGTGCGCAGGAAATAAAATCTCTGAAAAAAATTATTTTCTGTATATAAAGTGTCAAAAACCCTTCCCTGAGTAAGGGTATAGTAACAGAAGGTCGAAATTGTAAGTACTTTAGCTGCTATGGAGTCAATTCGTGCGTGACGTCATCTTTTCCTGGTCGCCCGTGGCATACGCCCCGGGGCCGGTAGGGTGCTCGGGGCAGGATGTGCGAGTTGCCGCGAATATATTTTTAATTTTCTGCGTTTAATAAAAAAAGCATTTAATATGCTTTTATGTGCCAATCATATGTATAATAAACACGTACACTATATTATGGCAGTGGAACATCCGTACTGTCCGAAGACATTGTGTTACGTGCATGACACATGTGTACACATATCCGGCACATATTTCCATTGTATTATGCTAATTTATGTATACATGCAGTCTATTTACGCACTATACACTATCACACACTATATACATTCACCATGAACACACTCAGAACTCCGCGAGTGTCAGCTGCCACACCCTCACTCCTCCAACATCCAGCCTCTCCCTCACTCCTCCAACATCTTACTCGCCAACATTGCTCATCCCACCATACTGTTGTTATTTGTATTACACATGTTATGTATACCTATCTACATGTTTTATACAACAGAACTATGCAAGTAAGCCAGTACTGTGTCCAAACTTTGCAGTGGCCACCATACACTGCATGAGAAATCACACAGCAGCCAGCAGACAACACTACGATTACGTCACCTCCCTCACCAAAATAGCTCCTCCCAACATACTCCTGTTGCTGTTACTACACTATATACACACATTGTATATACCCATGTACAAATGTGTTCACCATAGCGAACCACTAAGCTAATATGATGAGCAAAACAAGAGTGGCTACCACACAGTGAGGTTATCTTGAGGTTATCTTGAGTTGATTTCGGGGCTTTTTGTTTTTAGTGTCCCCGCGGCCCGGTCCTTGACCAGGCCTCCACCCCCAGGAAGCAGCCCGTGACAGCCGACTAACACCCAGGTACCTATTTACTGCTAGGTAACAGGAGCATAGGGTGAAAGAAACTCTGCCCATCGTTTCTCGCTGGCGCCCGGGATCGAACCCGGGACCACAGGATCACAAGTCCAGTGTGCTGTCCGCTCGGCCGACCAGCTCCGAGGCTACCTCGATTCTCTCCCTCGCTCCCTAACCACAATTACTCCTCCCACAATACTACACACAGTGCTTATTATAACCACAATCCTGTTGTTATCATAATACTGGTCACTAAATCCTGTAAATACATAATTGACCACAAGTTTATTTTGTAAAGGACTCATTTGAAAGAAGAAAGAAGAAGAAGTCATTTGAAGATTCCTAATGGACGAAATAATGCTGTGGTGATATGGCTAGTGCTGTGAACATCGTGAACAGCATTGAATCACTAATATTTGAACATTGTACATAAGTCATTATCACACTCAGGATCTTCTGTAATACTATCATGGCTAAATAATACATGTTATATATACAGTATATATTTTGACATTATTAGGCGATGCTGTTGTCACAAACTGAACAGCAGCGCTGTGAGCTCATGCTACGCACCTGGAGGCGCGTAGTGCACCCCAGACGTGGGCCTGCAGGCGCGTTGCGCAGTTAAAGGGTTAAACAGAGGGGCTGTGTTGTCTGAAAATAGAGTTGTTATTGTTCTGATAGCAGATTTTTGCTGGGTGATGATGGGTTTGAGGCAGTTTGCAGTGGTTGAACCCCATGCACAGGTACCGTATGTAAGATAGGGATAGCTTAGCGCAAAGTATAATGAGAGGAGACCAGAGCTTGGAACATAATATATGATTTTTAGAATTATACCAACTGTTTTTGAGACTTTTTTTGGTTACATGTTGTATGTGGGTGCTGAAGCAGAGTTTCTTGTCTATGTACAGACCAAGGAACTTTCCAACATTTTTATTGCCGATGTTAACATTGTCTATCTAAAGCTGAATTTAATTTGATGATTTGCATCCAAGTAAAATGCAGTACAGTAGTTCTTTTCTATGTTTAGTGTTACATATAAGAATATGGTTTATGACTATGAAATTGACTATAATTAGATTACATATAAAAAAAAAAATTTAAACACAAGCAGCTGATAACGAAACGTAAGCTGGAGAAGATTCAAGGGTACGCGACTATAATAGTCCCAGAACTTAGAGATATGAGTTACAAGGAAAGTTTGCGTAAATTGCACCTCACATTGCTGGAAGACACGGGTTCCGGGAGACATGATCACCATATACAAAATTCGCAGGGGAATTGGCAGGGTAGATAAGGACAGATTATATACCACAGGTGGTACTCACACAAGGGAACACAGGTGGAAACCGAGTATTCACATGATCCAGAAGTGGCTTTAGGCACAGTATATACTAGCTTTATCTAGAAACCCAATATTGTGCTTGTAACTCATTTTGAATGTACATATGTTCTTTTACCAAAGTATTACTGTATTATTATTATTATACAAAGCCATTAGAGCAAACTTTTTTCAGTGTCAGAGTACTGTAATTAATAAATGGAATGCTTTAGGAAGTGATGTGGTGGAGGCTGATTCCATACAGTTTCAAATATAGATATGATAGAGCTCAATAGGCTCAGGAACCTGTACAACAGTAGATTGACAGTCGAGATGCGGGACCAAAGAGCTAAAACTCAACCTCCTCAAACACAACAAAGTGAGTACAACTAGGTTAATACTTGGCCTGAGGACAGGTTGCTATAAGTTTGGGTGCTCGTCTGTTCCAACATAGATGCACATTTTTGGAATTCTATACATGAGTTAACCCAACTGACAATCGAGTCAGATTTCAATATGTTGCAGAACAGTCATGAGATGTATGCTAGGCATATCTCACATTACTAGTATTGTACTTAAAATATTCTTAAAAACAAAAAAGTCCCTCACTCAACCTCAGGTATAGTCAGGTCCACAACCCAGGTATAGTCAGGTCCTCCACCCAGGTATAGTCAGGTCCTCCACCCAGGTATAGTCAGGTCCTCCACCCAGGTATAGTCAGGTCCTCCACCCAGGTATAGTCAGGTCCTCCACCCAGGTATAGTCAGGTCCTCCACCCAGGTATAGTCAGGTCCTCCACCCACAACCTTGGTATAGTCAGGTCCTCCACCCACAACCTTGGTATAGTCAGGTCCTCTATCCACAACCTAGGTATAGTCAGGTCCTCCACCTACACACTGGGTGTAGTCAGGTCCTCTATCCACAACCTAGGTATAGTCAGGTCCTCCACCTACACACCGGGTGTAATCAGGTTCTCCACCCACAACCCAGGTATAGTCAGGTCCTCCACCTACACACCGGGTGTAGTCAGGTCCTCCACCTACACACCGGGTGTAGTCAGGTCCTTCACCTACACACCGGGTGTAGTCAGGTCCTCCACCTACACACCGGGTGTAGTCAGGTCCTCAAACCACACACCGGGTGTAGTCAGGTCCTCAAACCACACACCGGGTGTAGTCAGGTCCTCCACCTACACACCGGGTGTAGTCAGGTCCTCCACCTACACACCGGGTGTAGTCAGGTCCTCCACCTACACACCGGGTGTAGTCAGGTCCTCCACCTACACACCGGGTGTAGTCAGGTCCTCCACCTACACACCTGGTGTAGTCAGGTCCTCCACCTACACACCTGGTGGTGTCAGGTCCTCCACCCACACACCGGGTGTAGTCAGGTCCTCCACGCCCACTGCAGGTACAGTCAGGTCCTCCACTCACACCCAAAGTATAGTCTGGTCATCCACGGGTGTCGGCAGCACACACCGTGTAACTCACCTCCCAGCTCCACTGATATGGAGTCAGTCAAGAGGACGGAAGGCATGTTGTTGTGTGTGTCAGCTGGGAGTGTTGTGTGGGTCAGCTGATGCTCCCATGATGCCTCCTGGCGGCCAGCTGAGCATCGTCGCCATGACCACCAATCCCACGCTCAATACAACATGGTGCTGGCTCCTACAATTTTTCAAATTCAAATTTCAAAATTCAAATGTTTATTCAGGTAAAGTACATACATACAAGGTGTGATACAAATATTGATATTTTTATAGATAGAGCTAGTACATTCAATGCCTAAAGCCTAAAGTACGCAAAGCGTTTCGGGCAGGAAAAACACTAAAGACTAAAACTTAATTAATACTAATTGAGATAAAAGTATAAATTGTGCTGAGAAAATATAAAAGTAAAAAAGGTGGAACATGGTAGAAAAATAGCAAATATACAATTTGGTCGACAAACAGCATTGTTTAAGAATAACAGACATGGGTTGACATTATAGGGGTAAGGTAGGTAAGGTAGTTCGGTAGTGCTTAGTTTTTATCATAAACTGGTTGAGAGAGGTACAGTCTTTAACATGATTGGGAAGGTCATTCCACATTCTGGGTCCCTTGATTTGTAGAGTATTTCTAGTTTGATTAAGTCGTACTCTTGGAATATCAAAAAGGTATTTGTTTCTGGTGTGGTGCTCATGGGTTCTGTTACAACCTTCAATGAAGCTTTTAAGGTTAGGATTGACATTACAGTTCAGCGTTTTATATATATATAATACACATGAGAGGATGTGCAGGGACTTAATATCTAACATATTCAGAGATATGAGTAAGGGTACCGAGTGATGTCTGGGGCCAGAGCTAGACATTGTCCTAATAGCAGCTTTGTGTTGAGTAATTAGAGGAAGTAAATGATTTTGGGTAGTAGAACCCCAAGCACAAATACCATAGTTGAGATAAGGATAGATGAGAGAATAATAGTGTCACCAGGGCAGGGCGGGGTACATAATATCTGATCTTAGAAAGACTGCCAACAGTTTTTGAAACTTTTTTGATATATTTAGAATGTGTCCCTGGAAATTCAGCTTGTGGTCAATGAGAACACCAAGGAATTTGCCATCTACTTTGTTACAAATTTGGGTATTGTTTATCCTGAGATTTATTTGATTAGAGGATTTATTGCCAAACAAAATATAGAAAGTTTTGTCAATGTTGAGGGTGAGTTTGTTGGCAGTTAGCCAAAGATGGACTTTATTTAGCAGTTTTCACTGTGACATTTAGAGCAAGGGGGTCAGGACTGGAGTAAATGTAGGTTGTGTTGTCAGCAAATAGAATTGGTTTGAGGTGTTGGGAGGCATTTGGAAGGTCATTAATGTAGATGAGAAAGAGGAGAGGGCCAAGTATGCTGCCATGGGGAACACCATTGTTGATGGGTAGGGTGGGAGAAAAAGAATTATTCACAGAAACATACTGGAGCCTGTCAGTGGGGTAAGATTTAAGGTATTGCAGGGAGTTACTCCATAATGATGTAATTTAAGAAGGTTTTGGTGGTTGACAGTGTTATCTTGAGATGATTTCGGGGCTTTTCAGTGTCCCCGCGGCCCGGTCCTCGACCAGGCCTCCACCCCCAGGAAACAACCCGTGACAGCTCTATTTTGTTATATATCATATAAATATATTGTCCAATGTTAATATATGTTACTTTAATCAATGTCCCAAAAATATTTTTGTTTTAAGATTTTAATTATTTTTTTCTCCTTTGTTTATTATCTGATTTTGTTGTAACCTTTACATCCTGGAGAATGTATATGTTTTCATAACTTAATGAAAATAGAATGAAATTGGTCAACAAATAAGTCAGTCACAACTAGCAAAAATTGAGACAATTTTTTTTGGCTGATTTTTTCTCTGATTTCAAACTATTGTTTCTTTAGGTTGTTTTGATGATTAGGGACCATACTAGGGCTGTTTCACTTATATAAAGGATACCCTAAATATATCCCCTAAATCATTATATTTCTTATAATTATCCCTATATTTTGTGTTTTTTTGAGGTTATTTTTGTTGAAATGAAGTCTAAGAAAATATAATATCCACATATTGACCTATAACTTTCACATATTTGAGTACAAATGCCAAACAATACTTATTAAAACAAACAATTAAATTACCAAATTAAAACTACTTTTATTCCATTGTTGATAACTTCAACTTCAATTATCTCTGAAACCAGAGTTTCAACTTTGAGTGGCTTCTAAAATTTCAGTTATTAACCAATTCTCACTATTTTGACATATTGTGTGCTCTGCTGTCTTTTCTACAATCCCATCAAATGGATTTTTCATAAACTTTATACAATTGGAGATATAATTTTTTTTGGTCTAAATTTGCGGCATATTTCAAATGTCCTATTTTTTTTTTTACAGTAAACTGTACTAAAAACCTATATTCTAATTTAATATGCTATTCTGAGAGAATAATAACATTAAATGAACACTTAATGATAGTTCATATTTTTTATTCTGAATTGAAAATCTGAAGTTTTCAATATTCAATTTTAAAATTAATTTTGATTCTCTGGTTTTTCAAGTTACGCTGTGATCATTTAAACAATGTTGGAGCATTTGTCTAGTTGATTATGCAAAAAAATTGGAAAGTGTTTGTGCAAGTTTTAAAAACATCTTAAATTATTTTTTGTCAAATCTTTTATGTATGTATTGTGCAGTTTTAAGGTTAACCAGTAAAGCAAAAAAAACACCTTGGACAGGGTTAGGTTAGGTAATTACTTAAAGCTTCCTAGCATTACATAAAAAATTTTGAAATACGATATATTTACTCACTATAATGTTGGTGCTGAATGAACATATTTTTACTCTGAAGTAATATCATTTTATAATTAAATAAAATTTAGTCCTGACCCTCTTGCTTTAAATGTCACAGTGAATACTGAACTTAATAAAGTCCATCTTTGGTTAATTACTAACAAACTCACCCTTAACATTGACAAAACTTTATGTATTTTGTTTGGTAATAAATCCTCAGATCAAATTAATCTAAGAATAAACAATATCCAAATTAGTAACAAAGTAGATGGTAAGTTCCATCGATAAGCTGAATTTCTAGGGACACATTCTAAATATAGCAAAACAAGTTTCTAAAACTGTTGGCATTCTTTCTAAGATCAGATATTATGTACCTAGCCCTGCCCTGGTGATTCTCTATTGCTCTCTCATCTATCCTTATCTCAGTTATGGTATTTGTGCTTGGGGTTCTACTACCCAAAATTTTCTACATCCTCTAATTACTCAACACAAAGCTTCTATTAGAACAATATCTAACTCTGGCCCCAGACAGCACTCAGTACCCTTACTCAAATCTTTGAATATGTTAGATATTAAGTCACTGCACATCCTCTCATGTGTACTCTATATATTTAAAACTCTTAACTGTAATGTCAATCCTGACCTTAAACGCTTCCTAGAAGGTTGTAACAGAACTCATGGGCACCACACCCAGTTTAAGAGAAAATTAAGTACTACCTAATAGACTCCATGTAACCAACTTTACCCCCTAAATGTCAACCCATGTCCTGCTATTTTCAATCAATACTGTTTGTTGACCAACTTGTATAATTGATGATTTCTGCCATGTTTCCTCCCCCCCCCCCTCTATTTTTCCCTTTTTCAACTCAATTTATACTTTAATCTCAATTAGTATTAAGCTTTAGTCTAAGTGGTTTTTCCCCACCCTTGCCCGAAACGCTGTGCGTATTAGTAGCCTTAGGTATTGTATGTACTAGCTCTATCTATAAATCCAACATTATGTTTGTAACTCATCTTCTATGTATGTACTTTTACCTGAATAAACATTTTGATTTTTTTTTTTAAATTAGAAGAAACTATGTGGCAGGTGATGCCATAGGAAGTCGATGCTCCAAGCAACAATGTTGTGGAGCAACTTATCTAATCTATAGTGTTGCCTGGGGGTGTGTCATATTTCTTCATTACTTACATAATGCTAGGAAGCTTTAAGTAGCTTTGAATAATGAGACATAATTTGTCTTCGTTATCTTTTCCAGCTGGATTTAAAAATTTAACAGTTTTGGCATTTACGGCTTCGGTGAGTAGGTGGTTCCATGGGTTTATAACCCTGTGGGTAAAAAACATCTCATATTCTGAGTTTTACATTGTGGCTTGTTGAGCTTGAAATCGTTGCTCCTTGTTTGTGTTACCTCTGATCTTTTGAAGAAATTTTCCAGATCAACATCCTCCAAATTGTTCAGTATCCAAATGGAGTCCAATTTGGATACTGAACAATTTGGAGCTGCACTTTCTCCAGAGCAGTTACGTCTTTCTAAAGATGTGGTCTCCATGCTTCAATACAATAATCCAAATGTTATGTTATGTTATATTATCCAAATGTTATAATAACACACTCTGCTTTTAGACAACACACAGCCCCCCCCTGTTTAAATCCCTAAACATGCTAAACATAAATTCACTTCACACATTTTCTTGTGCCAAATTACATTTACAAAACCCTTTTCTAAAGTGTAAACCCTGTTCTGAAACACTTCCTGGACAGATGTAATAGAACACATAATCACCACACCAGATATAAATATCTCTTTGATATCCCCAGAGTCAAACTTAATCTGTGTAAACACTCTATGCAAATAAAGTGACTTGGTCTATGGAACTCGCTCCCTAACGAACTGAAAAGCTGTCAAACTTTTTCCTTATTAAAAAATAAAACCATAAAGTACCTAATTTCATCTTCATAGTTTCCTACCTAGTGCTTAATACTCGCACTGTATCTAGTGCAACCCAATTCCCCAAAATATGTACCAATGCCATACAACATTGCCATTGTAATCATTGCTGCTATCTTGTATCATATTATACACATAGTTTGCTACATTATATCTTGCAATTGTCCTCAAATTATGCTAAAATGTACTTGTGGATAACCCTTAAATTTACTTCAATATACCAAATTTTGTCAAATTTCTTATATAATGTATTTTTTTTGTACTTACAATGCATTTTTATACCCTCTTACAAGGTATTTTTATACTTTCTTACAATATATTTTTATACTTTCTTACAATATATTTTATACTTTCTTACAATGTACTGTACCTGTAAATTTTTTTGTAATTTTGCTTGAAATTACCTCCTTAAAATTATATGTTAGATTAAGGATCTGCCCAAAATGCTGTGTGCCAGTGGCTTTACAAGAATGTAAATCTTCAAGTCTCTGTACTCTTATGAACCCAATGTACCTTCTTGTATATAAATAAATAAATAAAATAATAAAAAATGTCAATAAGACAATCTATGTCACAACTACCAAATTAACAGCACTACCTTACAACAGATTGATGAAGAAAAGGACCTTGGAGTCTGAATCCATCATTCACTGAAAGTTACACAAGTGTTGCACATTGCAGCCCCAAATGACAGTAAAACACCTAACCGAATCCTAGGAATAATCAAGTGTACTTTTACCTCTAATGATTAGAAGGTAGTCATTCAATTGTATAAGTCTCTGGTGTATCCCCACCTGGATTATTGCATCCAAGCATGGAGACATCATCATCAGAAGACAGCTGCTCTGGAGAAGGTGCAACACCAGGCAACAAAAATCATCCCAGAGCTTAGTCATCTCTCATATCTGGAACGGTTGAGGGCTACTGGGCAAACAACACTGTAAAAAAAAGCATGACAGAGCGGATCTCATTGAAACTTTTAAAATACTGATCAATTTCGAGGATGTTGTTCATATGGTTTCTTCATAAGGTCAGATGTAACCTTTTACATCTGCTCGGTGTAACATGAACGAGAAGCAACAGTTTCAAGCTCAACATGTAGCCAGGTGTTGCAGGTACCAGGTTAGGTGTATATTCTCACTTTAGGACTGAGAACAGCTGATGTTTTTTCATCCACAGAGTTATAACCCCATGGAACTGCCTACCCGCCCTAGCCGTAAATGCCAAAACTCTTCCAACTTTTAATGTACAGTCGGAAAAGATCATCAAGGCAAATGGTGGGGAACTTTCAACAAGCCGCCGGCTTCCTGTCCTCATCGAGGCCACTAGTGTTAGTGGCCTCGATTATAAAACCAAGACCAGTTAAGAAAATTATTGGATTTTATATAGACAAATGAATTCCTCGAGAGATTCTTAAATTCGAGAGAATTTAAAAAAAAAAAAAATTATAGAGCACAAGGCAAGTAATTTTTTTTTGTGCAGCAGAAAAGTTACCGACGAGATAATGACCAGACTTAAATTTGGTGTTTTAGAATTGGAGCAAATATTCCATTGTATATAAATGAAGCAAAGAATAGCAATTAAAATTAACAAGGCAGTGGTTAACTAACAGCAGAAGGGATATGTAGGATAGTAATCCTACATACAGAAGTGCAGCCAAGTGCACAGAATAAAGAAGAAACAAGTTCAGGTGAACAAAGTTTGTTCAGTTGTGGAAGAGCACATGAACAGACATTAAACCTAGACACCTTGCAGAGAAAACATACGAGGATTGTAAGATTGTACATGGTTTAAATGGGTGTTGAAAAGGTTCTGTTAAATACCTTGAAGTCTCATTACAAGAAGTAGCATGTTTAAAGTAACAGTTGTATGATTGACTTGTTTGATATTAATAAATTTCATGCCAAGATTGTAATTTTCACTGGTTTAGTACATACAGTAGTCAAATTTAATGCAAGACAATAGTTCTAATAGCAGTTATGTTGAATAGTTTAACATTTTATCAAGGAGTACAAGATTTAAAAATTAATGTCATGGTAATGGACTAGTTTGGATGGTTATGACATGGCAAGCAACAGTTTAGATGGGTATGACATGGCTGTGTGTTTGGATGGTTATGACATGTCAAACGACAGTTTGGATGGTTATGACATGGCAAGCAACAGTTTGGATGGTTATGACATGTCAAACGACAGTTTGGATGGTTATGACATGGCAAGCAACAGTTTGGATGGTTATGACATGGCAAGAGACAGTTTGGATGGTTATGACATGGCAAGAGACAGTTTGGATGGTTATGACATGGCAAGCGACAGTTTGGATGGTTGACATGTCAAACGACAGTTTGGATGGTTATGACATGGCAAGAGACAGTTTGGATGGTTATGACATGGCAAGAGACAGTTTGCATGGTTATGACATGGCAGACAGTTTGCATGGTTATGATATGAAACAATTCAGTTGGTTATAAAATGGCAAGGAACAAAGTTAAGTAAGTAATTATCAAAAGAAGGCACCAAACCGGGAAGGCTATATAGCACCATCAAATGCGCAAAATAATCAGAGGGCGCTAAATATCACCAAGGATGCCAATACGAAAACAAAAACGCATAAGGCAAACGGTATCAAAAGTATCCGAGTCACCAAGAATTCTATTGAGGGACAGGTGACCGCGAGGGGCGGTCGGAAAGCAAGACAAACGCTCGTCCTGGAAGTCAGGACATTCAAGGACATGCACGACCGTAAGAGGGACAATGCAACTAGGACAATAAGGAGCAGGGCGGCGCTCCATCAAGTGACCATGGGTTAAGCGAGTATGGCCAATACGCAACCTCGCCAGAGCTGTTTCCCACCGCCGGTTACGGTGGAAGGAGAACGGCCACGAGGAAACACAACATTTAAGAGCACGTAGTTTGTTACCAGTAACAGACAACCAAGAAGCCTGCCAACGGGTAAGGACGGAGGAATGGATAACCGGGTAAAAGTCAGAATACGGAATACCTTTACGAGAGATGGGACAAGAGCGGACAGCTTCCTTGGCGGCAGCATCCACACGCTCATTTAAAGACACACCAATATGGCTGGGAACCCAACAAAACTCAACCGACTTAAATTTACTGTGAACAAGAAACAGCCAATGCTGGATCTCGACAACTACTGGATGAACCGGATTAAAGGACCCGAGAGCCATGAGGGCACTACGAGAGTCAACAACAACTACAAAGGAAGACTGACAACGAGAAAGCAGGAGACGAAGAGCAGAGAGAATAGCATAAAGCTCCACTGTAAAGATGCTAGTCTCCGGAGGTAAGTGACACAAGTGCGATCAGGAAAAACAACTGAGTAGCCAACACCGTCCGCAGACTTGGACCCATCGGTGAAGACAGAAACGGAACGGGAATGAGAAGAAAAGTGCTCAAGGAAAAGGCGTTTTAGAACTGTAGGAGGGGTAAAAGCTCTAGTGATACGGGTCAAGGATGTACAAAACCGCGGAAGTGGGACTCTCCACGGGGGCAAAGAAGGAACAACACGAGGAGAAACATTAGAAATACAAACGGAAAGAGAGTCCTATAGGCGAGATAACCGGACAGAAAGAGGGAGGTGGTGAAGAGGAACAGGAACCGCAGGAAGGGTAAAAGTTAAAGCACGACAGAGGCGAGAGGAAGGATGTTGTAAGGACCGCGCAAGATAGCGCAGACAGTAGCGATCACGGCAGTCTTGGAGAGACAGGAAGTCAGTGTCAACATACAAGCTAAGGACGGGAGTCGAACGAAAGGCACCAGAACTGAAGCGCAACCCAGTATGGTGCAAAGCATCAAGACTGCGAAGAGTAGAAGGAGAAGCAGACGAGCAAGCAGGACAACCATAATCGAGCTTAGACAGGACGAGACAGGAATGTAAAGCAAGGAGAGTGCGCCTATCTGCCCCCCCAAGAAGTATGGGACAAGACCCGAAGGAGGGTAAGGGCCTTAGAGCACTCAACACGGAGGTAAGAGATATGGGGAGACCAAGACAAACGAGTGTCAAGGAATAACCCCAAAAGCTTCGCGGAATCTTTGTACTCAAGGGGATGACCATAAAGTGACAAAGAGGGACGAAGAACGACCCGTTTCCGCGTAAAAGTCATGGCACAAGTCTTAGAAGTAGAGAACTTGAAGCCATGATCGGTGGCCCAAGACGACACGGCATCAATTGCAAGTTGAAGCCGGCGCTGAAGGAGAGGCGAATCATCACCCTGACAGCAAAGGGTAAGATCATCGACATAGAGAGCGGAGAAGACACCTTAAGGAAGAGAGGAAAGACCATTGAGGGCAACCAGAAAAAGAGTAGTGCTCAGAACACTACCCTGGGGCACACCTTCGTATTGCTGAAAAGAGGCAGAGAGCGGTACCAAGGTGCACCCGAAAGGAACGACGAGAGAGGAAGCTGTGGAGAAAGAGAGAGGTAGACGACCACGAAGGCCAAAAGAATGAAGTTGAGATAGAATATGATACCGCCAAGTGGTGTCGTAAGCCTTTTCCAGGTCAAAAAGGACGGCAACAACGGAGGTCTTCGCAGCAAAAGCAGTACGAATATAGACCTCCAAGTTCACCAGGACATCTGTTGTGCTGCGGCACTTGCGGAAACCAAATTGAGAAGGGAAGAGGTGGTGATGGTGTTCCAGGAACCACATCAGACGAATGGAACAAAGTTAAATAGAAACATTTATAAGGGATTGAATGAATTTATATATGACGGTTCTCAAAGAGCACTGTATAGCTATCTTGAGAAGCTGTGGCACACTGCCGAGATAAATTGCTTTAGGTATGTTATGCTTATCTGTGATGCAATATATTGTGGACGTTACAGTATAATGAATGGACAAGTAACAATTTAAATAGTTTATTTAATATCTATAATCTGTTGTTATATTCCATTTTCTCCAGGCTGAGGTTAATCCACTATGAAAGTGGGAATGGGTAAGTGGTAACGTACGTGTATGTATGGACTGCAACTTAACATTAAAAAGTATCCCTCTATTACCTTTATAAAGAAATTTAATAAATGCAGCAATTAAAACAATGCCAACATGTCTAAAATACATATTTGGGGGCTTCAAGTAGGCAATGCAGCCAATTGGTGACCAAGGCATGTACTATACTGTACATTGCACTTTTGTAACTTATTAATCATTCAGAATTCAAGCCACAAATTTAAACAGAGTATTTAGTTATAACAACTTCAAGAAGAATGGAAGACTTATAAAAATTGAATGATAAATGATGAGAGAAACTGGATACAAGAATAAAGTGAGAAAGGATAGGAGAGTGTACGCAAGGTATAAGAGCAGTGGACACTAGGCAAGTGCCTGCAATGAATACTAGCACCACAATGGCCACCATCTTCACATTTTCTCATTGTGTGCACGTTATATGTACAGTATACTTCTAGTGGGACTGCAGGGATCTTCACCTCTTTACAGTGTACAGTACACAGGTATAAACTAGTTGATGCATTATTACTACTGTATATATAACAAGTGCACACTTTAGTAAAGAGGGCCCAGCATTCAACCCCAGGTACTATCTCCCAGTACTTCATGCCTGGCACCTTCATGTAGTGACTCGCAGCACTTTTGTATTATTCCTTGGCCATCATTGTATACCCAGCAGCATTCATTAAGAAATACTAGGTAATTGCACTCAGATGCCTTGTCTCAAACTTAAATAAAAAAATAAAAGTTGAAAGAATATTTATTGCCTTTTTATAAACAATTATCAGATCTTATCCTTTACCATGATCCTGTACCTTCATTTTATTTAAGCTTATTTCCCTTCCTGTTCCAACACTAAAATCAATAGTATGTACTTAAATACCTTCCAGACAGAGCCCCAGCATTTCTTAAAATTTCAAAGTCTTTAACGGAACCTGTATATTTTACAAGTTATTGATAACAAATATACAAGATAAATTAGGAACCGACAGATTTGCCCATACCTACTTCTTACAATTGCAATAAGCTAAAGTGTGAAGAAAAACTTTGAAATTTAAAAATAAAACTGGCATTTATTCTTTTTAGCAGCATACGTTCACCCTAAAGCCCCTCATATCAATGATTTATACACTATGAATTTACAGTCCCTCGACAGGCATAAATAAAAAAATGCATTAACACACGAGCGCAAGATTATTTAAAAATTAACCTTGTGCATAAAAAAAGGCGATTTAAATACAAAGATTCTTAGCATTACTTAACCTACGGAAAGACTATTTAATATTGTCAGCAATTTATTCATGCCATAAATCTGAATATCAGATATATTTATACAAATATATAATATGATGCTTTACATCATATACTTTCAAGGGGATTTATCTGGGGTTCTTTGTCACACACAAAACCCCCACTTAAACTCATTGATTGTTCCACAGGAGTAAAAGCAATCTTACTGCTGAATCATTAAAACTTTACCATAAAAGAGAAGTTTGGTTTGTTTATAAAAGTAGAATTTCATTCAGATACTACGTAAAATAATTTGACAACACATGAAAATAGCCAAAATATGTGTAAAAAAATATGGGTATAAGGTGTCAAGTATTAACACAGCAAGTGGTGGCTAACTCATTTGCGAAGTCTCCTGCCTTACAAAACTTGAGAATCCAAGTTAGACACACGAGAAGGGGAAGATATCAGTAAGATACCAAGAAAGGTTTGCACTTCAAGGTGACAATGACACTGTATAATTTGTTAAATTCATAATCTCTTTAATGTTCGTTTTTTGTCTTTTAACACTTTTTTACGATCAGCTGTGATCTTCTTGTCTGAAGCGTGTTTCTTTGCCTGGGGCCCATCTTGACTTGTTCCTTCTCCACTGGATTCACCTTTACACACTTTAGGACCCTACAAGAGAAAAACATATTTAAACCAAATTCTCCAATGGGCTTTATCTTCCATATATTCAAAACCATTTGAGGAAGGATTCTAGAAACATTTAAAAAAGCAACAAATAACACAAACACAGAATGCGAAAGATATCAAAAGTATCAGATTCACCAAGAATTCTACTGAGGAACAAGTGACCGTGAGGGATGGTCGGAAAGCAAGACACACGCTCGTCCTGGAAGTCAGGACATTCAACAAGGATATGCACGACTGTAAGAGGGACAATGCAATTGGACAATAAGAAACAGGGTGGCGCTCCATTAAGTGACCGAGAGTTAAGCGTGTATGGCCAATACGCAAACTTGCTAGAGCCATTTCCCCATCGCTGGTTATGGTGGTAGGAGGAAGGCAATGGGGGGGGGGGATGACACTACACTTAAAGAGTATGCTGCTTGTTACCAGGGAGAGAAGAAAGTGTTGGAAGGGACTGCCTGGGGGATAAGGGGGCATGCAGAAGGGGCCTATACAGTACAGTAATTACTAATAATTTTAGAACAATTCATCAGTGAAAAACAAAATAAATATGTAATACTGTATTATAACAAATTCAAGTTTCATAAAAACAATTTGCACAGGTTGAAGTTTGCTTCTAAAATATTGAGTTTTTTCTGCCCGACAGCCTACACAACGTGCCTGTCTGCCCCAAGTGGACCTGTCCAGGCCTGGTCAAGCCAAACAGCCCACGTGCTCCCGTCCCTAGCGTTATACCCCAGTGCCGCGCCATTAGTGAAATATTTTTTGTAATAACTTTTTGCTTTCATAGTAACTTTTATCATTTTTGGCCAAGACTGTCTGGTAGCAGCATCAATTATTCTGGAGGTGTTAAGAGGAAGGTTACCCTAACAATTAAAGACATGTTACGTGTTATACAACTGTGTGAAAGTGGCCGGTAGCCTTCAAGTGTTGCCAAGGACTTTAATATATGCACTAGTACCGTTTCTGATGTTAACACTTTCACGCGCTAATGACTGGCTCTCTAGTCGCTCATTTTTCTCCCGATTCCTCTCCGACGACGCGGCGCTGAGTCACTCATTAAAATATTTGTTAAAAATTTAAATTTTATCAGATCAATCTGGTAGTGGTTTTAAAATGAGCGCCTTTAGATTGTGCACAATTAGCACCCATATGTCACTTGAGCAGGACATATTTTTCTCTTGAATGCACCTCAAGCAGCATTTGAAAAAAATATTTCTATAAAATCCAATTCTTATCCGATCGACTTGGGGATAATTTAAGCATGTTTGCCATTAAATTTTCGTTTTCTCTAATAGTCACAAACCCTATTTGGGAGAACGGAGTTCGCTTGTATCTTCGTGGTAAAACTATTGTAAAATGTTGACACGACAAGTGTAACCGACGAAGTTTCTTTATTTGGTGCCGGTCAAACACATCCTTGTGTGACATTTTACACATGTTCTTCTAGAGCATTCTATTGCGAACATATTGGTACAAAAATTAAGTACGTATATCGAAAATTAAGGTCAGGACAGTGAAAAGAATATACACTTTTCAAAAGGTGTTTCGCCGATCTGCCGTCGGGCGTGCCGTAAGAGGTAACACTTCAGCCACTTCCCACGCTCTTGCAGGTGGGCCGCGATCATGATTCTACATTTATATGCATATGTCCGTGAAGGGAATTTTATTGCGGTCACAGTGAAACCAAAATTAATGACAGCACAATTCTGGGATTGACAAACATGAAAAGATAATAAACATTTCAGCGCGGTTTGACGCTCACGGCTAACGATTGCCATAGTTTTTTATTTGGTGCGGGTCTCATGTCGGGTTTGGTGAAATTTTACATATATATTCCTCTAGAGCATTCTCTTGCGAACAAATTGATACCAAATTTAAATACATACATGGAATATTAAGGTGAGCAGACCGAAAAGATTATAAACATTTTATATTAAGGTGAGCAGACCGAAAAGATTATAAACATTTTAGTGTCGCCACGCGGTCGCCCGAAACGAACGGCACACTCCCCTGATAGTACACAGTTAACTCCCCGGGCCGGGAAAGTGTTAGGAAACAAAAAGAGCAATACCTGAAATACATTTCAACCAATGAGAGGATGCAAGCACTAGCAGAGGGTGAAGCTGAAGAACTTTGAAACCTTCAAAGCATGTACAGTTGGACGAGGCTGTGTACAAGTGGTTTGCTCAGCACCGCACAAGCTGGTGTGACAATTCGCGGTCCAGAAATAAGAAATGCTGCAAACAGGTTTGCAGCAAGCCTTGAAATAAAGGATTAGCGAGCCTAATGGTGGATTGGTGGATTGGAAGGTTCAAAGTGCTGCACAATATTGTGAAGAACATTGGTGAAAAATTGAGTGCAGATACAAGCAGTGTAGAATCATTTAAATATAAATTAAGAACATGCATTTTGTCAAATAATTTATATTATCAAATTTATAATGCTGATGAAACTGGGGGAAATTGGAGGAGTTTCCCTAAAAATAAAAACTAGCTATGAGGAGTGAGGGTTGCGTGCCAGGGCGTAAGGTCAACAAAGACAGGCTGTCGGCCATGTGTGCCAATGCTGACAGCACAGACAGTCATGTGTGCAATTGTTGGCAAATCCAAGAAACCAATAGCCTTGCAACATTGCTTGGACAGACTGCCTGTGAAATATTGTAACTCAAAGAATGCATGGTTTACACAGGAGATCTTTCTTTGTTGGTATCATGATGTGTTCTGCAAGAAGTTCGTTACCATCAAGTTAAGAAATTCAAAATGAGGCCAAGCAAAGTTCAGGTTTTGCTGTTGCTTGATAATGCGCCTCCCCACCCCAGAATTGACACGATAACCTCACACAATGGCAAGATAACGTGTATGGCACTTCCACCTGATACAATCTCTCATCCACCCTATGGATCAGGGAGTTATCTGTGCAACAAAGGGATTGTACAGCAAAAAGATACTTGAAAAAGTTTTGGTGGTTTTCCTCTCGGCATAGATAACCGGGCTCAAAGAACCCTTGAGAATTTGAAGAACTATTCCATCAAGGAAGCCATCTATAACTGGGACAAGGTATGGAGTGAAGTAAAAGACTTGACTGAAGAATTCCTGGAAAAAACTACTCATATGTAAGGTCACAACAATGAGGATGATGAAGGCGTGAATTTTGAAGGATTTACAGATGAAATCCATAGAATGTTTAGAAATGCTGGCAAAAATTTAGAAAGACAGGATGTGGTTGATTTGCTTGAAAGAACAAATCCACAAGGGCCGTGACGAGGATTCGAACCTGCGTCCGAGAGCATCCAGGTTCGAATCCTCGTCACGGTCCTTATGGATTTGTTCATTGATGCATCACGCAATTGTGATTTCTGTGTGTGTTGCTTGAAAGAAATGCTAATGACCCAGGATATGGTGTGATAAGTGAAGAAGAGATTCTCCAGTCTATTACTGGTGAGGTCGACGAAGAGGCGGAGGATGAAGAAAGCAGTGAGGAACCAACACGACAGACAACAAAACACAGTTTACTCATGTCTTCAGTTGACATGTTAATTTTTCATCCAACTGTGCTAATCCAGTACCTGAGGCAAACCAAAGAGCTGATCATAAAAGAGGCCAATGAACACAGAAGGCAAGCTAAACTTGATTCTTGTGTTGTAAAAACAGCAAGGCAAGGACCTTCATCCAGTGATGCATTCAGCAGCTGGCAGTCAAAACAGACCTTGCCTCATGAACTGTACAGGAATTTTAAGCGTTAATTTTAGCGTTGTGTTAAAATAGGTTACGAATTGTCAAGAATTCTTAACTTCAAGTTGTGTAACATCAATCAAGAAGTAAGTAAGTAATTATCAAAAGAAGGCACCAAACCGGGAAGGCTATGTAGCACCATCAAATACGCAAAATAATCAGAGGGCGCTAAATATCACCAAGGATGCCAATACGAGAACAAAAACGCATAAGGCGAACGATATCAAAAGTATCCGAGTCACCAAGAATTCTATCGAGGGACAGGTGACCGCGAGGGGCGGTCGGAAAGCAAGACACACGCTCGTCCTGGAAGTCAGGACATTCAAGAAGGACATGCACGACCGTAAGAGGGACAATGCAACTAGGACAATAAGGAGCAGGGCGGCGCTCCATCAAGTGACCATGGGTTAAGCGAGTATGGCCAATACGCAACCTCGCTAGAGCTGTTTCCCACCGCCGGTTACGGTGGAAGGAGGACGGCCACGAGGAAACACAACATTTAAGAGTACGTAGCTTGTTACCAGTAACAGACAACCAAGAAGCCTGCCAACGGGTAAGGACTGAGGAATGGATAACCGGGTAAAAGTCGGAATACGGAATGCCTTTACGAGAGATGGGACAAGAGCGGACAGCTTCCTTAGCGGCAGCATCCGCACGCTCATTTAAAGACACGCCAATATGGCTGGGAACCCAACAAAACTCAACCGACTTAAATTTACTGTGAACGAGAAACAGCCAATGCTGGATCTCGACAACTACCGGATGAACTGGATTAAAGCACCCGAGAGCCATGAGGGCACTACGAGAGTCAACAACAACCACAAAGGAAGACTGACAACGAGAAAGCAGGAGACGAAGAGCATAGAGAATAGCATAAAGTTCCGCTGTAAAGATGCTAGTCTCCGGAGGCAAGCGACACATATAAGTGCGATCAGGAAAAACAACAGAGTAGCCAACACCGTCCGCTGACTTAGACCCATCGGTGAAGACAGAAACGGAGCGGGAGTGAGAAGAAAAGTGCTCGAGGAAAAGGCGTTTTAGAACTGTAGGAGGGGTAAAAGCTTTAGTGATGCGAGTCAAGGATGTACAAAACCGCGGAAGAGGGACCCTCCACGGGGGCAAAGAAGGAACAACACGAGGAGAAACATCAGAAATACGAACGGAAAGAGAATCCTGCAGGCGAGATAACCGGACAGAAAGAGGGAGGTGGTGAAGAGGAACAGGAACCGCAGGAGGGGTAAAAGTTAAAGCACGACAGAGACGAGAGGAAGGATGTTGCAAGGACCGCGCAAGATACCGAAGACAGTAGCGATCACGGCGGTCCTGGAGAGACAGGAAGCCAGTGTCAACATACAAGCTAAGGACGGGAGTCGAACGAAAGGCACCAGAACTGAGGCGCAACCCAGTATGGTGCAAAGCATCAAGACGGCGAAGAGTAGAAGGAGAAGCAGACGAGTAAGCAGGGCAACCATAATCGAGCTTAGACAGGACGAGAGAGGAATGTAAAGCAAGGAGAGTGCGCCTATCTGCCCCCCAAGAAGTATGGGACAAGACCCGAAGGAGGGTAAGGGACTTAGAGCACTCAACACGGAGGTAAGAGATATGGGGAGACCAAGACAAACGAGTGTCAAGGAATAACCCCAAAAGCTTCGCGGAATCTTTGTATTCAAGGGGATGACCATAAAGTGACAAAGAGGGACGAAGAACAACCCGTTTCCGCGTAAAAGTCATGGCACAAGTCTTAGAAGTAGAGAACTTGAAGCCATGACCTGTGGCCCAAGACGACACGGCATCAATCGCAAGTTGAAGCCGGCGTTGAAGGAGAGGCGAATCATCACCCTGACAACAAAGGGTAAGATCATCGACATAGAGAGCGGAGAAGACACCAGAAGGAAGAGAGGAAAGAAGACCATTGAGGGCAACCAGAAAAAGAGTAGTGCTCAGAACACTACCCTGGGGCACACCTTCGTATTGCTGAAAAGGGGGAGAGAGAGCGGTACCAAGGCGCACCCGAAAGGAACGACGAGAGAGGAAGCTGCGGAGAAAGAGAGGGAGATGACCACGAAGGCCAAAAGAATGAAGTTGAGATAGGATATGATAACGCCAAGTGGTGTCGTAAGCCTTTTCTAGGTCAAAAAGGACGGCAACAACGGAGGTCTTCGCAGCAAAAGCAGTACGTATATAGACCTCCAAGTTCACCAGGACATCTGTCGTGCTGCGGCACTTGCGGAAACCAAATTGAGAAGGGGAGAGGAGGTGATGGTGTTCCAGGAACCACATCAGACGAACGTTAACCATACGTTCAAAGAGTTTGCAGACACAACTTGTGAGAGCAATAGGGCGAAAGTCCTTAGGGGAAGTACCCAGAGACCCTGGTTTGCGAACAGGGAGGACAACGGCATCGAGCCAGTCCTCAGGGACTGACGACGACTCCCAGATCCGATTATACAGACTCAGTAAATACTGAGACGTGCTCGGAGGGAGATGGCGAAGCATCTCATAATGAATACCATCGGAGCCCGCCGCCGTAGAACCGCAGAGGGCCAGGGCAGAACGAAGTTCAGAGAGAGAGAAGGGATCATTATAGGGAAGCTGAAGATGAGTGCAGAAATCTAAAGGACGAGACTCAAGGACAGGTTTACGAAGAAGGAAAGATTGGGGGAGATGAAGACCAGAGCTAACAGAAGAAAAGTGGGAACCCAGTTCGGAAGCGACCTGCAACGGGTCCGCCACAAGAGTATCATGGAGGTGAAGGACCGGTGAAACATCGGGAACGAACTTACCCGCTATCTTGCGGATACGCTTCCAGATCTGGGCCAGAGGGGTTTCGGACGTAATTGTCGAGACATAAGATGCCCAACATTCACGTTTAGCCGTACGGATGGCCCTACGGGCCACCGCACTCGCTTTCCGAAAGAAAAGAAAAGAATCGGTCGTCTGCCTACGGCGGTGCTTCTTCCAGGCTGCACGCTTACAGCGGACAGCCCGAGCACAGTCCGCATTCCACCAGGGAACGCACTTCCGTGGACCCCGAGAGGAAGAGCGAGGAATAGAGCGGAGGGCAGCGTCGAAGACAGTGTCATGAAAAAGGAGGAGAGCGCGAGAGAGGGGCAGAAGGGAGAGGTCAGAGAGAGTAGCACTGAGGGAAAACAGGGTCCAGTCCGCCTTAGCAAACTGCCATCTAGGGAAAGAGAGGGAAGGGCGAAAAGAGAAAAAGGAAACAAGGATGGGGAAATGATCACTTCCATGGAGGTCATCAAGAACCTGCCATGTGAAATCTAAGTAAAGAGAAGAAGAGCAGAGAGAAAGATCAAGACAAGAAAGGGTGCGAGTTCGAGAGTCCAAATGAGTGGGCTCACCAGAATTCAGAAGAGACAGGGAAGAAGAGAGGAGAAACGGCTCAAGGAGGCGACCCCGGGTATTCGTCAGAACGTCACCCCAAAGAGAATGACGACAATTGAAGTCACCCAGCAGGAGCACAGGCTCCGGCAAGGAGTCTAGGAGGTGTTTCAAATCAGGAAGAGAGAGCGGGACACTCGGGGGGAGATAAATGGAACAAACTGTGTACCATTTCCCCACAAAGATACGAGCAGCAGAACAATGGAGAGGCGAAGGAAAAAGTAAAGGAACAAAGGGAACATCAGCCCGAATCAAGAGAGCAGAAGAATTAGAAGCCCCAGCAATGGCTGGGGGGGGGGGAGAGAAAGGAATAGCCACGAAAACGACCAGGACGAGCACCAAGCATCGGCTCCTGGAGACAGACACAAAGGGGCGAAAACCGCGAAACCAGAAGTTGGAGTTCGAGGAAATTGGCGTAATAACCTCGAACGTTCCATTGAAGAATGGACAACGACGAGAAGAGAAAGGACAAAAACAGAGAACAAGGAAGAAACAAAGGCGAAAGACCAACAGAGCACGTTAAAGAATATCAGGGTCAGGATCAGGGTCAGCAAAGTCAGGGTTAGGGGGCATGGGTAAACTGAGCAAAGACGGAGGGAAGGAAACGGGAGAACAGATCAGAGGTGGGCGGGCAGGGTCCGGAGGAGGAGGAGGAGGAGGAGGAGGAGGAGGAGACAACGGAGAGGAGCAGTCAAGGACAGCAGCAGGAAGAGGGGGAGTAGAAAGAGAGGAGCGCACCCCAGCAAGAGCAGCAACCGAAAGGGAAGCAGGGGCCAAAGAAACCTCCATAGCAGGAACAGGGGGCGCAAGCACTGAAACGGGAGTGGAAGGAGCAACAGAGCCAGAAGGAGGAGCTGAGGAAGAAAGCGAAGCCTTCTTACCCGCCGGGGAAGAGGAAGGAGAGGAGCCAGGCTTACGCTTCTGACTTAAAGAGACCGGTGTCCCAGCAACTACGTACCGGGCAACGGATTCCAGTGTCTCAACAGGAGAAGCCGAACGAGAGCACACACGACGGCCGTTAGGAGAGCGATGGACATCCGCCCGCACCGACAGGCGGCGGGGAGAGCCGATAGATGGAGGAAGAGGATGGGAAGGAGGATCGGAGGGGGACGAGGAAGGAGACACAGAAGACACGACAGACCGGGTAGAAGGAAGGGGAACCCCAGACAGAGGACCAGGAGGAGGATCCTTCGGGAGAGAACCCAAAGGGACAGAGGAGGGGGCAGTGGGCGCATCAGGGTCCAAGGCCCGGAAACGGTTGTGAGTCTGAGGAAGGCGGGAAGGACGAGGAGAGGAAGAGCGCAACACGCGAGCATAAGAGATATTAGCATAAGGCGGGAGCCGGCGAACCTGGCGCCTCGCCTCAGGAAAAGATAAACGCTCCCGGTGCTTCAAGTTGAGGACGGCTGCCTCAAGCTTGTAATGGACACACGCACGGGAGAAGGTAGGATGGGCCTCACCGCAGTTGAGGCAACGAGCCTGGGGAGAAGCGCACTCCGACTTAGAGTGACCTTCGCCACCACACAAAGGACAGAGAGAGACAGTCCCGGAGCAGCGGAGGGCACCATGCCCAAACCTCCAGCACTTGTTGCAGAGCCGAGGAGAAGGAATGTACTCCTGGACAGAGCACCTGGCACCAGCAAGAATGACAGAGGGTGGAAGGGTCCTACCATCAAAGGTAATCTTCACAACCCGGAGGGGTTGACGGCGACTACCACGAGGGGGACGAGTAAACGTGTCCACCTGGAGAATAGAATGGCCCTGGGCAGCGAGGATATGTCGAATATCGTCGTGGCAGTCGCGTAGGTCCCGAACACCGGTCGCAACATGGGGCGGGAGCAAAATAGTGCCAACACTGGCATTCAACTGGACGTTCTTCGAGACCCGAACGGGGGTCTCGCCAAGGCAGGATAAGGCAGCCAAGCGGGAAGCAGCATCCTGAGAAGGAGCAGCAACGACACGCGTACCGAGACGAGTGGGGTTAAAAGTAATGGAGGCATCCACGGAATCAATGAGATGTCGATGAAGGGAGAAATCGTCAGGAGGCGCAGAATCAAGAGGGAGGAGATCAAAATATTTGGCCCACGAAGCGGGACCAAACAAGGCTTGATAGGTAGCAGAACTGGAAGGAATCGAGCGAGGGCGGCCGTGACGAGAACGGCGGTGAGAACCCCCAGAGAGAGAGGGGTTAAAAGGCGCAGTAGTAACAACTAGAGAAGGAGCCGCGCCAGGGGACGAGGTAGTCACCACTGGGGGCTTGGGGCTCGACCCAACCACAGAGGAGGGAGGGGAGCCAGGGGAAGGAGTCAGAGAGGCCAAAGGAGGAGCAAGGTCGGGGCCCAATGCAGCGGAGGCTACAGAGCCCGGTCTTCCAATACGGACCGACTCGGGGGCTTGGTCGCCCACCCCACGAGCCTGAGAAGGTAAACCAGAAGAAGCCGAAGCAGGGGTAATCATCTTGACGAAAGAAGAATTCACTCACGAATGTGCCCCCACACCCACCATGGAGCCACAATTAGAGGCAGGACACCCAACAAGAAGCTATCGCCGATCTTGTCGGGGCCTCCTAGGGGTGCGTCGTGAGTATACGCCCCACAAACGCCACCTTAAGAAACCGACAGTCCGTCGAGATCGGGTTCAGTGACGAAGTGGGGATTGACAATAAAAGGTTCCCCTCGCTCTCGACGTCGGGTACTGCAGTTCTACGGGTGCAAGAGTATGCCTCCTCAAGCACCCGGGCGTCAAAATAGAAGAAGTCCAAGGGAAGAACCAGAACGAGCAAAAGGTCGGCAGGAAACGGCAAGCAGATAGGAGAAGAGGGGGGAGAAAAACGAAACAGAAGGAAAAGGAAAGGAAAAGATGCCCAGCAGAATTGGAGAGGACGGCAGCAGGAGCACAAGGCTAGAAAAGGACAGGACTGTCCCAAGGAGCATCACACTCCGGCAGCCGCCCACCAAGCCCCCACACGGCGACAACGAGCTGAGCGGGGAGGGGGTCAATCAAGAAGATGAACTACAACAAGGTAAGATGAGGTTTCTGGTTGAATATTTTATAATTATATGTGGCAATTCAAATTATGATTAATATTTTTGGGGGAAATGTTCACTTTTGGACTTCCGCAGTGAAAAAGTCGGTTAATCTGGAAAATGTGCTCATCTGGCAAGGGGTCCTTCACACAGTCCGGATTAGCGAACTTCTACAGTAGTCAAATGGAGTATGAAGTAAACATTAACCTTACCTGTGCATGGATTTCAGTTATCATCTTGGCTCTAGCAGCATAATCATCATAGGCTTCCAACAGCAGCTTTCCTGCCTCCTCATTTAAAGCAGACTCTGCATTTGGTACAATCAGCAGACACTTTATTACCTGAAAATACATTTTTTTTTTTTTTTTTATAGAATTACTGCGCGCTCCCGTGAAACGCCAAAACCTACCTGGGGTAGTGCGGGGCTCGCACGCCTGGTGCGCTAAAGTGTTACAACCTCTACATATTCCAGCTTTGGTACAACAAAAGTCGTGAACAACTTATTTAGTATTTCGCCATCTATGTATTAAAAAGCAATTCTAAAGTTAGAAAGTGTAGCATAGGCTCCTTGCACAATGTTCTTTATGCGGTCCTCAAGTGATAAATTTCTATTTAGAACCACCCCTAGATCTTTCTTTATCAGAATTATAATTATTAGAATTAGAATTAATTCTGACAATTTATTTAATTGATAATTAATTTATAAATCATAATTTATAGATTGTGTGGGGTGTATGTTCTCCTATTCCACATTCCTTTGCCTTTGACAATAAAGGCGTCGGGATTACAGACCCAACCGTCAAAGGTAGCTTTATCATTTCATAAGAAAAAAATTAGAGGAAATATATTAATTCAGGAAAACTTGGCTTATTAGGCAAATCGGGCCTTGCATAGTAGGCTGAGAAGTGCATTCTGGCTACTAGGTACGACTTCAGAAGGAAAACATTCCTTCTGAAGATGTATTTAATATACGAAAGTACTTAAGGAAATTCCTGTTTCATTTTCCTCCGTGGTCTGACATTGTCATATATATAAATATATATATATATATATATATATATATATATATATATATATATATATATATATATATATATATATTGGGTCAGTCTGGTGTTGACAAAGGCTTTAACAAAGCCGAAACGTTCACCTCATTTCATATTTCTCTGTGGATTTTCCGCATATATATATATATATATATATATATATATATATATATATATATATATATATATATATATATATATATATATTTTATTAAA
>NC_091159.1:43053292-43148292 GCF_040958095.1 Procambarus clarkii | reverse complement strand
TTAGAGAATAGTTTTACCATACCTGTCGCTAGTGCCAATGGTGTTACCAAGTTGCCAAGTGTTGCTCCTGCCAAGTTTTGTTGCGTCAGTAGCACCTCACCCAGCCAAGCGCCGCTGCATGACACCACATGGAGACAATGAGAAACAAAGCCCCTCATCTTTAAGTACAGTGGTACCTCGGAATGCGATTGTCCCTGTATGCGAGGTTTTCAGAAGGCGAGGTGTATTTACTCCAAAAATTTGTCTCAGAAGGCGAGGGTTACTTCGGGAGGCGAGTTTGGGCGCGAGTTTGTTGATACGCGTACAGCCGACCTAGCGCGTTCGTCGCCCCTCCGCCCCTCAGTTTATTATTGTCTCGCGCTCAGTGACTACCCCCACATCAATTCTTCTCGCGGATTTTCAGTGTTTTGTTGGATTTTTGGTGATTTGTCTATACAATTTGTTATTATATATCTCACCATGGGTCCCAAGAAAGCCAGTGGTAAGGATAAAGGCCAGAAAGCTCATGTGAGGATGACAATAGAGGAGAAACAAGAGATCATTCGGAAGCATGAGAACGGTACACGTGTTGTTGAACTTTGTAGGCAGTACAACAAAGCCACATCAACAATATGCACTATACTTAAGAAGAAAAATAAGATTATGGGTGCTAAAGTGGCAAAAGGAGTAAGAACATTAACGGCACAAAGACCACAAATACTTGAAGTGGAAAAATTGTTATTAATTTGGATACACGACAAGGAGTTGAGGGGTGATAGTGTTTCGGAGGCCATTATTTGTGAGAAAGCCAGGGTGTTGCACGAAGACCTTCTAAAGAATACCCCTGCAACGAGTGATGCAGATAAGAAAGAGTTTAAGGCAAGCAGGGGCTGGTTTGAAAAATTTAGAAAGAGAAGTGGTATCCATAGTGTTACAAGGCATGGGGTTATGTGATGTGATTATGGAAGGGGACTCCCCTTCCAAACAGTAACTCCTCTCCTCTCCTCCCCCCTCCTCACCATCTTCCATACGCCTACAGCACTCGACAGCAAGGTAAGTAATAACTGGAACACAGTTTTGTAGGTTTATTTAGATGAATTAGGTAAATTAGGTATAAAAATTTAGTTTGATGTGGGGTTTTTGGGGTAGTCAGGAACGGATTAATTCATTTCCCTCTATTTCTTATGGGGAAATTAACTTCGGAATGCGAGTTTTCGGAAGGCGAGGCGTCTCCAGGAACGGATTAAACTCTTATTCTGAGGTATGCCTGTAATTTCCCTTATCATTCATTCCCGCCCCTACTGTTGCTAGATGGGCTTCAGCTCCTTGTCTACAGATTCCTTGCCATGGTGCAGCTGTTGCCTCTCTGAAGACAGCAGGGGTATTTGTGTGGAGTGATGGTGCAGATTTTGTTCCAGAAACTCACACCTTTGATAAGATGTTGGGGTTACAGGCTTTTTCCTTGATAATGGTGATGAAATGAGTGAAGTTGACTTCTTTAGCGCATACTTTGATGAACCGCTCATGGAACGTATTGTTCAGGAAACGAACAAATGTGGCTGATCTCATTGAAGGTGAGGAGTTATCAGATTTTTCACAATAACAGCATTGGAAAGATACTACTGTAGGTGAAATTGTGTTTTTGGCAATGCGTATGTTGATGAAAGATTGTCAAACACGTAATCAACCATTATTGGACCCAAGACCACACTGTTCCAACACCATTGTTCGGGAAATATGTCTCGAGATCTGTGAATCAGGGATTGTGTTACACGATAAATGTATTTGGGTACAAATGTAGACATTCCTGGTAATCACAAGCATGGTTTCTTAGGTAGTGTGGTGAAGGCACTGCTTGTACAATGGGTGAACATGGGCTACATATACACCTATCATACAAGTCCCTTGCTAATTAGGTTCTTGGTTGATAATAGAACTGGAGTGTGGGGCACAGTCAAGACAAAACGAAGGGAAATGGCTGTGTTTGACAATGCTATTGTGGTAGGTGATTGCCAGCCAAGAAAAACTGGTGGAATGCTTTCAGTGTGGTAGAGTGACAGGCGTGAAGTGAACACCCTGACCACCATTCATACTGGTACAATAGTGGACAGTGGCACGGTGAAGAAAACTACCAGACAGAATATACAAGTCAGATTGTGTTATGGACTACAACATAAACATGCGTTTGGTGGATAAATGTGATATGATGGTAGGGGCAGTCGAGTGTGTACGGAAAACAGTGAAGTGGACCAAGATGTTTTTCCACCTTGTTGACTTAATGCTAAACGTTACAATATTTATCTTGTGAAAACAGGTAGTAAACCACATTTCCGTGAATTTTGTTTTCAAGTTGTGAAACAATTACTAACAAAGTTTGGCAAAGAAACCCCTAGCATACGAAGACCCATTCAGGACCCAGTATTGCACCATGCTCCCACACCTAGGCTTGCTTACAGGGAGGGCTTTCAGGTACACACACAAAAAAATTACCACCAACTGGAATGCGTGCAGTAGGCTAGCGTGAGTGCATTGTGTGTAAAACCACACAAAAAGAAGGCACAAAAACAAATTGGTGCCGATATAGTTCCCAGCGTGTGCCGTCCCTTTGTGTTGTGTCGACTGTTTCGAAGAGAATCACACGCTTCAGGACTACTATGGTGAAAAAACATGTACATATTGAGTGAGTGTATATATACCTGCTTGATGGGGTTCCGAGAATAATTTACTCCTCAAGCCCGGCCCGAGGCCAGGCTTGACTTGTGACATAGAAAAAAATCCTAATACATTTTATATTTACTTAAAAATACAACATTTTGGTGCACATACTTGTGACACTAATATGCGAGTATTGAATTTATGACAGTTGTATTATAATACATCATCACGTGACAATATATTAAAAAATATCAGTAAAAAAAAATGATTGTAAAAGATGCCATACTGTAAATAATGCCACAAAAATAAATTCGCGGCAACTCGGCCAATTGAATGCCATGCGCGACGCCTCGGGGACACACCATGCTTGAGCAATCGTGTGTGATATCGGCCAACTTCTCGGCTCATTTACGTCATTGGTAAGTACAGTACAATTAAAAAAAAAAAAAAATTCTCATGCTCAGGTAACAAAAATAACATTTTTATAAGACCTTTTTTTCCCACGCACGCCTGGTGTTGAAGGGCATTAACCCTTAAACTGGGTAACACAGTAATAGCTGGGGTGAGTAACTGCCGCAGAATTGCACACCACAGCCATTAATGTGTTGGAGTACCACGCAAGTTTTAAACGGCCTGCAGGTTGAGGGGGCACCCAATACGCTGCCCAGGACCAACAAACAGACGCCACCTTGGAAAAAATCCAGCAAAGGCCACCATTGTGTTGGGGCCTCAATTACCCACCACATCACGTCCTAACCCCCGACCATGCTCAACACACTGCACCACACAATCATTGACCGAGGATGAAATTCATACAACTATTTTCTGATGGTGAGGAGTGATATTGATGACTGACATCGATAAAGACTATACACCAGAGTCCGATGGGAATCTAAAAGTGAGAATGAGATACAGCCTGCTCCCAGGGCGAAGCCTACACGTTCACCACTGCCACCTCTCACATTCTACACCAGTTCACTTCCAACTACACAGTTCTTGTGGTTATTTGCAGTATGAGGATATTTTAGGCGACGAGTCGGAGGAAGGTGACCTTCTGGTTTAAGTGAAGTTGAATCGGAAAATAGTATTATCACACCTGTTGCTAGTGGCAGTGGTGTTACCAAGCGATGTTGTCACGTTAGCAACTCGTTCAGCCAAGCACCACCACATGGCACCACAAGGAGACGATAAAAAGAGCCCCTATTGTTCACATGATTTTACCTCGTCTTCAATTCACACCCATACTGTGCATAGACAGGCTTCAGCTCCTGGTCCACGGTGTGCAACAATTCCTCGCCGTGGTGCCGCTGTTGCATCTCGCAAGACACCAGGTGGACTTGTGAAGAGTTCACCTGGTGATTGTTCCACTAATTCCTGCCTTTGACAATAAAGGTGTCGGGATTACAGACCCTTTTCCTGATACTGGTGAAGACATGTGTGAAATGGATTTTTTTACTGCATATTTTGAAGAGGTGCTCATAAAACATATTGTTCAGAAACGAACATTTACATGGCTCATCTCATTGAACATGAGTTGACACATTTTTCACGATTACAGTGTTGGAAAAACACTAATGTAGGCGAAATGTTTATTTCTTGTACCATGTTGATGAGACATTGTATAAAACACATCATCTCAGATTATTGGAACAAAGACTACACAAATTCAAATTCAAAATTCAAATGTTTATTTAGGTAAAATACATACATATATACAAGGGGTGATACAAATATTGATGAATTTATAGATAGAGCTGTTCTAACACCTTTGTTTGGGAAAAATATGTCTTGAGATAGGTTTCAGAAACTCCTCAGGTGTCTTCATTTTGCAAGTATGAAGACCAGACAGAGGATGAAAGGCTTTGGAGAGTGAGGCACGTTCTGAATGGACTGACTGGAAAGTTCAGAGATTTCTACGTGCCAGTTCAGAAAATATTGATTGACGAATCCCTTGTACTGGTACTTTTCAAAGGACGTGTTGCCTTCAAGCAGTATATACCCTCCAAATGCCACAAATTTGGATTGAAATTCTGTGACTGTGACAGGAATTGTGTTACACATGATTCTGTATTATGCTACCAATGTAGACATTCCCAGCAATGACCAATATGATTTCTCAGGTTGTGTGGTGAAGATGCTGATGACATCATGGCTGAACGAAGGCCACATTTTATACGCATAACTATTATACTGTAGCGAGTAAGCTTATACTCGCTCCATTATCTCAATCTTAATGGCTTAATTAATTAGCACTAACTACACAAGCTATAATCCTATCCCTATTTATATGTAACAGTTTTTCCACCCTCCTATCTAATTGTGAGGTGTAGTCACCGTATATAAGCAAGCAATTTGAGAATAGCTAACAGTACAATCTCCAGTCAAGAATGTAGCACTCGGCGTAGGCAGTTCTAATCGTCTCCAAGATGCTACAGCTTCGACACAGAACAGGCAGCAGACTAGGACCGCATCCAGCTACAACGCTCTCCCACATAGAGCTCTGCGACTCTGGCCACACTCAGCTCTCTGCTCTACTCCAAGCTCCATCTCAACGTCTATGACACTGCTGTATCCAGAACTACTAAATAAATATGAAACTCACTAAACACTGTATCTAATCTACCCAACAATGTAACAATCGTACGTTATAAGTCCCTTGCTAACTAGGTTCTTGCTTGAAAATAAAACTGGAGTGTGTGGGACACAGTAAAGGCAAAAAGAATGGAAATGCCTGTATTTGATAATACTGTAATATTGAAGGTGACTGCCAGCTAAGAAAAACTGCTCAGATACTTGTGCAGTGGAAAGACAGGGGAGAAGTGAACATGTTTACAACCTCTCACACTGGTACAATGGTGAACAGAACAATGAAACAACCAATATATAAATCGGGTTGTGTAATGTACTATAACAAACAAATGTACTATAATACTATAACAAACATGCATTTGGTTGATAAATATGACATGATGGTGGGCACTGTCGAGTGTGTACAGAAAACGGTGAAGTGAACCACAAAAGATGATTTTTCACCTTGTTGACGTAACCCATGCTGAACAGTTTCAATATATATCTTGTGAAAACAGGTCATAAACCAACATTTCATGTGTTTAATTTTCAGTTGTGACAGTTACTAAAAAGTTTGGCAAAGACCCTCCTGGCATACAAAGACCCATTCAGAACCCAGTATTGCACTATGGTGCTACACCCAGGCTCACTTACAGGGAGGGCTTTCAAGTACACAGACTAAAAAATTTGCCACATCTGGAAAGTGTGCAATAGCCCAGCATGGTTGGTTGATACCTGGTTGGTTGATGCACCATGAGTGCATGGTTTGTAAAAACACAAACGAGATCACAAACGTAAAATGGTACAAACATGGTGTGAAGCATGTTTCGTCCCTTTGTGACATGTCAACTGCTTCAACGACTACCACTGTCTCCAAGACTTCTATATGTCCAATAATGGTGCAAAAACTTGTACATATTGAGCGAGTGCATGTATATATTGATGAAAACTCCAAATACGCATTATATGTTTTAAAAGAAAACATTTGTGTGCTCATAATTGTAACACTACTATGTGATTGTGTATTGAATGTATGCAAGTTGTATTATAATACATCAAGTGACAAACTGAACAATATCAATGAAAAAATTGTGGTAAAATACACTTAGACACTGTAAATAATGTTGTAAAAATAAATTTGTGGCAACTCTGGCTGCTTGAAAGCCACACATGACGCCTCCAGGACACATGCTACTTGAGCACACACTCCGACGTCATTGCCCAACTTGTGATCAGGAACACAAATGAACACTTTTATATAACGAAATAATTTATTTTTCTTGCACCTGGCTGTTTTCTTGCAGGCTAAAATCACAAGAGCAGCCCAGGAGTTAAGTGGCTCAAATGCAGCTGGCCATGTATATGGTACAAAGTTGTAGATACTGTACATGAAACTGGCCATGTCCTTTATCCATTTGGAATGTAATTTACCAGCTGACTTTACAGCACCATACTTATTCCTGTATTTTTTTTTTAATAGCTGTAATATTTAAAACAAAATTGAAGGTTTGATGATTATGAAAATGAACAAAGAATGTTACTTACCAGGCCCTGCTATAGTTGCCTGGATGTCTGTAATGTCTTCATCATTCATGTGAACTTTGATGCCCTCTGGTGGACCCTTGACTAGCTCTTTCATTTCCTTCATAACTCCTCTCAAAATTTGAGGCGACAGGTTTTCAACGTTGCTTGTCTGAAAAGGTTTTCATAAGGCAAATCATAACCGTGATGAGTAAGAATGCATAATTAATAATTCAAATTTAAATATGCTGCACTACGCTTGTATTTGCAAATGCTAACCACAGCTGCTAATTATAATGTATAACCAATGTTTGTACGAATCACAAACAAAGTAGGGGTTCAGTCACTTTGTTTTGAGATATATACAAGAGTTGTTACATTCTTGTACAGCCACTAGTACACGTAGCGTTTCGGGCAGGTCCCTGGAATATGATCCCCGCCGCGAAGAATCATTTTTACAACCAAGTACCCATTTTACTGTCGAGTTAAACAAGAGGCTACAGTTAAGGATTTGCGCCCAGTAAATCCTCCCCGGCCAGGATATGAACCCATGACAAAGCGCTCGCGGAACGCCAGGCGAGTGTCTTACCACTACACCACGGAGACTGGTGATAGTGGTAAGATAATCTAAGACTATGCTTAGCATAGCAAATACTGTGAGCTCACTTTTCTGAACGAGGGGGGACCTCGTAGCCTGGTGGATAGCGCGCATGACTTAATTCTGTGGCACGGGTTCGATTCCCGCACGAGGCAGAAACAAATGGGCAAAAGTTTCTTTCACCCTGAACGCCTCTGTTACCTAGCAGTAAATAGGTACCTGGGAGTTAGTCAGCTGTCACAGGCTGCTTCCTGGGGGTGGAGGCCTGGTCGAGGACCGGGCCGCGGGGACACTAGAAAGCCCCGAAATCATCTCAAGATAACCTCAAGAAGATAACGATATGGTAAGGACCCCCCCCCCCCCCCCCCACTGCCAGACATTTGGTTCTTGTATGTATGAGTCTTATATCTTCTCATATGTTCTTATATGCACACATTCTTTTGGAGCATTCTATTGTGAACAATCTGATACCAAATTGAACGACATAGCACGAAAATTGAGGTGAGAAAGCTTAAAAGGGTATAAACAATTGTGGGTGATGGCGAGTTCACACACACCACTCTGCCTACCTTGTGGTGCGCAGCGGGTCACCCACTAGGCCAGCGAAAGTGTTAATGAATTCATCGTTTTACAGTATTTATACTCATTACAGTATAGTGTCAGGCTTGAATGGTCCCCAAGCTAACATGCATCAGTGGTCAAGAGTTTCCCGATACATTACAGTACACAAGATATCACCCGTCCCCCCCCAAAAAAAAAGTCTAGAAAAGAAAGAGCCACAACCCAGTGGCAAAGAGGGACTGCCACCACCCAGAGTGGCAAAGGTAACAGGCCACAACCACCAAACCACAGCAGATTAATTTTGAATGATTACACACTACATCTGCATTTTGGCCTTCACCAGCCTTCTTCCTGTCTCAAATTATTGCAGCCAGCCACTTCCTGAACACTTGACCGATCTGTCCTGCTCCAAACCATGCTTAACAGAACATATGTTTATACTCTGCTCCCATTTCATGGATAAATATAAATTTTGTATAAAAAAAAAAAAAAATCTAAAGTACAAATGCAAAAATAATCTTTGGGGCTGACTTGTGAAGAACTTCAGACACCAAACAACGCCTTTAAAGAAACCGTCGTCTATGCCTTCACATGCCCACTTGGGGACTGTCAGCCCCAAAGATCTCAGTACATAAAGACAACATCTCTTTCTAGGCTAATGCATAAACAGGGCTCCAAGGAGCATATAATCTCACAACCAGACCATCACCAGAGAAATTTTATCATGCAACATAGAAATTAAACAAATCCAACTGTACTACCAAGACCCTTTAATCTAGTTATTGCTTCTCTTTATGCTTAACAAAATACACAAATTTTGGTGTTATTATATACCATGTGTGAAGCATGTGAAATAATTCTAACTTTGGGAATCTTGTTAAGTACTAAGTAATTAGGGCCAATTAGTAATGTGTAAACAATGAGCACTGTAAAAGTAGGTAAGCTGTGTTAAACTTCACCTCAAACCACAAACACAAATCAATTTCCCACCATTCAAGAGTTGTAATTTACATGACAACCGATACCTGGGCCCCATGGCAGACCAGCCCGGGCCCCATGGCACACCAGCCCGGGCCCTATGGCACACCAGCCCGGGCCCCATGGCACACCAGCCCGGGCCCCATGGAAGACCAGCCTGGGCCCCATGATGGGCTAACCCGGGCCCCATGGCAGGCCAGCCCGGGCCCCATGGCAGGCCAGCCCGGGCCCCATGATGGGCTAACCCGGGCCCCATGGCAGGCCAGCCTGGGCCCCATGGCAGGCCAGTCCGGGCCCCATGGCAGGCCAGCCTGGGCCCCATGGCAGGCCAGTCCGGGCCCCATGGCAGGCCAGTCCGGGCCCCATGGCAGGCCAGTCAGGGGGCCATAGTGCTGCAGGACTCCACCACCAGACACACCACTACAGTACAGCAAACACGGGAGTGCCTCCTCGGCGATGACCCAGCCAGTGCCTGGTGCCCCAGGGGTCATGTCATGCTGTGACCCCAGGTCACTCCCCCTCTCAGCGTGACCTGGACGTTGTTGGGGCGGCCTCTCTTACCACCCACGCTGCCCATGGCCCGCCCTAACACTGCCAGGAGAGCATAAACCACCTCTCCAGGGATCAATGGAAGGAGAAAATAAAGTCGGGTCCAGGAGAGGTGGAGATGGATGTTGACGTGTGGCCCACCTGGACCGCCAGACGGCCCACCGGCCACCTGGGCCACCCTCCCGGCCCACTTACCGAGGCCATGGTGAGAATATAAGGGTGGGAGACAGGTGTGGGAGCGAGAGAGAGGGCGAGGAGCGGGCAGGGAGGCAGCAGAGGTGGTCCGTGTTGTGTGTCTCCCTGGGTCTCCCTCCCTCTCCCCCAAACATTCGAAATCCACCAATGGGCAGCGACGGAGCGCTCCGCGCACGCGCGCTCGCACGCACCCCGCGACGTTTAAACAAACAAAATTTATCTATCTAATTATCTGTGCCCATTGTGTGCCTCTGTAACCCTTCCAAATACCGCCAACAAGATGGGTATGGGGTGCATAATAAATGAACTAAACTAAACTAAATATCTGTTGAGTATAACCTTGGATTGTCAATAAGCAGTCTGAGAGCAATACTTTCAAGTTTAGTTTAGTTCATTTATTATGCAACCCATACCCATCTTGTGGGTGGTAGTGGAAAGGGTTACAGAGGCACATAATATGCTCAGGGACTGAACCCCACAATTCATTTAACTAAGCAGCTTACAATCTTGATGAGCTAGTTACAAAATTCAGTATAAGTCGTCACATCATAAATGCGTTCGAGATCGACCACAAGTACAGTTTCTAAGTTAAGCAACTGACATGTGGAGAGCTAGTGTTACAATTGATATGTTTGTCCTGCACACCGCCCCCATCCAGTGACCAGCGGCGGATAATAAATAAATATATAATAAATAAATAAATTTTTATTCAGGAAAAGTACATACATAGTTGATTTATAAACATAAAGTTGGATTCATAGATAGAGCTAGTACATACAATACCTAAAGTCACTAATACGCATAGCGTTTCGGGCAAGTAACAGTTAAAGTCACTTAGTTACTACCTACAGTTTGCAAACTGGGGATATTTGGCTAAAATTTCTGGTAGCAGATCATTTTGAATGAAATATTTACATATTGCTGGAACATTGGTTACAGAATTGAAAATTGTCTCTGAATTCACGTATCTTTTCGCGGAGGATGTGCAAATAATTTTGTTGACACAGTTTACATTTGGTCAGGTCTACATCAGGAGATAATGAGAATTCCCAGAGGTACTTGTAACCTAGTCTAAGCAGAGCAGTAGTAACAGCTAAAAGTCTGCTGATTTTATTGGATGAACCAGAGAGAGCTTGAGAGAGAGAGAGAAGTGAAGTGAACTATCAGGGAGAAAGCGCCAAGCCATTACGACTATATAGCACTGGGAAGGGGTCAGGATAATGATTTGTGATGGGACGAGGGGACGAAATGATGCCCAACCACTTGGACGGTCGTGGATTGAACCCCGACCTACATGAAGCGAGATCATCGCTCTACCGCCCAGCCCAAGTGATTGGACAGAGAGAGAGAGAGAGAGAGAGAGAGAGAGAGAGAGAGAGAGAGAGAGAGAGAGAGAGAGAGAGAGGGAGAGAGAGGGGGGGGGGGGGGAGAGGGAGGGGGGGGGCAATAGTACACCAAGAACTTCAACAAAATCCTGTAGATCTAGTGTAAGGTGTAATTGACACCAGTAATTCCATCTATCATCATACTATCATGCAAGAGGAGCCACACATCTGTGGATTATCCAATAAAATCAGCAGACTTCTAGATGTTACTACTGCTCGGCTTAGACTCGGTTACAAGTATCTCTGCGAATTCTCATTATCTGCTGATGTAGGAGGCCCCGTAGACCTGACAAAATGTAAACCGTGTTAACAAAATTATTCCCACACCCTCCGTCACTGTGTGATGGAGTGCGTCAAGATACGTGAATTCAGAGACAATTTATTTATTTATTTATTTATTTATTTATTTATTTATTTATTTGTTTATTTATTTATATACAAGAAGGTACATTGGGAGTTAAGAGAGAACATAGAAATGAAGTTGATTTTACAATCTTGTAAAGCCACTAGCACGCATAGCGTTTCGGGCAAGTCCTTAAACTAAGAGATAATTTTAAGTAGATAATTTACAGTAAAATTGACAAAAAATGTTTACACGTACTTACAGCTTTACTTTACAGGTACAGATAAATTTAAGTAGATAAATTACAGTATGATTGATAAAGAATGTTTACGGGTACATTGTAAGAAATTTTGACACAAAAACAAAGATTAGAATAATACACAATAATAACAATACACTATAATGAACAAGGAGTACTCGGTACATAAGGATAACATTTCACGGTTATACATTGGTTCACTGAAGCACAATTTGAGGATCATTTAAGGGAATCATGCAGTAGCATATGCACTCAATATAACAACTATGATATCAGATGATATCTAAGATTACAATGGTAAAGTAATATAGCTTAGGTACAAATATTGGGGACTGGGTAGCACTAGATACAGTGCGAGGTAAAGCACCAGGTAGTGCTTTTTTCAACTATGATGATGAAATTAGGTACTTTTTGGTTTTATTTTTGAATAAGGCAAAAGTTGGACAGCTTTTCAAATCATTAGGGAGTGAGTTAAATAGACCAGGTCCCTTTATTTGCATAGAGTGTTTACACAGATTAAGTTTGACTCTGGGGATATCAAAGAGATATTTATGTCTGGTGAGGTGAGTATGTGTTCATGTGATATGTTACATCTGTCCAGGAAGAGTTTCAGAACAGGGTTTGCACTTAAGAAAAGGGTTTTATAAATGTAATTGACACAAGAGAATGTGTGGAGTGAATTTATGCTTAGCATGTTTAGGGGGTTAAACATGCTAAGATTACATCGTGTGTGATGGTCACTGATCGTGTGAACACAATATTCTAAGGTGCAATACAAGTACAGAAACTCTCGTAAAGGTTCAGGATGATGACCTTCTAGATTACCATCGAGGAAACTGTCAGGAAAAAAAGAGAGGAATTGCAAAACACCTCACGGAGGGAGCTGATAGGTGATCATGGCATGGAATCATCATGGGAAAATTTCAAAAAGGTCATTACTGAACTCGTTCGAAGATATGTGCAAAAGAAAAGAATGAAAGGAAAGGGAACACGATAGATGACGCAAGTAGTAAAATGAGCTAATAACTAAAAGGAACCTCTGAAGACGGTATAAATCCACGATGAACGTCATGGATTATGAGATATATAAAAGGGCATTAAATTCACCTACCCAGGAAATCAGATTAGTCAAAAGAAACTACGAAAAAAACTTGCCCAAAACATAAAGGAAGATCCAAAATCATTCTATGTATATATACGAAGCAAAACCAAAGCAAAGGACTCTGTAGGTCCCCTAAAAGATGAGACTAACCAAGTTATATTGGATGATTTAAGTGGCAGTAAACACTCTGAATGAATACTTTACATCAGTATTCACACTATAAAGATTGAATGACATCCCATCACCTACACAAATGTTTGAAGAAGGTGAATAGAATGAATTAAGGGATATATCCATTACATGCGACACATTCAGGAAGACCATTGTCAAACTAAAAGACTCAAAAGCCCCAGATGTGGCTGGATTTCAATCCAAAGTCGTAAAGGAACTGGCAAATGCACTATGCATGCCGTTGAAACTCCTTTTTCAGAAAATCCCTGGACCAAGGGATAGTTCCCCCCTAGATTGGAAATGTGCAAATATTACTCATATTTAAAAAAAAAGTCAATATGAGCTCTTTAGAAAACTTCCGTCCGACCAGCTTGACATCGCACATCTGCAAGCTCATGGAGAGAATCCTAAGGGAAAGACTCATACAACATCTCACAGAGAACAATCTTGTATATTCAACGCAACATAGGTTTGTTAAAAACAGATCCTGCCTTACTAACCTGCTCACATTTCTGGAAACAGTAACCGGCTATTCAGACAAAGGACTTCCGGTAGATGTAGCCTACATGACACTACATATGAAGGCACATGAGACACTGGCAAGGAACTCACATGCACGTGGAATAACTGGGAGAATACTAGAATGGATAAAACAATGGTTAAAACATAGAAAACAAAGGGTCGTGCTAAAAGGGATTGAATTTAACTGGGGAAATGTGCTAAGTGAGGTACCACAGGGTCCATTTTGGGGCCAATCCTTTTTTCCATATGACAAAGATGAGAATATAGACATAGATGCCATAGATGCACCTACAGACGTAGATGCCAATGACATAGATGAGAATATTACAAACCACATCAACAAATTTGCAGATGACACTAAGATCTATGGTAAAGTGGGAAGTGATATTGAGACCTTACAAAGAGATCTGCATGAACTCCACAAATGGTCAGATGACTTGCAAATGCTTTTTAATGCCGATAAATGCAAGACCTTGCATGTGGGGGCATAACAATCCACGTCACACCTACCAAATTGACAACACTATCTTACAACAGATAGATGAAGAAAAGGACCTTTAAGTCAGCATACATCATTCACTAAAAGTTGCACAACAAGTGGGAGCGGCAGTAAAAAAGCGAACCAAACCCTGGGGATAATCAAGCGTACCTTTACTTTCAAGGAAAAGAAAGTAGTCGTTCAGTTGTATAAGTCTCTGGTGCGCCCCCACCTGGATTATTGCATCCAGATATGGAGACCTCATCTCCAGAAAGACATAGTTGCTCTGGAGAAGGTGCAACACCGGACAACAAAATTCATCCCAGAGCTTAGTCATCTCTTGTATCAGGAACGGTTGAGGGCCACTGGGCTAACAACACTGCAGTCAAGGCATGACAGGACGGATCTCATCGAAACCTTTAAAATAATGAACAAATTGGAGGATGTCGATCCGGACAGTTTCTTCATTAGGTCAGATGTAACACGAACGAGAAGCAACGAGTTCAACTCAACAAATCACAATGTAGGACAGAAAACGAAAGATGCTTTTTCACCAATATGGTTATAAACCCGTGGAACCGCCTACCTGCCGAAGCTGTAAACGACTAAACTCTGCTGGGTTTTAAAATACAGCTGGAAAAGTTCATCAGGGCAAATGGGGAAACCTTTGACAAGCCACCGGCTTCCTATCCTCATCGAGGTCACTAGTATTAGCAGCCCTTAGGTCAACTCAAGTACATCCAACATTCTGTTAGTAGCTCATTTTGTATGTATGTACTTTTACCTGAATAAATATTATTATTATTACCTTATTGAGCAGAGTCCTGTAATAGCCTTCCCTTACTGAGCAGAGTCCTGTAATAGCCTGCCCTTACTGAGCAGAGTCCTGTAATACCCTGCCCTTACTGAGCAGAGTCCTGTAGTTGCCTACCCTTACTGAGCAGAGTCCTGTAGTTGCCTTCCCTTACTGAGCAGAGTAATGTAATAGTCTTCCCTTACTGAGCAGAGTAATGTAATAGTCTTCCCTTACTGAGCAGAGTCCTGTAGTTGCCTTCCCTTACTGAGCAGAGTAATGTAATAGTCTTCCCTTACTGAGCAGAGTCCTGTAATAGCCTTCCCTTACTGAGCAGAGTCCTGTAATAGTCTTCCCTTACTGAGCAGAGTCCTGTAATAGTCTTCCCTTACTGAGCAGAGTCCTGTAATAGTCTTCCCTTACTGAGCAGAGTCCTGTAATAGTCTTCCCTTACTGAGCAGAGTCCTGTAGTAGCCTTTGAGCAGAGTCCTGTAGTTGCCTTCCCTTACTGAGCAGAGTCCTGTAATAGCCTTCCCTTACTGAGCAGAGTCCTGTAGTTGCCTTCCCTTACTGAGCAGAGTCCTGTAATAGCCTTCCCTTACTGAGCAGAGTCCTGTAGTTGCCTTCCCTTACTGAGCAGAGTCCTGTAATAGTCTTCCCTTACTGAGCAGAGTCCTGTAGTTGCCTTCCCTTACTGAGCAGAGTTCTGTAATAGTCTTCCCTTACTGAGCAGAGTCCTGTAATAGCCTTCCCTTACTGAGCAGAGTCCTGTAATAGTCTTCCCTTACTGAGCAGAGTCCTATAGTAGCCTTCGCTTATGAAGAACATAAGAATGTAAGAATGCAGGTAACTGCAGAAGGCCTATTGGCTCATACGTGGCAGCTCCTATTTATAACCACCCAATCCCACTCATATATATGTCCAACCCACACTTGAAGCAATCAAGGGACCCCACCTCCACCACGTTACGCGGTAATTGGTTCCACAAATCAACAATCCTGTTACCGAACCAGTATTTACCCAGGTCTTTCCTAAATCTAAACTTATCTAATTTATACCCATTGTTTCGCGACCATGGCGACCAAAACTGAATTGCATTATCTATATGGGGCCTAACAAGAGCAAGATACAGCAGAAGAACAACACCAGGTGTCGTATTACTAATGTTTCGATAAATAAATCCCAGTATCATATTTGCCTTATTACGAACATTTATGCATTTTTTTTGGGGGGGGGGGTTAAATTCTTACTAATCATAACTCCCAGATGATCTCTTTCGTAGTCCGACTTCGCAATCTCAACGCCATCTAGCTCGTATCTTGTAACTCTATCCTCATTACCTAGCCTCAAAATCTTACATTTGTCAGCATTAAACTGCATCTGCCAGTCTTTTGACCACTTCAAAACCCTATGCAGTGTGAAGCAGTGTCCTGTAGTGGCCTTCCCTTATGGAGCAAAGGAGTTCTATATTAGACTTCCTTTATGAAGCAGAGTCCTGTAGTAGCCTTCCCTTATGGAACAAAGTGCTTCTAGTTTTTCTCATTGTTGTTACCTTACACTTGGAAGATGTGTGTGACACAGCCTGGTCTTCAAGACTTCACTTCACCTGGTCTTCAGGACCTCACCTCACCTGGTCTTCAAGACCTCACTTCACCTGGTCTTCAAGACCTCACTTCACCTGGTCTTCAAGACCTCACTTCACCTGGTCTTCAAGACCTCACTTCACCTGGTCTTCAAGACCTCACTTCACCTGGTCTTCAAGACCTCACTTCACCTGGTCTTCAGGACCTCACTTCACCTGGTCTTCAGGACCTCACTTCACCTGGTCTTCAAGACCTCACTTCACCTGGTCTTCAAGACCTCACTTCACCTGGTCTTCAAGACCTCACTTCACCTGGTTTTCAAGACCTCACTTCACCTGGTCTTCAAGACCTCACTTCACCTGGTCTTCAAGACCTCACTTCACCTGGTCTTCAGGACCTCACTTCACCTGGTCTTCAGGACCTCACCTCACCTGGTCTTCAAGACCTCACTTCACCTGGTCTTGAAGACCTCACTTCACCTGGTCTTCAGGACCTCACTTCACCTGGTCTTCAGGACCTCACCTCACCTGATCTTCAAGACCTCACCTCACCTGGTCTTCAAGACCTCACTTCACCTGGTCTTCAAGACCTCACTTCACCTGGTCTTCAAGACCTCACTTCACCTGGTCTTCAAGACCTCACTTCACCTGGTCTTCAAGACCTCACTTCACCTGGTCTTCAAGACCTCACTTCACCTGGTCTTCAAGACCTCACTTCACCTGGTCTTCAAGACCTCACTTCACCTGGTCTTCAAGACCTCACTTCACCTGGTCTTCAAGACCTCACTTCACCTGGTCTTCAAGACCTCACTTCACCTGGTCTTCAAGACCTCACTTCACCTGGTCTTCAAGACCTCACTTCACCTGGTCTTGAAGACCTCACTTCACCTGGTCTTCAAGACCTCACTTCACCTGGTCTTCAAGACCTCACTTCACCTGGTCGTCAAAACTTCACGTACCTGTCTATGATTCCAACGATGCACGTTCCTGCGGTTCAGTCTCTGACCACGCCTCTAGCCGGGCTAGACTAAGGGGTTTGGTCAGAGGTTGTGCCAGGAAGCTTTTCAACTAGGCTTTTCAATGCGGCTGCTCGAAGCTTGACGTACGAGTCACAGACTGGTTGATCAGGCATCCTTTGAAGTGCTTGTCGAGTTATCTTTTGAACACTACAAGGGGTTTACCAGTTATGCCGCGTATATGTAGGGAAAGAATGTTGAAAAGTCTTGGGCCTTTGATGTTGATCAAGTTCTCTCTCAGCATGCCTATTGCACCTTTGCTTTTCAGTGGGGCTATTTTGCACATCCTGTCATACCTTCTGGTCTCATGTGTTATTTCTGTGTGCAGATCCACACAGTGCAACCAGTCCTTCTAACATTTTCCAAGTGTAAATTATTATGTATCTCTCAAAGAAATATAGATTTAAAAACATTTGGCTGGCCCAGTTGTTTAGATATTTTATTGAGCAGATTCTAACGATAAAAGATCTTTGCATGCTCTCCAGGTCAGCAGTTTCTCCAGCTATGAATGGGGCTGTTAGTATGGAACAATATTCCACTCTCGAGTGCACTAAAGTTTTAAAAAGTATCATCATTGGTGTGGCATCTTTTGCTTGGAAGGTTTTTGTTATCCAACCTGTTACTTTTCTCGTAGTTGTTTAAGCAACTTTGTTGTGTTCTTTGAAAGTAAGGTCTTCTGACATGATTACGCCTTAATCTTTTAATTGCTTTTTCTTTTAATGGTGTGGTTTGACTGTGTTTTATTTGTGTTTTTTGCTTTGATGTTTCCGTTTTTTTATAGAACACTAATTGAAACTTATCCTCATTAAACATCATATCGCAATGAAACCACAATAGTATGATATATAAGTAACAATCATTTTAAAGCAATGGAGTGACTTGAACCCGCCTTCTGATGATTCCTAGACACCTGCCTTAACCGACTCGGCCACGATGGTACAAAAGTTAACTAACCCGGAACTCTACTAAATTCACCAGGGAGGACCATCCAGGGGAAAACCCCTGGTTGGGATCCGGGTTCGGGCCGCCAATAACCTCTCAAATGAATTTAGTAATTCCAGGTTGGTCGATTTTTGTGCCATGGTGGCCGAGTCGGTTAAGGCAGGTGTCTTTGAACCATCAGAAGGCGGGTTCAAGTCACTCCATTACCTCAAAATTATTTTCGTTAAACATTATGATATCTTCTGTGGCCCCTTGAAAGACTTAATTAACATCGGATTGGGGGTTTACTGTGTCCTTTATGTTGTCTACTCTCATGAGAATTATAATGTCATCTGCAAAGAATGTTGGTCAAGACTTTCCTTGACATGGTCGTCAAGGCTACATCTGGCCTAGTCTTCTAGACCACACCTGACCTGGTCGTCGAGACCACATCTGACCTAGTCTTCTAGACCACACCTGACCTGGTCGTCGAGACCACACCTGACCTGGTCGTCGAGACCACACCTGACCTGGTCGTCGAGACCACACCTGACCTGGTCGTCGAGACCACACCTGACCTGGTCGACGAGACCACATCTGACCTAGTCTTCTAGACCACACCTGACCTGGTCGTCGAGACCACACCTGACCTGGTCGTCAAGACCACACCTGACCTGGTCGTCAAGACCACACCTGACCTGGTCGTCAAGACCACACCTGATCTAGTCGTGAAGACCACACCTGACCTGGTCGTCAAGGCCACACTTGCCTGACATTTAAGAATGCCACCAGTAAAAGAATGCAACAAGTATTCTAAAGCGTGCATGACAGTCAGCCAGCGTGCGGCCACAGCCAAGATGGCCGCCATAACCGCGAGTGGACTGTACTCGCCTTTCTTATCTATGTCTTTATCGATAGATAAGACACAAGGTAGAGTGGTAGCCTCTAGTGTGATCTGAGTGTGTGACGCTCCAGCAGACAGTGAAGCAGACGACACTCAGATGATCACTGTTACCTAAAGTGTGACTTCCAGAGTATCATTATCATAATGAAGCCTAAGGCCGACTGTTGAGAGCTCTTTGAAGCATTATTAATTTTTAATTTTGCCCCGAAGGGCGATTTTATTGGGCAGCAGCACCACTCATCCTGTGAGTGGACACACCGTCATAGCAGCATGCACAACACTCCCCAATAGGAAGAAAACCGGCCGGGTTGTTCACCCTGTCACTTGTACCCAGACACAGCTGGGACATGTGGCGCTTCTGTAACCCTGCCACCACCACCACCATCACCACCACCCAAACGATGGGTATGGGTATACTCTGTAACCCTTCCACCACCACCACCACCACCACCACCACCACCACCACTACCACCATTTCCACCACCACCACCACTACCACCACCACCATTTCCACCACCACCACCCAAACGATGGGCATGGGTATACTCTGTAACCCTTCCACCACCACCACCACCACCACCACCACCACTACCACCATTTCCACCACCACCACCACTACCACCACCACCATTTCCACCACCACCACCCAAACGAGGGGTATGGGTATACTCTGTAACCCTTCCACCACCACCACCACCATTTCCACCACCACCACTACCACCATTTCCACCACCACCACCACTACCACCACCACCATTTCCACCACCACCACCACCAAATTACATCTGAATTTGGCCGTTCTTACATATGGCCTAGAATACACGTAATTTGAAAATGAAAAAAATTGAAAATAAATTTTGGATTTTTTTTCTTTAAAACAGTAGGTTAGGGGTCTTCTGGTAGGTTAGGAGGGCAGGAAATTCTCCTAAAGTTTCAAAACGTCATGAAAAACGTTAATTGAATGTTTCCTCTCCTAACCTTACTGAGTAAGCCAGAGGACTCAAACAGAAAACAGAACAGTACATCCCTTTTGTGAGCCGATTTCATTTCAAATTACGTCCATTTTTGGCCATAGCGCGCATACGAGCGAAAAGTGACGTTATTTTTAAGAGGACGGGATGCATAATGGGCATGGGGGCGCCTCTGTAACTCTTCCATCACCACCACCACCCAAACGATGGGCACTGGACGCCTCTGTAACTTTTCCACCACCAACCACCACAGAGGGGTATGAGGCGTAGTATATATATACTACTCATACCCATCCTATGTGAGGAAGTGAGTCCCAAACCCATCCTTTGGGAGGAAGTGGACCCCATACCCATCCAATGGGCGGAAGTGAACCCAATACTCATCCTATGTGAGGAAGTGGACCCCATACACATCCTATGGGAGGAAATGGACCCCATACCCATCCTACCGACGGAAGTAGACCCCATATCAATCCTATGTGAGGAAGCGTGCCCCTATACCCATACTATGGGCGGAAATGGTCTCCATACTCATTCTATGGGAGGAAGTGTACCCTATACCAATCCTATGGGCGGAATTGGATCCCATACCCGTCAAATAAGCGAAATTAGACCCAATGCCCATCCCACGAGAGGAGGTGAACCCCATACCAATCAAATGTGCAAAAATGGACCCCATACCTATCCTACGACAGTAATGAGACGCATACCCATCATATGGGAGGAAGTGGATCCCATACTCACATTATGGGCGGAATTAGATCCTATATATCCACCTTATGGCACAAAGTGAACCCCCAATTATAGGCATTCTTTGGGTGGAAGTGGACCCCATAACCATCCAGGTGGTAGTGGACACCATAACCATCCAGGTGGAAGTGGACCCCATAACCATCCAGGTGGTAGTAGACACCATAACCATCCAGGTGGAAGTGGACCCCATAACCATCCAGGTGGAAGTGGACACCATAACCATCCAGGTGGTAGTGGACACCATAACCATCCAGGTGGTAGTGGACCCCATAACCATCCAGGTGGAAGTGGACCCCATAACCATCCAGGTGGAAGTGGACACCATAACCATCCAGGTGGAAGTGGACCCCATAACCATCCAGGTGGTAGTGGACACCATAACCATCCAGGTGGAAGTGGACACCATAACCATCCAGGTGGAAGTGGACCCCATAACCATCCAGGTGGAAGTGGACACCATAACCATCCAGGTGGTAGTGGACACCATAACCATCCAGGTGGAAGTGGACCCCATAACCATCCAGGTGGTAGTGGACACCATAACCATCCAGGTGGAAGTGGACACCATAACCATCCAGGTGGAAGTGGACCCCATAACCATCCAGGTGGTAGTGGACACCATAACCATCCAGGTGGTAGTGGACCCCATAACCATCCAGGTGGTAGTGGACACCATAACCATCCAGGTGGTAGTGGACCCCATAACCATCCAGGTGGTAGTGGACCCCATAACCATCCAGGTGGTAGTGGACACCATAACCATCCAGGTGGTAGTGGACCCCATAACCATCCAGGTGGTAGTGGACACCATAAACATCCAGGTGGTAGTGGACCCCATAACCATCCAGGTGGTAGTGGACACCATAACCATCCAGGTGGTAGTGGACCCCATAACCATCCAGGTGGAAGTGGACCCCATAACCATCCAGGTGGTAGTGGACCCCATAACCATCCAGGTGGAAGTGGACCCCATAACCATCCAGGTGGTAGTGGACACCATAAACATCCAGGTGGAAGTGGACACCATAACCATCCAGGTGGTAGTGGACCCCATAACCATCCAGGTGGAAGTGGACACCATAACCATCCAGGTGGTAGTGGACACCATAACCATCCAGGTGGTAGTGGACCCCATAACCATCCAGGTGGAAGTGGACACCATAACCATCCAGGTGGAAGTGGACACCATAACCATCCAGGTGGAAGTGGACACCATAACCATCCAGGTGGTAGTGGACACCATAACCATCCAGGTGGAAGTGGACACCATAACCATCCAGGTGGAAGTGGACCCCATAACCATCCAGGTGGTAGTGGACCCCATAACCATCCAGGTGGTAGTGGACACCATAACCATCCAGGTGGTAGTGGACCCCATAACCATCCAGGTGGTAGTGGACACCATAACCATCCAGGTGGAAGTGGACACCATAACCATCCAGGTGGAAGTGGACACCATAACCATCCAGGTGGTAGTGGACACCATAACCATCCAGGTGGTAGTGGACCCCATAACCATCCAGGTGGTAGTGGACACCATAACCATCCAGGTGGTAGTGGACACCATAACCATCCAGGTGGAAGTGGACACCATAACCATCCAGGTGGAAGTGGACACCATAACCATCCAGGTGGTAGTGGACACCATAACCATCCAGGTGGAAGTGGACACCATAACCATCCAGGTGGAAGTGGACCCCATAACCATCCAGGTGGTAGTGGACCCCATAACCATCCAGGTGGTAGTGGACACCATAACCATCCAGGTGGTAGTGGACCCCATAACCATCCAGGTGGTAGTGGACACCATAACCATCCAGGTGGAAGTGGACACCATAACCATCCAGGTGGAAGTGGACACCATAACCATCCAGGTGGTAGTGGACACCATAACCATCCAGGTGGTAGTGGACCCCATAACCATCCAGGTGGTAGTGGACACCATAACCATCCAGGTGGTAGTGGACACCATAACCATCCAGGTGGTAGTGGACACCATAACCATCCAGGTGGTAGTGGACACCATAACCATCCAGGTGGTAGTGGACCCCATAACCATCCAGGTGGTAGTGGACACCATAACCATCCAGGTGGTAGTGGACACCATAACCATCCAGGTGGTAGTGGACACCATAACCATCCAGGTGGTAGTGGACCCCATAACCATCCAGGTGGTAGTGGCAGTAGATGGTAAATTCACTGGTGTTCTCAGCCATAACAAACTTAATTTCCAGGGCCACATTCAACACATAGCACAAAAGGTTTATAAAACTGTTGGCATTCTTTCTAAGATCAGTTATTATGTACCTCGCCCTGCCCTGGTGACGCTCTATTACTCTCTCATCTATCCTTATTTCAATTTTGGTATTTGTGCTTAGGGTTCTGCTACCCAAAATCATCTACGTCCTCTAATTACTCAATACAAATCTGCTATTAGAACAATAACAAACTCTGGCCCCAGACAGCATTCGGCACCCTTACTAAATCTATGAATATGTTAGACATTAAGTCACTGCACAGCCTCTCAAGTGTACTGTATATATGTTTAAAACTCTGAACTGTAATGCCAATCCTAACCTTACATACTTCCTAGAAGGTTGTAACAGAACCCATGGGCACCACATCAGAAACAAATACCCATTTGATATTCCAAGAGTGCGTTTTAACCAAACTAGAAATGCTCTACAAATTAAGGGACCCATAATGTGGAATGACCTTCTCAATCACGTCAAAGGCTGTACCTCTCTCAACCAGTTTAAGAAAAAACATTAAGTATTACCTAATAAACTCCCTGTAACCTACCTTACCTCCTAAATGTCAACCCATGTTTTGCTATTCATACAGTATTGATTATTGACCAACTTGTTTAACTGCTGATATCTGCCATGTATAAACTTAAAGGAAATTTTAATCTTTTGTTTATTTAGTTAAAATTCCTTCTACTGTTCTTTTGCATTTTCTGCTGTTCTATCCTACATGTAATTATTATTATTCTCTTTTTATTCTTTTCCTGTTCACAATTTCTATTTATGCTTTTGATCTCAATTAGTATTAAGTTTTAGTCTAAGTTTTTTCCCCCCACACCTTGCCCGAAACGCTATGCGTATTAGTGGCTTTAGGCATTGCATGTACTAGCTCTATCTATTAATCCGACATTATGTTTGTAACTCATTTTCAATGTATGTACCTTTACCTGAATAAATATCTTATCTTATCTTATCTTATTTAGATTATGTTTACAAGGAGAGGTTATGGCCATACTAACAAACGTAGACTACGTTTACATGGAGAAGTTGTGGCCAATATGAACAAAGACAATGTTAGCAAGGTGAGGTTGTGACCAAATGAACAAGGGTAGACTATGTTAACACTGTGAGGTTGTGGGCATATGAACAAGGGTAGACTATGTTAACACTGTGAGGTTGTGGGCATATGAACAAGGGTAGACTATATTAATTAACAAGGTGAGGTTGTGGGCATATGAACAAGGGTAGATTATGTTAACACTGTGAGGTTGTGGCCATATGAACAAGGGTAGACTATGTTAACAAGTAACGTTGTGGCCAAATTAACTAAGGTAAACATTTGAGAGTTAGTAGAGGAGTAAAAGAGAAAGTTAAAAGTGTAGGATGTTAGCATAAGAGGTGGAGGTGTTTACAGTGCGGGGTGGTGGAGGGAGCAGCGCCAGTGTGGCTCCGGCCTAGCAGGACTGTGCGCGGCTCCCCGTCCCTCTGCTCTCCTACCTCTCTCAGCGTACACAGGTAAATACCCTTTAACAATAACATCCCTGAGAATGACGACTACGAACAGTGTATTGAACTTCTGGGGTGTTATTGCGTGCCTGCGTAGACATTGTGATAAGTATTGGTCAATATTTACATTGTGGTGGGCGGGTGTGTCTCTACTTGACAATATATCACTTGGCCGTCGCTGCTTATGTTATTGTTATTGTCTTTGATTAAGTATTTGTAATGATAATTTTAATTAGTATGTTACTGATCCCATATACACATCGTGTGGATGGTGGCGGACGGTGGACGTTCACCAATAAAGGGCTGACCATTACGAGTCCAATATGTTCTCAATAAAAGTTGATGGTGAACAAATTTCGAACGCCTTTAATTTGCCTGAAATTTGTGATCAAGTTACAAGGCTGATGTTCCCTTCACCGCCTCACGGGTGCAGCTGGAAGTGCAGTTGTTCTGACAATGGGCGATGGCTTATATTTTGAGTGGCGAGTCCTTATAAACAACTGGGCCTCTACCCTTCAGACCGAATTATTTGTCTTGCTTCTTGCACTGAAATGTGTACAAGTCTCCAAACTTGATACATTAATTGTAAGTGACTCTTTATCATCCTGAATTACTCGCAACTCTTTAAGACATAACTGTAACATGCTCGTGTCTGAAGCTAGACACAAATACAACAAAATTATTAATGATGGTAACAGAGTCCATTTTATGTGGACTCCATCTCATGTTGGCCTCCGAATGCATGATAGAGCTGATGAGTTAGCCAACGAATCTGCCTTTAAAGGAGACGTTGAGAATAACCTTGGATTGTCAATAAGCAGTCTGAGAGCAGTAGTACACCAAGAACTTTCAAAAAAATCTTGTAGATCTGAGGCAAAGTGAAATCGACACAAGTCAAATAAAATCAAATCAAATGTTTATTCAGGTAAAAGTACATACATAGAGGATTAGTTACGAACATAATGTTGGATTTATAGATAGAGCTAGTACATACAATACCTAAAGCCACTAGTACGCATAGCGTTTCGGGCAAGGTGAGGTGGGGAAAAAACACTTAGACTAAAACTTAATAGTAATTGAGCTTAGAATATAAATTGCTCTTAAACTGGTTGAGAGAGGTACAGCCTTTGACATGATTGGGAAGGTTATTCCACATTCTGGGTCCCTTGATTTGTAGAGCATTTCTAGTTTGATTAAGTCGTTCTCTTGGAATATCAAATAGGTATTTGTTTCTGGTGTGGTGCCCATGGGTTCTGTTACAACCTTCTAAGAATCTTTTAAGATCAGGATTGACATTGCAAATCAGAGTTTTAAATATATAGAGTACACATGAGAGGATGTGCAGTGACTTCATATCTAACATATTCAGAGATTTGAGTAAGGGTACCGAGTGCTATTGGGGCCAAGTAATTCCATCTATCATCACACTATCATGCAAGAGGAGCCACACATCTTTGGATCATCCAATAAAATAAGCAAACTTCTAGATGTTACTACTGATCGGCTTATGTAAACTGTCAACAAAATTATTTGCACACCCTCCGTCACTATATGATCCAACCGTTAATTGAAAGTTTCCTTTCCTAACCTAACAGAGTAAGCCAGACGACTCAAACAGAAAACGGGACAGTATGTCACTTTCGTGAGCCGATTTCATTTCAAATTACATCCAATTTTGGCCATAGCGCGCATACGAGCGAAAAGCGACGTTATTTTAAGAGGACGGGTTGATCGGAGTGCGAAAAGATACGTGAATTCAGAAACAATTCTGTAACAAATGTCGCAGAGATATGTAAATATTTAATTGAAAATGATCTGTTACCAGAAGTCTTGGCCAAATATCCCCAGTTTGCTAACTGTAGGTAATAACTAAGTAATTGTAATCTATCCACCGCTACCCACTGGATGGGGGGCGGTGTGGAAAATAAACGTATCTAATGTGACACTAGCTCTCCATATATGTCAGTTGTTTAATTTAGAAACTTTACTTGTGGTCGGTCTCGAGCCCAATATTGATGTGACGATGTGCATGGAATGTTGGAACTAGAGAACAATGATAGACAACTAGCTACAGATAGACAATGTTAACATGTTGATAATCAAATCAAATCATATCAAATCAAATCAAATCAAATCAAATGTTTATTTAGGTAAGGTACATACATACAAGAGATTTTACAAAGAGTGATGGATTTATAGTTAGGGCTAGTACATACAATGCCTAAAGCCACTATTACGCAAAGCGTTTCGGGCATAAAACGTAACATCAACAATGTTAACGTATCAATGTTTGATACGTTAACATAAATAACCAGCATAATGATCATCACTACTGCAGGTATTACACAGCAAACCTTGCAAAAAAAAAAAAATAAAAAAATAACAGCAAACCTTGCAAAAAAAAAAATAAAATAAAAAAAAATAACACTTGCCTCTCAATTTTCAACCAAAATATCAACTCACTTGGTAAACATTTTGATGATATAAATGCACTAGGTACTAACAAATACTCACAGCACTAGGAACCAAACTGTCGTTCATTACTTTCACAGAAACATAGCTAAGTAAAGACCATACCCAACTTTACAACTTAACTGGTTATAAAGCCATTCACAACTGTAGGCCAAATAAAAACGGTGGCAAAGCTATCTGTTACCAAAATACCTTCATTTGCAATAGTGTCATTAGTGATAGAGACGACTACTGTGAATATACCTTAGTTCAATTCTCGATTAAATCCCTTAAATCCTCCTTGACTATTGGAGCTATCTATAGATTTCACAATACTAATATATTAATAACTGCATTCTCAGATAACCTAAGGAATCTTATCATAAACAACAAGCTAAACAAAAATCACATCATTCTAGAAGGTGACTTCAATATTGACCTAGGGCAACAAAATAACCCTCTCAAGTCGATTATTTCCTAATCAGCATGAACTCCTGTATGCTAATCCCCCACAAGCACCAAGCCCACCTGAATCACTCAAACATCTGCTACTACCTTGGATCACTTATGGACTAACATAACAGGTTCCCTTACATCAGGTATAATCACTGACAGAACAACTGACCACTATCCTACCTTCCTTGTAGTGAACATGGCCATAACACCACCAGCTAACAAGAAACTTTCCTTCAGGCTACACAGTGAAGCAACAGTTGGCAATCTCACAAATGCACTTCACAATATAAACCGGGAATTTGAATTCAATAATGCACAGGATATTCATTAGCTAACATCCTCTTTTCCAAAATTCTAAGCCTCTACAACACTCATTGTCCTCTCCTCACCAAGCAAGTAACTGCCAAAAGATTAAACAACCCCTGGCTCACAAATGGCATATTCAAAGTGATCAACAAGAAATATGAATATGAAAAAACTTAGGATTGACCTTGTTGCAAAAGAAGTAGTTAAAAGATGCTCATCAATGCTTACCACTATAATAAGAGGAGCAAAACTTTCCTATTATGAGAGTAGATTCAAAGAAGCAAATGGCAACATGAAAACCACATGGAGAACCATCTCTAACATCCTAGGATCTAAATAACATTCACGTAACCAGATAAAACTCTCCAAGGATGGTTGTACACCTGCAACAGATTTAGAAACGGTAACTGAATTGAATAGCTTCTTTTCATCAGTTGGTGTTAACCTTGCCAGAAAAATCCTACAGACCCAGATACATGTTACTACATATCTTTCAGGCAGCTATCCAAATTCTCTTCTCATTTATCAGTCAGCCGACAGATGTTATGTCCATCATTCATTCGCTAAAAACCAAAGCTGGAGACATTAGTGAAATACCATCTATGGTATACAAGAGTGACTCTCAAACCTTTGCACCACCCATAGCTTTGCTGTTCAACAAATGTCTAGAGTGTCATACCTTCCCTGATATCCTTAACAAAACACGAGTAACGCCAGCTCATTAAGGAGCCAATCCTGCAGACATAAACAATTACAAACCAATATCAAATTTTCCTATATTATAAAAAAAAATTGAAAAAATATTTATAAACAGCTCTACTCCTACCTCGTAAAATTCAACATACTAAGTCCCTGTAAGTATGGCTTCCACCCCAAAAGTGTACCAACGATGCAATTATTTTGCTTGATATAATCAACACAGCCCCTGACACAAATAAGTTCCCAATTGAACTCTTCACTGATCTGAGAAAGGCCTTGGATACTGTTAACCATAACTACCTCTTTCTCAAACTTCACCATTATGGAATCCGAGGCCTTGCCCTGAACTATATTCGACCCTGTCTTAGTGACAGACACCAATATGTAGCCATCAATGATATAATCTCCCCCACTCCACCATTAACCCATTAAATGTAGGAGTGCCATAGGGCAGCATCCTAGGACCTCTCCTATTTCTTATATATATCAATGATCTGCCTAATGTCTCTAACATTCTTAAACCTATATTATTTGCTGACGATACTACCCCTCATCTACTCAGACCCCAACACACACACACACTAAATAATGTTGTAAATACGAATTAAAAAGTCCACTAATGAATGTCAGCCAACAAACTCACACTAAATATAGAAAATAGCAACAACATTTTATTTGGACGTAAATAATCAAATGCAATTCAGCTTCAGACAATGTTAACATCAGCAATAAAAATGATGAAAAGTTCCTTGGCCTCTACATAGGCAAGAGACTCAACTTCAGCACCCACATACAATACATAACCAAGAAAGTCTAAAAAACAGTTGGTATACTTTCTAAAATCAGATATTATGTTCCAAACTCTGCTCTCCTCTCATTATACTACGCGCTAATCTATCCTTATCTTACATATGGTATCTGTGCATGGGGTTCTACCACTGTAAACTACCTCAAGACCATCATCACCCAGCAAAAATCTTCTACCAGAACAATAACAAACTCTGCTTTCAGACAACACACAGCTCCTCTGTTTAAATCCCTAAACAAGCTAAACATACACTCACTCCATAAATTCTCTTGTGTCATTTACATGTACAAAACCTTGTTCCTAAATGCAAATTCTAATGTGAAACTCTTCCTTGACAGATGTAATGGAACCCATAATCACTACACTAAAAATAAAAATATCTGATATCCCAGAGTCAAACTAAATCTGTGTAAACACTATGCAAATAAAGGGACCTGGTCTATGAAACTCACTCCCTAACGAATTAAAAAGCTGTCCAACCTATGCCTTATTCAAAAGTAAAACGAAAAAGTACCAAATTTCATCCTAATAGTTTCCTACCTAAAGCTTGAAACTCGCACTGTATCTTGTGCTACCCACTCCCACATTATATGTGCCTAAGCCATACAACTTCGCCATTATAATCACTGCTGTTATCTTATATCATGGTCGGTATGTTGAACGCAAATTTTACTACAATGTGCCTAGAAATAGTCCTCAAATTAGGCTACAATATAGCTGTTGTTAATCCTCAAATTTTACTATAATGTACCTACAAATTTTCTTCAAATTTTCTTACAATGTATCTTGTAGTTATCTTGAGATGATTTCGGGGCTTAGCTTTCTTGGGCCCAGACCTCGACCAGACCTCCTTTTTGTTACACGCCCCGAGGAAGCAGCCCGTAGCAGCTGTCTAACTCCTATACACCTATTTACTGCTAGGTGACAGGGGCATCAGGGTGAAAGAAACTCTGCCCATTTGTTTCCGCCATCGCCGGGAATCGATCCCTGGTTCACAGGACTACGAATCCGTAGCGCTGACCACTCAGCCACAGGCTCCCCATTTTTACCTGTTACCCATTGTACCTGTTAACATTTTTCAATTTTGAAAGAAATTACATACATAAAATTATCTGTTAGATTAAGGACCTGCCCGAAACGCTATGCGTGTTAGTGGCTTTACAAGAATATAAATACGTCAGTGCTATGTACTCTCATAAACCCAATGTACCTTCTTGCATAAATAAATAAATAAATAAATAAATAAATAAATAAATAAATAAATAAATAAATAAATAAATAAATAAATAAATAAATAAATAAATAAATAAGTAAATAAATAAATAGGTTAGAGAGAAGGTAGAATTACTGGGCGACAGAGCCAGAGTGCATGGGGGGGGGGGGGAATTGTGTGAAACCCTGGTTCGACTTTAGTGGAAGCCTCGGGAATCCTAGTGGGTGCTGTAGCACCCCAGGTTGCAATTCTCTTGACCATGTGGGTCAATTTTCTTTTGGGTGGGCGGCGACCACACTCAGACCAGTGCTCGCTGCACTCTTCACTCTAAGCTGTTTTACAGCCCTCAAACTACCCCCAGATGACGTAGAACACCACCTACAGGCAGCTAAGTACATGGAGTTCAAACATGTCATAACACATCGAAAGTAACCAACCCAATCAACTCATTCCATCTCAATCAAAATTCAAAACAATCTTCTGTGCGAGTACGAGTGCCTGCTGCCTGCCTCCGCGCTGCCTGACGCAAGTTTCAGCCACAACATATACCCCAGACCATTCTCAACCAACCATGTCTTTAAAAAAACAAGGCTGTGCAAGGGAAAAGGAACAACAGATCTCCAAACAAGGTATCCATCCCGATCAACACTGACAACCATCGTGTTTCGTCCTCTGGAAGCTCTGGGGTCCGGAGCTGCTGTCCCCTCTACTCCACCACTAAGCCAGGGGGCTGTGTCCTCTCAATCATCTCCAACTTCCTCGCTAGAATCCTACTTCTCGCAATTCAAGCGTGCTGCTGGTCCCTCCTGGGATTTTCCATATTGGGCCGAGAATCAGTGGTTCAAAAAGCTGTGTTAAGTCATTGAGGTTCAAACTACGATCATTCAGAGCCTCCAAACTGAGGATCTAGCAAACCGTGCGAACCTTCATAAACAGCAACAAGAAATAACCCTTCTCCGCGAGGATGTTAGAGCTTGTCAAGCTAGCCTACAACAGCTGCAACATGACTTAAATGATCTCCGCGAGGAAAATACGCGGCTGAATAGTAATGAATCCATCAAAAAACAAGAGGAAGCTCTCAACAAAATGAATGTATGTATCAGTACTCTAACCGCTCAACATTCTGTCTCCCAGGACGAACAAGACCAGCAAAAGCTGCTTGACTGTTGTTGTCGCGGCTCAATCCATTCCTGTTGAAAGTGAAGGTGAGAAGTGTATTGATATAGTACATGCTCTCATAAAAGACGAATTGCGTTATAGTCTCGACAAACCGGACATAATTGCTGCCTACAGAGTAGGCAAAAAGAATCCACCAGGACAAAACCAGAGAAAAATTCGCGTCAAGCTAGCTACCCAGTCAATAAAATCTAATCTTGTCCGGACAGCTGTATCCTAATGAAAGGGGATTATCATCAACGAGTGCTTGACTAGAAAAAGACAGAAACTCCTCCACCTCCTTCGTCAAATCCGTAATCAAAACCCAGATGCGATTCATCAGTGCTTCGTTAGAGATGGCATGATAAAAGTGAGAAAGACTTCTGCAGGTAACATGTTTACAATTGCTAATGAGGATAACCTCAACACTTTCCTCTCCCAATGTGGTTTGTCTCACCTTATTATCCCTCTCAATGACTCTACATAATTAACCCCCTTGTCACCTAGTGCGGGCTAGGTGACAAGGTATTGCTGCCTACAGAGTAGGCAAAAAGAATCCATCAGGACAAAACCAGAGAAAAATTCCCGTCAAGCTAGCTACCCAGTCCATAAAATCAAACTAGATAGAAAAATATATCTATCTGTGTAAAATAGTTTAAATCCATTTATTTGATATTCAGCTAATAGTTCTCTATTTTCTACATTCATCCACGTTTCGGTAAGTGCAATAATATCTATTTTTTCTGTACAGACAAAAGCATTTAACTCGTTTATTGTGTTTCTTAGACTTCTACTGTTAGTGTAATATACCCTAAGTGAATTGTTATTTTGAGACCCTTCTCTTTCCCTGATCATTTTGCCAATTTGTTTCTCCAACAAACACATACTTTTATTACCTCCTTCCTCCCTATCAATTCCCATACCACTATCTACTAACAGTTTAAACCCAAACAAATGCCTCTAACCATTGGTTCCAACGAGTTCGCAACAGCAACAACCCCAGCCCTCGATAGATGCACCCCATCACGAGCATACATTTCACTTCTTCCATAAAAGTGTTCCCAGTTGTCTATGAAAGATATTACAAAGACTTGAAAGACTTACATTATCTGCACATAAGCTAATGAGAATATGGAGCAAGTATATTACTGACATAATATACTTGCTACAGGTTAATGAACTCAACCAACACATTCCTTTGATCAAGCGCCTGGAAACCCACAATCGCTCGTTACTAGCGATCAACATTAACCTATATTTTATATATTATATAATGGCAGATTCTTTGAGAATCTGCTATTCTGCCATTCTTTGAGAATGGCATTCTCAGACAAAGGACTTCCGGTTGATGTAGTATATATGGATTTTGCTAAAGCATTTGATAAGGTACCACATGAAAGACTGGCAAGGAAATTACAGACACCTGGAATAAATGGAAGAATACTAGAATGGATAAAACAATGGATAAAAAAAGAAAACAAAGTCGTGCTAAATGAGAATGAATCTGACTGAAGAAATGTGGTAAGTGGGGTACCACAGGGGTCCATTTTGGGGTCAACCCTTTTTTGTCATATAAATCAATGACATAGATGAAAATATTACAAAGCACATCATCACATTTGCAGATGACAAGATTTATGGTAAAGTGGGAAATGATAATAATGTTGAAGCCTTACAAAGAGGGGGGGGGGGGGTAGAAATAGCCTAAGCTACTCTATCCCTTTGAGATGTATTTTTTTTCTTGTCTCAATAAATATACTTGAACTTGAACTTACAAAGAGATCTACTTGAATTCCACAAATGGTCAGATTACTGGCAAATGCTTTTGAATATCGACAAATGCAAGCCCCTGCATGTGGGGCATAATAATCCATGCCACAACTACCAAATTACTAACATTACATTACAGCAGATTGGTGAAGAAAAGGACCTTCCAGTCAAAATTCACCACTCAGTGAAAATTGCACAGCAGGTAGGGGCAGCAGCCAAAAAAGCATAACAGACACTTGGATTAATCAAGCGTACCTTTGACCTTAAGGAAAAGAAGGCAGTGATTCAATTGTATAAATCACTGGTGCGCCCCCATTTGGATTACTGTATCCAAGTATGGAGACATCATCTTCAGAAGGACACAGCTGCTCTGGAGGAAGTGCAACACCGGGTAACAAAAATCTTTTCAGAGCTAAGTCAACTCACGTATGAGGAACGGATGAGGGCCACCTTACCTTGAAGTGTTTCCGGGGCTTAACGTCCTCGCGGCCTGGTCGTCGACCAGCCCTCCTCGTTGCTGGACTGGTCAACCAGGCTGTTTGACGCGGCTGCTCGCAGCCCTGACGTATGAATAACAGCCTGGTTGATCAGGTTGATCGCTTTACGATTGATCAGGTTGATCAATCGTAAAGCGTTCCACAAATGTGGAACGCTTTACGATTTTGCGTGCCATCCTTGCGCAGAGGCCATGCTAATCTTCTCTGTATCGTTCCAATTTATTGGTCTATATGTACTATTATTTATATTATATGTACTGCCGAAGCGAGTACACTTTATCATAAACTTTTAATCATAAAAGTTAGCCACAGGGCTAACAACACTACAAACCTGGCATGACATGGCGGATCTCATTGAAACTTTTAAAATACTGAACAATTTGGAGGATGTTGATCCGGAACATTTCTTTCAAAGGTCGGATGTAACACAAACAAGGAGCAACGGTTCAACAAGCTACAATGTCGGACTGTGAACAGAAGATGCTTTTTCACCCACAGGGTTATTAACACATGGAACCGCTTACCCGCCGTCGCCGTAAATTCCAAAACTATGTTAACTTTTAAAGTAGAGCTATAAAAGATCAAGGCAAATGGGGGGAACCTTCGACAAGCCACCGGCTTCCTGTTCTCGTCGAGGCCACTAGTGTTAGCGGCTCTGAGGCTCTTGTTAGCGGCTCTTTGAACACTATATTTGCTGATTATATTTTAAGGAATCTTAGTAATCATGGTAATTCAATGGTCATAATTTATCTTTATTAAGGCGAGTACCGTGGAGACTGCTTGACGCGGGGCTTGGCTGAGCCATGACAGAGGCGGGAGAGAGAAGCCAACTTAGAGGCGAGGCGGCGGTCCCGGCCATGACGGAGGCGTGGGGTAGGAGGAGCCAGCGTAGTAGTGAGGTGGCGGCCAGGGACCCAGAGTCCCTCCAGGAGGACCAGCGAGTCCCGTGTTGCTGCGGCTTGTTTGGCCCCCCCTGCTCCACCTGCTTCAGGATATTTATGAAGTAAGTCCATCAGAAGCTCCAGTAGTCGAAGTTATTATTTCTTTCTGAATTACGATTTGACACATGTAAAGGTAAGTTCACGTCAGCTCTGTAGGCCTATCTAGGTTCACACTAAGTCACTGACTGACTTTCTCCAGAATACAACCCACAATAGTTCACAAACTCCCAGGTATCTATTTACTACAGAAGTGAAACTAAATTAATGTGTGAGGGGTATTTATTTTGATACTGCAACAATCCGGGAATGCAATCAACAGAACCAACACCGGTGGTGGTCACTCCACAAGAGGTTAACTGACAGAAGATATGCGAGAGTAACAGCCGAAGTCCATTGTATCTTAGCTGAAGATTATATCCATATATCCATAATTCATTATGGATTGTATCCATAATTCAATCACTTGAAACCAAAGCTGAGAACATTAGTGAAATACCATCTATGGTATATAAGAGTGCTGCTCCTGCTCTTGCACCACCCATAGCTCTGATACGTAACAAAACTCTAGAGTGTCATACTTTTCCTGATAATCTTAAAAAAACAAGAGTAACACCAGTTCATAAAGGAGGCGATACGGCTGGCATAAACAATTACAGACCAATATCAAATTTACCTATAGTTTCAAAAATATTTGAAAAAATTATTTACAAAGAGCTCTATTCCTAATTTGTAAAACTCGACATATTAAGTCCCTGCCAGTTTGGCTTCCGTTCCCAGAAGAGTACCGATGATGCCATTATTTATGCTTAATATAATCTACACAGCCCTTGACAAAAATGAAGTAACAATAATTAATAGCAGAGCAAAATAACAGGGCAGTACTCAGAAAAGGAATACCAGAAAGACACTTGTGCCGCAAAATGAATGTATTCATTTAACTTACTCATTAATACGCTATAATATGACGTTACATCATGTTAATCTAAAGTGTCATTCAACAGCTAAACAATACCATACGCAGCAGGACTCACTCCCTTTACTCGGGCTGGCATGTACGCGACCTTAGTCTCTTCCCTCTTGCATGAACATGAACAAAATTTGATCTAACTGGACACTAGTGAACACTCTGACTCAACTGCACTCGACACTTGCAGTGGCAAGTGCAACAATGATCGAATGACAGAAAATAATCAACACTGACAACATTTGAATTAATAATCATCACTTGTTTCTTATGCAAATCAGGCAATTAATCACTGTTGATTAATTTTTCCTCTTATTCTTACGTTCCCATTCTCCCTTCACCCCATTGTTACACCCATCCCATCCGTACCTTTCTTGTTATTCTTACCTTTCGCCTTGCTCTTACCTTCTAGGAATTACTTCCTGTTACATGCTCCTCACCTCACTCTTGCTTTACTTAATGCCCGTGCCTCCCTCGCTCTTTGGGGAGACATCTCCCGTCACGCAGGGTGCAGTCGCACCTCCACAGATCTCCAGTATCCAACCTGGGTGACTTAATCTTCATCAATCAATCTTGGGTGGCTTAATCTTCATTAATCAATCTTGGGTGGCTTAATCTTCATTAATCAATCTTGGGTGGCTTAATCTTCATTAATCAATCTTGGGTGACTTAATCTTCATTAATCAATCTGGGGTGACTTAATCTTCATTAATCAATCTCGCTCCCGGCGCACATCTCCTGTGCCAGGTAAGTACGACGTGCTCACCATAGCCCGTGCTGCTTGGAACATTTTGTCCCGAGCAGCTAAATCTAAAACAACAACCTCGCTCCCAATCACAATCAACTTGATGATGGTCCAGGACGGACCGACACGTCGTCGTCTCCTCATCTTCAGGTGTGTGGTTTGGTCATCATATCTTCAGCCACGTTATTGTGACTTATCGTCTGTGCATGTATAACACTCTTTTAAACAGTCCCTATATTCTCAATACACTGATGGTCTGGATCTTCACAGATTACCCTGGCAGTCTGGTTGCTTCCGCTTGGTTAGCACATGGCGACACAATCAGTTTACTTGTCTGCCCTTAAGTCCACTCGATAAACATTATCAATCTATAAATAACGTGACCGGATTCTGCGGTGAAATGCAATTAATCAAGTGACAAGTTGTTCCTTGATAAAGTGTCTATTGAGCGGGTAATCTTGCCAGTGACCGATAGCACAGATTTCCTCATCTCCACCACAGCACAGACGTCGGTTGCAGAATGACTTGGAGGGGCACTGCCTGGGGCTCGGCAGCTCCTTTAGGGTACGCTTGGCCTGTATACGATTTAACCAGTCAGACACAAGACATAGTGCTTAGACCAATGGCATTCTTACATTCCAGTCGTATGAGACTATGTCATGGCTACATCAAAAGTGAGGCCTAGTCCGTTGGTATCCCCTTGAGACGGATGGCTTGCCTTCGCTACCTATAACCACCGGTCGATGAGAATACCATCTCATTCCTCTGTCTAGCCTGCTCTCAGAAAATGACCAGTGTAAGCACATATCTTCTCCTCGCTCTCATGAGTTAACGACTAGGCATGCAACGGCCCTTGCAATACCTTTAGCCTCCTGTTAACACGAGCTTCCTGTAGATATCCAACATGGTAAACTTAAGTCTTGATTTAACAAAATTTGACTGATTTGACTGATTTAACAAAATTAGACTCACTCCGTGCACTATTAAGCTTTCTCGCGCATGCAACTGCCGTCATGCACTTTTTGCACAACTTGTTTAGTTGTGCAACAACATCCATTCTCTCACATACTGTAACTAGGCTCTCCTCAAGGAGGAGTCTTAAACCTCCTTAAACTTATTTATTTATTTATTTATTTATTTAATTATATACAAGAAGGTGCATTGATGGTTAAGAGCGAACATAAGAATGATGTTGATTTTACAGTCTTGTAAAGCCACTAGCACGCATAACGTTTCGGGCAAGTCCTTAAACTAACAGATAATTTTAAGTAGATAATTTACAGTAGAATTGACACAAATGTTTATAGGTACTTTACAGCTTTACTTTACAGGTACAAATATAGGTAATATTAAGAAGATAAATTACAGTAAGATTGACAAAAATGTTTACAGGTCAACAAAAATAAAGATTAGAATAATACACAATAATAACAAAACACTATAATGAACAAGGATTTCTAGGTACGTTGGGATACATTAGGATAAAATATCAGGGTTATGCACTGGTTTACTGTAGCACAATTTAAGGATCATTCCAAGGAATAATGCAGTAGAATATACACTCAATATAACAACCATGATATCCGATGATATCAAAGATTACAATGGTAGAGTAAAATGGCTTAGGTACATATATTGGGAGATTTGGTAGCACTAGAAACAGTGCGTAGGGATGACACGCTAAACACGATATTTTGTTTTAAATATCGTGTTTAGCGTGTCGGTTTTCCATTTAATTTTAAAAATCCCGTGTGATTTTTTTTATTAATACATGAGGTACATCTGCATTAGTGCAACTACCCTAGACTATATGAAGTGGAGTACAGTGTGTCAAAAAAGCTAACTAGGTGATGCTAAAAAAATCCACATCACACAGGATGGTTAGTCATACAGAGGCATGTGATAGGCAGTCTGCACTGGCAGACTCCGGATGCATTTTGAGGATATCATCAACACAAGAATGAATAAGGTAGCAGTGGTAATACAAGTCCCCATCTCGCAGGATGATTAGTCATCCAAGGCCATATGTTTAGTAGCCTGCACTGGCAAATTTTGGGGGACACTGAGGATATCTTCAAGAATACGAGAGTGAATAAAGTAATTGCAAAGCTCCAGGTACCTCATGCCAACTGGTCTGAAAGGTCTAATAACTGGGCATTCGGTGATGTAGTGTCGGAGATCGTGCCGCAGTTCCTGCTCATAGGAACACTGCACCTGGAGTGTTCAGGATTGGGAGATCCGTCACCTGCAGCCACCTGCCACAGGTAATGGTAACCCAACTTGATCCTTGCAACCACTGTGTCGCACAGTCTGGTGGAGGTTTTGTGCTGCCCATAGATATAGGTTTCAGATCTGAACAAATCATAGTTTTTTATACTAGTACTTTCAAGTCGTTGGGAGTCAGTAATTTCTTTCCTATCAGACCTGAGTGTTTGGACCAATACAGTTTTGACAACAGAGATGGGGATACCTAGATCTAATTCAACTTCATCTTTGTTGCACGCTAATTTGGCTGCAATGTCTATCTCATTATGATGGGTCATATTTATGTGTGAAGGTATCCATACAAAGGAGATTCGAAACTCTTTACTCTGTGCAGCAATTAGGTCATTTATAATTGGTAGTATGAGGTTCTTGCTGTCGATCTTCCAAGAGAAGTTTTTGATTGCTTGAAGAGCAGACTTTGAATCACAAAATATTATTCCTCCTCCAATGTTTTTTAATGTACTGGTAGCTAGTTGTAATGCTGCTAGTTCTGCTTGTGTGGAGGTCAGCCAGTTGTTTAACCTGACACTGACAGTCTTTGTGCAAATATTATTTCTATAAAACCTACATGCCGCTGCAGTCCGTCCAGTAGAAGATTGGACTGAGCCGTCGGTGTAGACACAGTGCTCATGATATCTTAAATTCTCGATGGAGGAGGTAATTGTTTCGAGTGTGACAGCTTTGAGAAGAGCAAGATTCTCATTATCTTTCTTGGTGACAGGTGTGTATGATACTTGAATGGTGGGGTACAGATAAAGAGGAATATCAGAGACAGGTAGATTGCACTTAAAAGGAATGTTAAGTTTAATGAGATTGTAAGCATTGTTGCTCAGCCATTTATCATAAAAGGAGTGAGTTGGTATGTCGGCACCAGTCAAAAGGGTGTTAACAGCACTAAATAGTTTGTCTCTGAGCAATGCAGGAGCTGTAGGGTCTCTCATGACTTTAAGGCAAAAGGTAGTGTTGATTTGCATGATTCTCTCTAGTATGGTTGGAAGCTTCAGTTCTTCCCTCATGTTGATGATTCTTGTGCATCTTGGGGCACCAAGAATTATCCTCGTGGCTTCATTCTGTACTACCTCAAGTTTGTCCAACACAGAGGAGGGGAAATTAATTAAGTGCAAAGCATTATAATCAACGAAAGATCTAACAAACATCATATAGAATAGTCTAGCATATTTAATATTGATACCAATATTCTTACTACTAAGTGTTTTCAATGGTGTTAGTCTTTCTTTTAACCTAACGGTGTAGATCGTTTACAATGTCACTGTTAATACCAACTCCAAGGTATTTGTGCTGCCTACACGTTTCAATGTTCTGGTTGTTGACCTTGAAAGTTATAGAGACATGAGTTTTCTCTTGGGGATGGAGAATTCTGGATTTAGTTATAGAGATAACAAGACCACATTCAATGGTTTTAGCAGCGAGTGAATCAAGTTGAGCTTGCAGTCTAGCTTGGGAATTTGCAACAATGCATATGTCATCGGCATAACAGATGACGGCTTCGTCAGGTAGTGTGGGAATATCAATTGTTAATTTGTGCATCAGAACATTGAACAGTGTAGGACTTAGCACTCCACCCTGGGGTGTACCCAACTCAAAGGGTGCACAAAGTTTACTTTTGACCCCCTTGAAAAGGACTGAGGCGGTTCTGTTACTCAGGTAACCCCTGAGCCATGTCAACAGTCTTCCCTTAACTCCAAAAGAGGCTAGTTGTTCTAGGATTATTTCTCTGTTTGCTGTATCAAAAGCAGTTTGGAGATCAATAAATGCCGCCTGAGAGTTTGGTCCCTCTCTCATAAAATATTCAGCAAAGCAAGTTTGTGTGCTTCTTCCAGGAAGGCGCCGTGATTTTTTTTTTTTTTTTTTTTTTTTTTATTAAGTTATGAGGTACATCTGCATTAGTGCAGCTACCCTAGACTATATGAAGTGGAGTACAGTGTGTCAAAAAAGCTAACTAGGTGATGCTATAAAATCCCCATCACACAGGATGGTTAGTCATACAGAGGCATGTGATAAGCGGTCTGCACTGGCAGACTCCGGATGCATTTTGAGGATATCAACAACACAAGATTGAATAAGGTAGCAGTGGTAATACAAGTCCCCATCTCGCAGGATGGTTAGTCATACAGTCATGTGTTTAATAGCCTGCACTGGCAAATTTTGGGTATACTGTGAGGATATCTTCAAGAATACGAGAGTGAATAAAGTAATTGCAAAGCTCCAGGTACCTCATGCCAACTGGTCTGAAAGGTCTAATAACTGGGCATTCAGTGATGTAGTGCGGGAGATCATGCCGTAGTTCCTGCTCACAGAGTTTGCAACTGGAGTGCTCAGGATTGGGAGACCCGTCACCTGCAGCCACCTGCCACAGGTAACGGTAACCCAACCTGATCCTTGCAACCACTGTGTCGCACAGTCTAGTGGACGTTTTGTGCTGTCCATAGATGTAGGTTTCAGATGCCGGGTACTGAGAAAAACTCTACGGTCAATTGTTGTTTGTTTTCAAAACCACTCATTTGGAGTTAAAGAATTCTTATGAGAAAAATAATTTCAGAGATCGTAGAAGTTTGTTAACAGTTCTTATTGGGAAAATTAAAAAAAAATCAGAGTTCAGTTATATGAAAATATTTCAGAGTTCACATAATCCTAGAAGTTTATTTACAAGTTTATGACCGAAATCTGTAAAAAGACCATTTTCAGAGAATATTGTCTTCGACGTTTTGTCAAGGAAAACAGACATCTTAGCCGTGACTTTTAGTTTTTATATCCATTTACAGCTATTTCACCTGTAAAAGACCGAAAATTATTCAGAGTTCATTTAAGACCAAAAGTATGACAGAGCCCATTTGAAGACTGAAATTTACCAAAATTTGACAGAGATTATTTTAGACCCAAATATGACAGAGACTATTTTAGACCAAATAATTTCAAAGACCATATAAGACCGAAATAAGACAGAGATTATTTTAGACCCAAATATTGTCAGAGTCCAGTAAAAGACCTAAATTACTCAAAGTCCAGTAGAAATCAGAAAATAGTCAGAGTTCATTTAAGACCGAAAATTAGTCAGAGACCAGTTTAAGCCCAAAATTTAACAGAGACCAGTAAAGACCAAAAAATATTCAGAGTCCCATAAAGACCGAAAATTAGTCAGAGTCCGCTTTAAGACGAAAATATAACAGAGTCCACTAAAAGACCCAAAATTTAACAGTCCACTTTAAGAGCGAAATTCGTCGATGTCCACTTTGAGTTTCTGTTTCTAGTGCTGTTTCCACTAGGTAGGAAATTATGAAGATGAAATTAGAAACTTTTTGGTTTTATTTTTGAATTAGGCAAAAGTTGGAAAGCTTTTCAATTCATTAGGGAGTGTGTTCCATAGACTAGGTGACTAGAGATTTATTGAACAGCAAAGCTATGGGTGGTGCAAGGGCACGAGAGGAGCTCTTGTATACCATGGATGGTATTTCACTAATGTTTCCAGCTTTGGTTTTTAGTGAGTGAATGATGGATACAACATCTGTAGGGCTGTTCGGTGAGAGGAGAAGAGAGTTTGGATAGCTACCTGAAAGATATGCGGGAACATGTGTCTAAGTTTGTGGGATTTTTCGGGCAAGGTTAGCACCAATCTATGAAAAAAATCTGTTAAATTCAGTTGCTGTTTCAAGTTCTGTTGCAGGTCTATAACTATCCTTGGAGATTTTTATCTGGTTATGTGGATGTTGTTTAGCTCCTAGGATGTTAGAGATGGCTCTCCATGTGCTTTTCATGTTGCCTTTTGCTTCTTTGAATCTATTCTCGTAGTAGGAAAGTTTTGTTTTTCTTATTATACTGGTAAGCACTGATGAGTACATCTTAACTACTTCCTTTGCAACTAGGCCAATCCTAATATTTTTGTATTCATGTTTCTTGTCGATTGCTTTGAGTATGCCATTTGTGAGCCAGGGATTAATTAACCTTTTGCCAATTACTTCAACAAAATCTTGTAGATCTGAGGCAAAGTGAAATTGTCACCAGTAATTCCATCTATCATCATACTATCATGCAAGAGGAGTCACACATCTATGGTTCATCCAATAAAATCAGCAGACGTCTAGATGTTACTACTGCTCGGCTTAGACCCAGTTACAAGTATCTCTGGGAATTCTCATTATCTGCTGATGTAGACCTGACCAAATGTAAACTGTGTCAACAAAATTATTCGCACACCCTCCGTCACTATGTGATGGAGTGCGAAAAGTGTTACGGCCCTACTGGGGCGTAACCGGGTTCTTTTCTGATATTAGAATTTGGGAATCAGGCCCCAAGTTAGTAGTGGCTTTCAAGGGGTGTGTTCCATAATGCAAGTAAATTAAAGGGGAAGGGATACAAACGCACTCATTTAAATATATATTCACCACCACCAATAAATAAATATATAAACAGTCACTCGCTGGGGCTATAACTACACTTATGTACATTAACTTTTCTTCCTCTGAAGACACAGGATGCTCTACGGTGCTCAAGACGAGTAGCCCTGGTTCTCTTCTTGTGGCCTCACGATGAATCCTTCGATTCCCTATGCGAATCTACCCTGGCCACAGGCCAGCCAAATCACAGTCCCACTGGGTGCACTGTCATGGAGGCCTTCAACCACCAATCCAGCCTGTAACTAGCAGGTTCCAATCAGCTCTGCTGCGTAGGCCACACCACGACCGATACTAGGGTTGCGAGCCCTAGGCAGGAGCCTCGTGTGATTCCGCTGATCACTCTCCTTCTTCAACACCCCAGTGGCTAGTCTTCTCCACCAGTCAGCCCCGGGTACGACAATTCCTGGTACTGCCACGTCACAGGCAGGCTAACACTCAACAGTGTTCGTTGGGGGGGGGGGGGTGGCTCACCGCTTCTGCAGCAAACACGTGGAGATACTATGGCTGCCTTGGGTAGACTGCCCATCGTCCAATCCAGCAGTCCCAGGTCGACTCTGTAATCAGACACGTCATCAGTATTAGGGACACCCTAGGGCACCTCACTTACAGGCTTAGACACAAACGTCCACCTATCCACTCCATAGATGGCGTTGCTGTCTAAGCGCCACCTCACCAGAGGTCAGCAGCGGCTATGTTACGAGCTGATTAAGATGGGAAACCAGCTCCTGTGGCCAGTATATCCCGCCCTCGCTAGATGGCGTCGTCCATTTGGAGGGGGTTTCGGGAGCTGACTCACAGATGGCGTGGACGTCACTGCTCCGTGCTACGACGCTGGGCTCGGGTCCGTAACAAAAAGATACGTGAATTTAGAGACAATTCTATAACCAATGTTCCAACAATGTGTAAATATTTAATTTAAAATGATCTGCTACCAGAAATTTTAGCCAATTCCCAGTTTGCTAACTGTAGGTAGTAACTGAGTGATTGTAACCTATCCACCGCTGCCCACTGGATGGGGGGCGGTGTGCAGGACAAACATATAAATTTTGACACTAGCTCTCCGCATATGTCAGTTGCTTAATTTAGAACCTGTACTTGAGGTCGATCTCGAACCCATTGTTGATGTGACGACTTATATTGAATTTTGTAACTAGCTCATCAAGATTGTAACTTGCTTAGCTAAATGAATTGTGGGGTTCAGTCCCTGAGCCCATTATGTGCCTCTGTAACCCTTTCCACTACCGCCCACAAGATGGGTATGGGGTGCATAATAAATGAACTAAACTAAACTGGCTGGTGAGGACGCACCCCTGGCCGGGGCCCGGGGCTCCCATGGTGGTTGGTGAGGACGCACCCCTGGCCGGGGTCCGGGGCTGCCATGGTGGCTGGTGAGGACGCACCCCTGGCCGGGGCCGGGGTCTGGCAGTGTATGTATGGGGAGCACCAGAGCTGCCTCAGTGTTTGACCTGTGTCACGGAATGTGATCAACTATAAACATATATGATGGCTCCCTAATTCCCCCCCCCCCCCACGTAAAATATTCAAGATAGATAGATTGTCTTATATTAAAAGTCACGGGAGGGTGTGTGTGGTGATCGATCCTCGCCCCTTCACTTATTATTAACCATTTTTCTTCATGTTTTAATTCTTCCATTTTGTATATACTGTACTGAAAATAGTCTCTAAAATTGGCGTGATGAATAACAGGGAAAGTGTTCTCGGCTTCAGTGGATACCTGCGAATACTTCCTATGTTTTACCCAAGTCTTCAGAGTGTTTGTATAATTCGACCCCCATGTTCGGCTCGGTGGTGGCTGGGACTTGTGTGGTGGACGACCCTGTGTTGGGTGACCCAGGCGTGTGTGGTGGACGACCCTGTGTTGGGTGACCCAGGCGTGTGTGGTGGACGACCCTGTGTTGGGTGACCCAGGCGCTTGTGGTGGACGACCCTGTGTTGGGTGACCCAGGCGTGTGTGGTGGACGACCCTGTGTTGGGTGACCCAGGCGTGTGTGGTGGACGACCCTGTGTTGGGTGACCCAGGCGCTTGTGGTGGACGACCCTGTGTTGGGTGACCCAGGCGTGTGTGGTGGACGACCCTGTGTTGGGTGACCCAGGCGCTTGTGGTGGACGACCCTGTGTTGGGTGACCCAGGCGTGTGTGGTGGACGACCCTGTGTTGGGTGACCCAGGCGCTTGTGGTGGACGACCCTGTGTTGAGTGACCCAGGCGTGTGTGGTGGACGACCCTGTGTTGGGTGACCCAGGCGTGTGTGGTGGACGACCCTGTGTTGGGTGACCCAGGCGTGTGTGGTGGAGGACCCTGTGTTGGATGACCCAGGCGTGTGTGGTGGACGACCAGCCCCGTGTGTTTTTAAGTGTCAGGATAGTTAACAAATGTAATTCATTAGGCAGTGCTGTGGTGGAGGCTGACGCCATTCACAGTTTCAAATGTAGATAGGAAGCTCAGGAATCTGTACACCAGTTCATTGACAGTTGAGAAGCGGCACCAAAGAGCCGAAGCTCAACCACCGCAAGCACAATTAGGTAAGTACATTGCAGAAGTACCATAGGGTGATCACAGTGTGTGGTACACTGCGGGTGCACCGTAGGGTGGTCATTGCGACAGTGTGCGGTACACTGCAGGTAAACCAGTAGGTAGTCACTGTGTGGTACACTGCAGGTACTGTAGTGCTCGGGAATCTGTACATCAGTTGATTGACAGTTGAGAGGCGGACCAGTGTCCGCCCCGCTGTGTACCTGTGGGGTACCACACATGAGTCAGTGTCCGCCCCACTGTGTACCTGTGGGGTACCACACATGAGTCAGTGTCCGCCCCGCTGTGTACCTGTGGGGTACCACACATGGTATCATCTGGGAGGGGAAATCCTGCAAGAGTCAAATAGAGAGAAGGATCTGGGGGTTGATATCACACCGAACCTGTCCCCAGAGGCCCACATCAAAAGAATATCATCAGCGGCATATGCTAGACTGGCCAACATAAGAACTGCCTTCAGAAACTTGTGTAAGGAATCTTTCAGAACCCTGTATACCACTTATGTAAGACCAATCCTGGAGTATGCAGCTCCAGCCTGGAGTCCATACCTAGTTAAACACAAGACAAAGTTAGAGAAGATTCAGCGGTATGCCACCAGGCTCGTCCCGGAACTGAGAGGATTGAGCTACGAGGAAAGGCTAAAGGAGCTGAACCTCACATCCCTGGAAAACAGAAGAGTAAGGGGAGACATGATAACCACCTACAAAATTCTCAGGGGAATTGACAGGGTGGACAAAGACAAACTCTTCAGCACGGGTGGGACACGAACAAGGGGACACAGGTGGAAACTTAGTACCCAGATGAGCCACAGAGACGTTAGAAAGAATTTTTTCAGTGTCAGAGTAGTTAATAAATGGAATGCACTAGGAAGTGATGTGGTGGAGGCTGACTCCATACACAGTTTCAAATGTAGATATGATAGAGCCCAGTAGGCTCAGGAATCTGTACACTAGTTGATTGACAGTTGAGAGGCGGGACCAAACAGCCAAAGCTCAACCCCTGCAAGCACAACTAGGTGGGTACTGTGTGGTACACTGCAGGTACACGGTGGAGCGCACACTGACTCATGTACTCACCTAGTTGTGCTTGCGGGGGTTGAGCTTTGGCTCTTTGATCCCGCCTCTCAACTGTCAATCAACTAGTGTACAGATTCCTGAGCCTACTGGGCTCCTCTCAGTTCCGGGACGAGCCTGGTGGCATACCGCTGAATCTTCTCTAACTTTGTCTTGTGTTTAACTAGGTATGGACTCCAGGCTGGAGCTGCATACTCCAGGATTGGTCTTACATAAGTGGTATACAGGGTTCTGAAAGATTCCTTACACAAGTTTCTGAAGGCAGTTCTTATGTTGGCCAGTCTAGCATATGCCGCTGATGATATTCTTTTGATGTGGGCCTCTGGGGACAGGTTCGGTGTGATATCAACCCCCAGATCCTTCTCTCTATTTGACTCTTGCAGGATTTCCCCTCCCAGATGATACCATGTGTGGTACCCCACAGGTACACAGCGGGGCGGACACTGACTCATGTGTGGTACCCCACAGGTACACAGCGGGGCGGACACTAACTCATGTGTGGTACCCCACAGGTACACAGTGGGGCGGACGCTGACTCATGTGTGGTACCCCACAGGTACGCAGTGGGGCGGACACTGACTCATGTGTGGTACCCCACAGGTACACAGCGGGGCGGACACTGACTCATGTGTGGTACCCCACAGGTACACAGCGGGGCGGACACTGACTCATGTGTGGTACCCCACAGGTACACAGTGGGGCGGACACTGACTCATGTGTGGTACCTCACAGGTACACAGTGGGGCGGACACTGACTCATGTGTGGTACCCCACAGGTACACAGCGGGGCGGACGCTGACTCATGTGTGGTACCCCACAGGTACACAGCGGGGCGGACGCTGACTCATGTGTGGTACCCCACAGGTACACAGCGGGGCGGACACTGACTCATGTGTGGTACCCCACAGGTACACAGTGGGGCGGACGCTGACTCATGTGTGGTACCCTACAGGTACACAGCGGGGCGGACGCTGACTCATGTGTGGTACCCCACAGGTACACAGCGGGGCGGACGCTGACTCATGTGTGGTACCCCACAGGTACACAGTGGGGCGGACACTGACTCATGTGTGGTACCCCACAGGTACACAGCGGGGCGGACGCTGACTCATGTGTGGTACCCCACAGGTACACAGTGGGGCGGACGCTGACTCATGTGTGGTACCCCACAGGTACACAGTGGGGCGGACACTAACTCATGTGTGGTACCCCACAGGTACACAGCGGGGCGGACACTAACTCATGTGTGGTACCCCACAGGTACACAGCGGGGCGGACACTAACTCATGTGTGGTACCCCACAGGTACACAGCGGGGCGGACGCTAACTCATGTGTGGTACCCCACAGGTACACAGTGGGGCGGACGCTGACTCATGTGTGGTACCCCACAGGTACACAGTGGGGCGGACGCTGACTCATGTGTGGTACCCCACAGGTACACAGTGGGGCGGACACTGACTCATGTGTGGTACCCCACAGGTACACAGTGGGGCGGACACTGACTCATGTGTGGTACCCCACAGGTACACAGTGGGGCGGACACTGACTCATGTGTGGTACCCCACAGGTACACAGTGGGGCGGACACTGACTCATGTGTGGTACCCCACAGGTACACAGTGGGGCGGACACTGACTCATGTGTGGTACCCCACAGGTACACAGTGGGGCGGACGCTGACTCATGTGTGGTACCCCACAGGTACACAGCGGGGCGGACACTGACTCATGTGTGGTACCCCACAGGTACACAGTGGGGCGGACACTGACTCATGTGTGGTACCCCACAGGTACACAGTGGGGCGGACACTGACTCATGTGTGGTACCCCACAGGTACACAGTGGGGCGGACGCTGACTCATGTGTGGTACCCCACAGGTACACAGCGGGGCGGACACTGACTCATGTGTGGTACCCCACAGGTACACAGTGGGGCGGACACTGACTCATGTGTGGTACCCCACAGGTACACAGTGGGGCGGACGCTGACTCATGTGTGGTACCCCACAGGTACACAGTGGGGCGGACGCTGACTCATGTGTGGTACCCCACAGGTACACAGTGGGGCGGACGCTGACTCATGTGTGGTACCCCACAGGTACACAGCGGGGCGGACACTGACTCATGTGTGGTACCCCACAGGTACACAGCGGGGCGGACACTGACTCATGTGTGGTACCCCACAGGTACACAGTGGGGCGGACGCTGACTCATGTGTGGTACCCCACAGGTACACAGCGGGGCGGACACTGACTCATGTGTGGTACCCCACAGGTACACAGTGGGGCGGACACTGACTCATGTGTGGTACCCCACAGGTACACAGTGGGGCGGACACTGACTCATGTGTGGTACCCCACAGGTACACAGTGGGGCGGACACTGACTCATGTGTGGTACCCCACAGGTACACAGTGGGGCGGACGCTGACTCATGTGTGGTACCCCACAGGTACACAGCGGGGCGGACGCTGACTCATGTGTGGTACCCCACAGGTACACAGCGGGGCGGACACTGACTCATGTGTGGTACCCCACAGGTACACAGTGGGGCGGACACTGACTCATGTGTGGTACCCCACAGGTACACAGTGGGGCGGACACTGACTCATGTGTGGTACCCCACAGGTACACAGTGGGGCGGACACTAACTCATGTGTGGTACCCCATAGGTACACAGTGGGGCGGACGCTGCAGCTGGCGCTGTACGTGCTGGACATAGCTACGGACGTGGGCGTGGCGGTGGCAGACTACAACAATGGTCAGTCCTCGACATTCACGCTCCTTCGTCATCATGTTCTATCTACCTAACCTCAGGTAAGGTAGTCATTTTTGCATCATCACACCTAGTTCATATTGTACTATTAATGCAGCGCAAAAATGCTTTGTGACACAAAGGTAGTACACCTTACAAATGTTCCTTGCCAGAGGACTACGTTTTCATTATTACGCTAAGTATATATTTGAATGATTAATAATATAATGCAGTTTTGAAGCTAGGTAAAATGAGATTAGTTAGGATTAGGTAAGGTCAAGCAGTAAGAAAGAAATTATGCTTTTGATCTCAATTAGTATTTAGGTTTAGTCTTTTTTTTCCCCACACCTTACCCGAAACGTTGTGCGTATTAGTGGCTTCAGGCATTGTATGTACTATATTTTTCTATAAATCTAACATTATGTTTGTAACTCATTATCAATGTATGTACCTTTACCTGAATAAACATATTATCTTATCTTATCAGAAGAAGGCACCAAGCCGGAAAGAATATGTAGCTCCAACAGTGTTGTTGCATATTCAAAAGGCGCTAAATAAACTAAGATGATCATACGAGTGAAAACGCACTTAAATAGGTATCCACAGAGTTAACAAGGAGCGTATGTACGTGAAAATTATCAGGGAGAGTATATTGATCATGTCACGTATCAAACTACTTAGACCACACAGTGGGATCAAACAGATCATGGAATGTATCAGTGCTTGAAGGAATTATACAAGTTTGAGTGCTGTGAGGGTACCGTGATCCCCCCACATTAAAGAGGGAGGTAGAAGACACAGTTGTCACGAAGAAATATGGAGCATAAACAGGTAGTCAGCACCAGCTGATCCTCTTCGTTTCCCTCCCACTTCCTTAGTAGGATTGAGCCATGGGGTAGCCAAAGATGAAGCCTAGATCTGGGCCCAACGTTGCCCAATCGTTGGAGCCCAATCTGTCGACACTGTTAGACTCGACTCAAAAGCCTGGTCCCCAGTCCCACGAGCATGTTTGTGAGAAATAGTTTCATTTCCATGCAACAATGTTTTAAAAGCTTACCAGAGCAGCAAGGAAGAGCGAGTGCTGCCCATTGCATACCGGGGAGCATCGTCCCAAGCGGTGACCCCCTTTTAGCAGGGACTTGCTCCTACACTGGTGCAAGGACCTCTTTTCCTCCTCTCACACCAGCTGGACACCCATTCTACCTCCAAAGAGGGCCCCTTACAAGTGACCCTTTCAGAGGTTGTCCAGTGACCCGAACAGATGCCTTGTATTCGTTTTATTATGCACGTACAACACCCAGAGAGGGGTCCAAGGTAAGCTTAGCTTAGGTAAGGAAAATAAATGTAAGGTTAGGTTAGGTAAGGTACGGCAAGGCAAGGCTAGGTTACTTTACTTAACCTTTCCTGTTTTCATTACATTAATAATGCAAAAAATGTATTGTGTGATAATGCACAAATGTTCTTTCCTATTCATCCTTAGATAAGGTAGTAAGCATATTCATAAGGTGTACCACCTTTATATCGCACAATGAAGTTTTGCACTGTATTAATAATGCAAAACAACCTAAATTTGGCAAATGGAAAAATGTACTACCTAACCGGAGGCCTCGGCTGTATTCTGTGTATTAAGATTAATTTTCAGTAATAGTCCTTTATGCCCCATGTGCATGGGCAGATCTACTATTAAACAAATGGAGTGTAAACTTCAGGCTCCCTAATCCCAGAAGGACCCCACAAGCAACTATAGTCCACATTGCTGAAAAATTCTTGGTCTACATCTCACTTAATCAAAATCTAAGATGTAGTTGTTATTTTTGTTCATGAGGTGATCTGTGATGGAACAACCCTTCATTGAAGAAGATAACAGTAGTTACCTAGACCTCGTTGCTGGTTACGAAGGGAGAGAGATGCCTTAAAATAGTTCAAGCATCAGAGCCCCACATATTGTAAGTCTGCCCCATGTGACAACCGTTTCTGCCCTAAATGACAACCCATTCGGTCACATTTGACAACCCATTCTGCCCCGTGTGACCTCCGTTCTAACCCATGTGACAACCCATTCTAACCCATGTTAGAATCTTTGTGTCTGATTCTAACCCATTCTGCCCCATTTGTCAACTCCTCATTTCCAACGTGACAACCCATTCTGCACCATGTGAGCTCTCATTGTGCTCCATGTAACAATCTATTATGCGTCATATGACAACCCATTCTCCTCTATTGTGTCAGGTGGCACAGTGTTCTCTATTGTCCCAGGTGACACAGTGATCTCTATTGTCCCAGGTGACACAGTCTTCTCCTCTGTTGTCCCAGGTGACACAGTCTTCTCCTCTGTTATTCCAGGTGACAGTCTTCTTCTCTCGTGCCAGGTGACAGTCTTCTCCTCTGTTGTCCCAGGTGACACAGTCTTCTCCTCCTCTGTTATCCCAGGTGACACAGTCTTCTCTGTTATCCCAGGTGACACAGTCTTCTCCTCTGTTATCCCAGGTGACACAGTCTTCTCCTCTCGTGCCAGGTGACACAGTCTTCTCCTCTCGTGCCAGGTGACACAGTCTTCTCCTCTGTTATCCCAGGTGACACAGTCTTCTCCTCTGTTATCCCAGGTGACACAGTCTTCTCCTCTGTTATCCCAGGTGACACAGTCTTCTCCTCTGTTACCCCAGGTGACACAGTCTTCTCCTCTGTTATCCCAGGTGACACAGTCTTCTCCTCTCGTGCCAGGTGACACAGTCTTCTCCTCTGGTGCCAGGTGACACAGTCTTCTCCTCTGGTGCCAGGTGACACAGTCTTCTCCTCTGGTGCCAGGTGACACAGTCTTCTCCTCTGGTGCCAGGTGACACAGTCTTCTCCTCTGGTGCCAGGTGACACAGTCTTCTCCTCTGGTGCCAGGTGACACAGTCTTCTCCTCTGGTGCCAGGTGACACAGTCTTCTCCTCTGGTGCCAGGTGACACAGTCTTCTCCTCTGGTGCCAGGTGATACAGTCTTCTCCTCTCGTGCCAGGTGACACAGTCTTCTCCTCTGTTATCCCAGGTGACACAGTCTTCTCCTCTCGTGCCAGGTGACACAGTCTTCTCCTCTGGTGCCAGGTGACACAGTCTTCTCCTCTCGTGCCAGGTGACACAGTCTTCTCCTCTGGTGCCAGGTGACACAGTCTTCTCCTCTCGTGCCAGGTGATACAGTCTTCTCCTCTCGTGCCAGGTGACGCAGTCTTCTCCTCTCGTGCCAGGTGACACAGTCTTCTCCTCTCGTGCCAGGTGACACAGTCTTCTCCTCTCGTGCCAGGTGACACAGTCTTCTCCTCTGGTGCCAGGTGACACAGTCTTCTCCTCTCGTGCCAGGTGATACAGTCTTCTCCTCTGGTGCCAGGTGACACAGTCTTCTCCTCTCGTGCCAGGTGACACAGTGTTCGCCTCCATAACGCTGGGGTTGGTGTTTGCTCCGGGAGTGCTCTTCGCCATCTACCAGTTCACAGAGGTGTTGACCAGCCACACAGGCTTCCTGGCCTGCCTTAAGGCACCACTCTGGCTCTTCAGCTTCCCTCTACTGCCCCTCTGGCCTGTTGTAAGGTAGGTGTTGTTGTAATATATATGTTGGGTCCCGTGTAGCACAGTCGGGGTCCTTCTTGAGTCCTTTGATTGTTGCCGCCGGAGGCGGCTAGTTTATTGTGCACTCTATATTCTGTCTGTCTGTCTGTCTGTCTGTCTGTCTGTCTGTCTGTCTGTCTGTCTGTCTGTCTGTCTGTCTGTCTGTCTGTCTCTCTCTCTCTCTCTCTCTCTCTCTCTCTCTCTCTCTCTCTCTCTCTCTCTCTACTCATCTATGGGGGCATATCCTGTGAGTTGAAGCGCAATAAAGGATTCCTGAGGGCACAAAAATTACAGATTGACAGATTGCGTAGGACCTGTCCCCTACACAATGAATTATATATATATATATATATATATATATATATATATATATATATATATATATATATATATATATTGCCATGGGAGCCTACTCCCTTAAATTAGGGCAATGCAGCTGACCCCAACCCACCTACGTCAGTCTCCCTGTGTAACAAAGTAGGTTTGTTGTAGAGAATTATTCAGTATGGTTTCTCATACACATGGGGGCTTTGAAAGTTTGGAGTCAGATGGTACTCGACCTGACTCAAGTACTGGAAGGTCATCTCTCTAGGGATTAGCGGTTAAGATTACAAAATGGCCGGCGCCTTTGTCTTAAAGCAACGTATAATTAATTATTTTACAAAATTCAGTAATTTAGAAAATTCAAGTCTTCATTCAAATTGTACTCAATAATATATCTGTTCATGTATCAAGAGTATTCTCAATTGTCGGAAATAATGAGTAAGTCACCATCAATGACGTCACTAGCAGAGGACTACCTTACCTTACCTTGAGGTTACCTTGAGGTGCTTCCGGGGCTTAGCATCCCCGCGGCCCGGTCGTCGACCAGGCCTCCTGGTTGCCGGCTCCTGGACTAGCCTCTGACGCGGAACAATTTTGGCAATTTTGGGTCAAGGGTCACCAAAGCCTTCCATATTTAGTAATTCTCAAAGCTCAACTAACTATATTGTAATTGGAAATAGCCTTTCCCTAAGATGCCTCTACGATTACCATCAGTTTATAAGAGTTCAACCATCTGGGTTGTTCAGTACAACAGAGATTACTTGTTCAATTTAAACCCTGCTAGTAAACTAGTAACCTGGCGTAGGAATACCCCTCTGGCTTCAGTGGTGAGCAGAGCGAGGTAGAATCAGTGTGGTCTCTGGCAACAATTCGGGGAGGTCATCCACCCTCACCTCTCCCAAATAGATCAGAAGAACATCAGCTGGTCGCATTAAGAGGTATAGTTGTTACGGTTTTGTATAGGTAAATAATTCACTTTTGCCTCGATTGGGAGTGTTAAGGTATAGGGAGTGATATTTCATTTAGCTGTTGTTTAGATTTTGCATTAATAAATAATTAGCTTGTTATTTGTATTTTATTATTTCCATTTTATGTGTTTTTCATGTCCTTGTCACGTAGTCTCCAAGAGTCTGAGTTTTAGTTGGGCCACAAGCCTAACAAAGTTTAAGAGTTCATTTATCCCTTTGTTTTCTATAATTCCCACACTTAACGTAGATTCATCCCTCCTTTTCCAAGTAACTTGGGGATCAAGCCCCAAGGCTTTAATGATTGATTAATTGGTCCAGACCCCGATTAATTGACGCTTCTGGTTAATGATCTGGTGGTGGCAGCAGAAGGAGATCCTTGAGTTTGCTGGTAGTCTAGTACCACGTCACGAGGCTGTAGAATCTTAGCCAATCGAACGGCAAAGACCACGTGGCGTGGGATTCGGCTAAAGTAGCTCTGGGGTCCCTTGGTATTGAGTTGAAGTAAATAGAATATGGGTAGGGGTAAGGGCGTAGAGAGAGTCGATTAGAGCCGATACACCCCCCCCCCCCCCCTCCTGTGTCACACCTGCTCCCTTCAGTCACCCTGCAAAGTGTAATGAGGTTTGATGATGTGACGACTTATACTGAATTTTGTAACTAGTTCATCAAGATTGTAACTTGCTTAGCTAAATGAATTGTGGGGTTCAGTCCCTGAGCCCATTATGTGCCTCTGTAACCCTTTCCACTACCGCCCACAAGATGGGTATGGGGTGCATAATAAATGAACTAAACTAAAGCTAGCTCCAACTGTCTAGCTTTCAACATTGGAAAGACAGACGTTTCATTTTATAGATACAGATTATTATTATTATAATTTGAGATGAATGGGTTACAAACAGTTTTTATTAATAGCTTCAAATTAATAATTTGTAATAACGTTAAAAGTAAAGATTTAATTATAGTTCTTTAGTAAATTTTTAAGTATGGTCACGAGGCAAGCAAATAAGAAGCTAAAATTGTTGTTATTTGTGGTGCTTACAGAGATTTACGGCAGATATATCATGGCATTATGGCCATGTTGCCGAGCAAGCGGGAGGAGCACCTCCACCACCTAGACCGACCCAGCCGTGCCTACCTTATTAAGTTCCTCGAGGCCTTTACTGAAGCTGCTCCACAGTTCTTACTTAGACTCTACAAGATTACACTCAAGAGCCAAAACCTACCTTTCTCTCAGTTTGGTGAGTACAATAATGTTGTGTTCTGTACAGTAGTGGAGTACGTACACCCATACACAGCTAGTTACTACATATCTCACAGGCAGCTATCCCAGCTCTCTAATCCTTTTGACAATCAACGCAACAGACATTATATCCATAATACCCTATCTTACATACGGTATCTGTGCATTGGGTTCAACCACTGAAAACTACCTCAAGAACATCATCACCCAGCAAAAATCTGCTATCAGAACAATAACAAACTCCATGTTCAGACAACACTCAGCTTCCCTGTTTAAATCCCCAAACATGCTAAAAATAAACTCACTCCACACATTCTCTTGTGTCATTTACATTTACAAAACCCTGTTCTTAAATGTAAACCCTGTTCTGAAACTCTCCCTGGACAGATGTAATAGAACCCATTTTCACCACACCAGAAATAAATATATCTTTGATATCCCCAGAGTCAAATTTAATCTGTGTAAACACTCTATACAAATAAAAGGACCTAGTCTATGGAACTCACTCCCAAACGAATTGAAAAGCTGTCCAACCTTTGCCTTATTCAAAAACAAAAATAAAAAATACCTAATCTAATTTTCATTATCATAGTTTCCTACCTGGTGCTTTAAACTCGCACTGTATCTAGTGCTACCCAATCACCCAATATATGTACCTAAGCCATACAACTTTACCATTGTAATCATTGCTATCATCTTATATCATGGTTGTTATATTGAACGCATATTTTATTGCATTTTACTTTGAAATAATCCTCAAATTATGCTACCATATACCTGTTGATAACCCCTCAAATTCCACTTTAACGTACCTACTAATCTTTGTCAAATTTTCATACAATGTACCTGTTAAAATTGTTTACATTTTGCTAAAAATTACCTACTTAAAATTATCTGTTAGATTAAGACCCGCCCGAAATCTGTTGATTTTAACCTGCCCGAAACGCTATACGTGTTAGTGGCTTTACAAGAATGTAAAAATATCAATGCTATGTACTCTCATAAACCCAATGTACCTTCTTGTATATAAATATATATAAATAAATAAATAACTAGAGACTCTTGTGGAGAGTATATCTTTGCCCGTTTCATAGTCAAGGATGCCGAGGCTGACCTGACTGTGGGAGCAGTTTACAGAATTCCTAACGCTGATGTGTCTGAATTCAACTCTAACCTCAGAAATCTAATACTAGCAAACAGACTCAACAAAAACCAACTAATAATTTCGGGGGATTTTAATATTTACCTCTGCGAGCCTGATAACCCTCAAGCTGTTAGTTTCCTCAACTGTATGAATTTCTGCTTGCTCATACCCTTAATCACTAAACCTACCAGAATTACTGATACGACTGCCTCTACTCTTTATCACATTTGGACTAACATTACCTCTCCACTCACTTCAGGGATAATCACTGATAGGACCACAGACCATTACCCCACATTTCTTCTAACCGATATTAATAAACCACCTCTAGATACAATGAAAATAAGCTTTAGGCTGCACAATGAAACTTCTATAAGCAACTTTGTTGCTGCTGCTGCTAATATCAACTGGGAGACTGAATTAGGTAACATAGTGAACATCAACCTAGCAGGACTCGCTGCTGGCGCCATTGCTAGCTGGCCGCACAGTTTTAGTTTAGTTCATTTATTATGCACCCCATACCCATCTTGTGGGCGGTAGTGGAAAGGGTTACAGAGGCACATAATGGGCTCAGGGACTGAACCCCACAATTCATTTAGCTAAGCAAGTTACAATCTTGATGAGCTAGTTACAAAATTCAATATAAGTCATCACATCAACAATGGGTTCGAGATCGACCTCAAGTACAGGTTCTAAATTAAGCAACTGACATATGTGGAGAGCTAGTGTCAAAATTTATATGTTTGTCCTGCACACCGCCCCCCATCCAGCGGGCAGCGGTGGATAGGTTACAATCACTTAGTTACTACCTACAGTTAGCAAACTGGGGATATTTGGCTAAAATTTCTGGTAGCAGATCATTTTGAATGAAATATTGACACATCGCTGGAACATTGGTTATAGAATTGTCTCTAAATTCACGTATCTTTTCGCACTCCATCACATAGTGACGGAGGGTGTGCGAATAATTTTGTTGACACAGTTTACATTTGGTCAGGTCTACATCAGCAGATAATGAGAATTCCCAGAGATACTTATAACCGAGTCTAAGCCGAGCAGTAGTAACATCTACATTGGTCTACGTCTACGTAATACGTAATACGTCTACGTAATAACATTGGATAGGACAATATCCAATTCTGGCCCCAGACATCACTCGGTACCCCTACTTAAATCTCTGAATATGTTAGACATTAAGTCACTGCACATTCTCTCATGTGTATTATACATATATAAAACGCTAAACTATAATGCCAATCCTGATCTCAAAAGCTTCATAGAAGGTTGTATCAGAACCCATGAGCATCACACCAGAAATAAATACAGTTTTGATATTCCTAGAGTACGACTTAATCAAACTAGAAATGCTCTACAAATCAAGGGGCCCAGAATGTGGAATGACCTTCCCAACCATGTTAAAGACTGTACCTCTCTCAACCAGTTTAAGTTAAAAGCGAAGCTATACCTAATAAATTCCCTGTAACCTACCTTACCCTTCTATTGTCAACCAATGTCTGTTTTTTTCTTTAAAGAGCGCTGTTTGTCGACATAATTGTATTTGTGCTGCTTTTTCATCTATGTTTTCATTTCTTGTTTTCATTCTACTCATTATGCTCAATTAGTATTAAGCTTGTCATTTAAGTTTATCATGCCCGAAACGCTTTGCGTAATAGTGGCTTTAGGCATTGTATGTACTAGCTCTACCTATAAGTCAAACAATCCTTGTAAAAATTTATTGTATGTATGTACCTTACCTAAATAAAATTGTATTGTATTGTTGTATTGTAAATTGTATCTAGAAGTCTGCTGATTTTATTGGATGATCCATAGATGTGTGGCTCCTCTTGCATGATAGTATGATGATAGATGGAATTACTGGTGTCAATTTCACTTTGCCTCAGATCTACAAGATCACACCAATTTGTTTCCTTGAAAACTTCAGATTCTGAGCACCCATCAGCTCAAATCATTGCGGTTTTGTGAGGAATAATATATTAATACTCCAAGACCCGGAGAGTATCTTCTTTTCGAGGGAAATAATACAGATTTCGTCTACAATTGAGGACAAAGAACGTTGTTGATTAGCTGCTGTCCAGCTGACTGGTATTCTGCGCAACCCAGTATGCAAGCGACCCAAACTATCATACCGCACGTCGCCCATGACTGATATTTTTTATGACCATATCATTGACCATATTACACAAGTAATATGTCCATATATGGACCATATTACTATGTCCTACTATGGTCCTAATATGGTCCACTTAGAGTCCTACCCTGAAGAGCGAGGCGATACCCTGCGAGCATCGTCACAAGGGAGCACCTTAGATGGTGTACTGAGCCTGACAGGGAAAGGTAGACCAAACTGCTCATTTAGATGTTAGGTATTCCTGATTCCGCCTGGGGGAATCATTTTACGACCTCCGTTGGAAGGGAATGAATTTCTCCAGGTCTAGGAGTTTCTCAGGCATTAGGTAGGGCAGTGAATCGGTCCTCACTACGTTGAGACGTCATGGGAAAGTCAAAGAGAAAGAGGCAATGGAGGCAGCTTTCAGACAAGGAGGGACAGTGGACCGAGGTACCGAAGGCACCGAAGAAAACTGCTATCGAGGCTTCAAAAAGTGCTTCTGTCGGCAAGAGAGCAGACATAATGGACCTAGAGGGGACAGCATCAGTCACACACCATCCAGTGTCAGACAATGCTTCTCTGTCCACAACCCAGCCACAAGACGACAGTATGAGACAGGAGAGGACACCACCAGTCTCACACTGGTATGTCAAAATAATGCAGACATACCACTTTCCTACAGCAGATGGAGTAGTAACGGCAATGGAAAAGGAACAACCAGAGCTCAAACTTTCCATCACAGTCAACCTGAAAGGAGAAATAATAATGACACCACGAGACTAACAGACTGCAAATTACTTAGAAAAAGTAAAAGTCCTGCAAGGGAAACCTGTATGCTTGGAAAAGCTGGATCCTTCAGAAAGACGCACACGAGTCGTGCTTTTGGGATACCCAATCGATTTTCCCCTGGATCCAGAACTAGAACACAAGCAAATCCTGAATGCGGAACGATGCCGCACAAAAGTAGATAAGGCAGTGACACGTCAGGTTTTAGTGACCGTCATGAGACATGTGCCAGAGACATTCAGTCTTGGAAATTGGGGAATATACCGACAGAGACCATACGTCCCGGAACCCCTGCGCTGCTTCAGGTTAGAAATACGGCCACCATCAATCACACTGTACCGGACAGGAGAGATACGGAGTGTGCAGCCCAAGGCATCCAACCAAAGACTGAATAGCCAAGTTAGTTAGTTAGTTTAGTTCATATATTATGCACCCCATACCCATCTTGTATTCGCACAAGGCAAACCAGACCACAACAACCAAATGTCCATATTGTGGAGGCAAACATCATGCCTGGAGCACAACCTGCTCTGCACGAAAAAAAAAGTGTATACAGCTCAGGCCAGGATAAACACATAGACTAGCACTACATACTCAAAAATCAACGTCTGAAACACTCGTGTACAGCCAAACACACACCCACTCTCACAGATCAAAATTTCGAGAATCTATCATTTCCAAATCAGAAAATACACAAAAATGCTGCAGAAATACACGAAAAGCAAAATAGCAAACAACAATCACTTTCGGAATCAACACAACAAATATACAGTTTTAACCAAGGTCCAGCTGAAAAACATCGTGAAGATCATGGCAGAGACCATTATCAATTGCCTACAGATGACGCAGAGCGCCTCACAACAGCAGACTCAAGAAATTACTTGTGTAATAATGGACAAGATCCTGCAGCAGTTCACAGTTACACAAGAAATAGACAGTCTGAGACAAGACAGAGCACAAGAGGACAAACAACGCAATATGGACATACAGACTACCAACAACAGTCGGATAGTCAAGACACCAGAACATCAACATTCACAAAAGCAACTGCAAGAAATAGTGACCACCCAAGATCAACAGAATCTTACAACACAAGAGACAGACAACAACAGCCAATGCAGTGTGATATGCAACAACACCAACAGAAGTATTGAACAGCAGAGATACACAGGTTCCGACAACACAAGATGCAGGTATGAACAATCAATGCAGCAACATCAACAATGAAATACTGGATAGGAGAGATGCACAGATTCCGAAAACAAGAAACGGCCACAAGCATTCAATGCAGTCCAATATGCAGCAATACCAACAGCAAAGCGATGGACTACAGTTATGCACAGATTCCAACAATGCAGGGGATGACCTTGCGCAATCAGTGCAGTCCGATTTGCAGCGACACGACTTGCGAGGTGGAGAATATAGAGGTCGATTCCTAAGAGGAGTTCTACTAGAACAGGCAATACCAACCGAAATCGTCGTCTGGCCATTACGAATACTGCAGTGGAAAATACAAGATCTTGGAAATAAAAAACACACTCTTCAGGATGCTGCAATCAGCACGAAAGCAGATATTATCGTTTTGGAAGAAACTTTATTCCCAGCCACGAAATCCTTCAGATTAGCTGGATATCAGCACTATGTTATACCGTATGAGCAGGGAAGACAAAGAGGGTTAATGACCCTAGTCAAGAACACCATACCTAGCAAGAAAATAGACCCAGTTTCATGTGGGGATGGAGTAGAGGTATTAGCAGTAACAGTGAATATGGCTAATATTGAGCTCCTCATATAGAACGTTTACAAGCCCCCTAGACGTAAACTAGAAGCAGAGGCAGTGCTTGCCTTGGTCACACAGGAAAATGTAATTATTGCTGGGGATTTTAATGTTCATCAAGAGTTAGGTGCGACTGGGCCAGCCAATGCAGATGGGCGCCATTTGGCTGCAGTTCTGCGAGAAGTACCTGAAATTGCACTTCTCAACACTGGGGAACCCGCTCACATTCTAGGAGGTTCCCTTGATCTTACATAAATTTCAACAGCACTCAAGCATCAGGCGAAGTGGGAAGTAGACCCGGTGATCACCAGTGACCACTATGCTACTGTCACAACACTAAACATAGAACGACTTCCTACACCACCTGCACAACCTAGGTAGAATTTAAAAAAGGCCAATTGGAATATATACCAAGAGGAACTTGAAAAATGGTATGCAACATACACGCCACCTGAGGATTTGAACATACACGAGACCAATCTGCAGGAAGCCATTGCAGCTCCTGCAAACAAAGCTATTCCAATCATTATCCCAGCTAACACAAAAGCAATTCAAAAGGCTATGGAACATGCTCTTGTTGAACACCGACAACACTTTATCATGCATACAGATTCGAAAACCGCCATTGAAACCTTGCAACAAGAACACATATGTGATAACATCCATCTGGTCACAAATGTCATATCATTAATGCAAACACTCAAACGACAAGGCTGTTGGGTACTTATCAACTGGGTGCCAAGTCATGTGGGAATAATAGGAAATGACATTGCAGACGAAGCTGTAAAACTTGCAACTAAGAGAAGAAATGTAGACATTTACATACCACAGAGTCTATCACAGATTAAGAAAGTAATTAGAAACAGAGCAATGCAAAAGATGTACAGTGACCACAACACAGCAGTTGCAACATCAGGATCTGCGGGTTGGTACAAGAATTCAACCAACTACGAACCACTTAAGTTTGATGAAAGGGAGCAGTAGAACAACAGAAGTACACTTATATCACATCAGGCTTGGATACCCATGTGCATGGGAAATAGGGTTACAGGTTCCGGAAGATGAGAGGAAATGTCAGCACTGTGGAGAAATGCCCGACAGACCACTGGAACATGATCTAACACAGTGCACAGTTACAAACCCATTAAGATTTCAACTTAGATTCAACAGAGCAGAAGAAGTTGTTAAACACATGGCAAAATCTTACTGAAGCGACCTTACGAGTCATAAATACTCATACTCCGCTCAAGTAAAACAGAAACAAGCAACACTTAGTGGGCCAGCCAGAGGCTTAGGGCCTGCGCAGGAATATCTCTGCAAAAAAAAAAATCTAATGTGGCTGCTACAGGACCTAGCAATCTTGACTCCCAGTAAAATTATTACAAATTCTATGAAAAGAAAACTCTGCTTTCCTCCCATTCTCTGAGATTAACAAAAAAAGATACTGTAGTTCATTTTTATTAATGAATCATAAACAATTACCATTATTTATCATCTATGTCTGAAAACAAATACTGTATATTAGTTTAGTATTAGTGACATTATTCTTAGCATAAAGTGTGCAGTATTTACAAAGCTGTATACCTTGTCCTTAGACAGCCTCTGCTTCCACAGAAACAATAGAGGTGGCCCAACTTTCCTTCTCACTTCTAACACTAGCCATGAAAATTATCTCAACCTACCAGAAGAACGTTACAACCCAACAAATCATCAATGGTGACATGGAAGACAACCAGCAATTTAAGCTACCCTGCTGTATTCAGGTTTGGCTAAAACTTTTAATATCACTTATGTCTGTGCGAATATTGTACTTTAAGAATTAAGATGTTGTTCATCCAGAATTATTGATACATTAGGCAAGAACGTCATGAGGCAGTAACTTAAGCTAAACTAATTAGGCTTCCAATAATATCAGTATGTGCATACATGATTTTAATACTACTAATTATTAATTCATTAATAATATACTTCTAATGCACTATTATAAGCATATTATTAATGATTATCAACCCTGCCTGATAAACTATCAACATCAGCACTGCAAGGATTTTTTTGTGTTGCAGATAGTGGCAACTGTGTGGTGGGCGTCATTCCTTGTGGCGAGGTTTGAGGCCATGGCGCTCTTTGCTGGTGCTTATAAGTGGTGGATCTTTGTGGTTATCGGCATCCATGTTGTGCTGGTCGCTCTCTTTCAAACAATGGCAGTCAAGAAGAACAGGATTAAGAGGATATTTATTTATCTCTTCAGTGGTTTTATCTTTATCTTTGCTTATTTAGAGTTCAATATGAAAGCTAGAGTAAAGGTAAGAAAATAACTGATTGTATGCAATTACAGGAAGTAACTTAATTGGCTCTAGTGCATAATGTTAATAAACATAATATATACTTAACACAATGTAATCTCGTTCGGGTAAATCAAGGTGAGCAGGATCCCTTGGAGAGCTGGAAAATACTATTAGGACACAAATGCTCCGTAGTTTGGAATACATGGTGCACTGTACCAATTTGTTTTGGTGAACTGACCCAAATAGGTAATAGCATACCTTTATTAGTAGAGTAAAGTGCGACGTAATGGGTATACGAGCCATCCTGGGCATGGCGTGTAGATCCCATAGACTTTATTGTTATTTGAGGTGTGCAAATCCAGTAGACTATATTGTGATTTGAGAAAAGGTATGTGACTCCTATAGACTTTATTCGGTTTTAAGAAAATGTGTGCAATTCATACTTTATCAGAAAAATTCCCATAGATTTAGATGTTCGTAAAGGGGGTTTTAAGTGTGAAGACTTAATCTCATGTTGTTGTTGTGGGAAATTATTTCCACATCTTACATTAAATAGATTTTCAACCATAAATAACACTTAAATATATTAAATTAAATTCTTACGAGGATTCGTCCTCTGTTTAAATTTATATATACAGGGGTTACCTCAGTTTTCATGGTTAATCCATTCCAGAGACGGTATGAAAACCGAAACGAATTTGCCCATAAGAAATAATGTAAATTGAATTAATCCATTCCACACTCAAATATATTAACTAAAAAATACATTTTATACAGAATAATACTCTTAGGTACCTTACCTTATCTTTATTGAGGACTCTTGTTGGCATTTGGAAGATTGTGAGGAAGGGGGGGGGGGGAGAGGAAGAGAGGTGTTAGTGTTTGGAAGGGGCGTCCCCTTCCATTATAACAGCAGTGATGACATTTCTGGGGGTACTCTCTCTCATACGTTTGCAGCCATACCACTAGGACCTGGTTGTGGTTCACTGCTTGCTTGTCTTACTAAGAATCTGTCTATAGACACTTGTTTTTCCCTATGTTTTAACACTTGTCTGTATAGTGAGACATCACATTGTCTCACTATGAATGATCTCTCGTTTTTCCCCTATCGTCATCCTCACAACTATTTTCTTAGGTTGAACATTACCACTGACTTTCTTGGAACCCATGGCATGATATATAATAAGAACTTTTATGTTCAGAAACCAGAAATGCACAAAAACAATTAAATTCTTCACAAAGAAGTCAAGGGCGATCATCACTAGGCAGGAGACTGGTAAACTGAAGCGCTGCGCTCACGGTGGACGTGAATGAACAGACTCAGAGCACCGATGTACCGACTCAAACTTTTCAGAGAAATTGAGTACAAGTACCGAAAAATACGAGAACAGGAACGTATGAGAACCAAGGTTCCACTGTAAAGAAGAATTAAATAATATGTAGTAATATGGGCTGATGTCAGATACTTATCAACTGGGTGCCAAGTCATGTGGGAATAATAGGAAATGACATTGCAGACGAAGCTGCAAAACTTGCAACTAAGAGAAGAAATGTAGACATTTACATACCACAGAGTCTATCACAGATTAAGAAAGTAATTAGAAACAGAGCAATGCAAACGATGTACAGTGACCACAACACAGCAGTTGCAACATCAGGATCTGCGGATTGATACAAAAATTCAACCAACTACGAACCCCTTAGTTTGATGAAAGGGAGCAGTAGAGCAACAGAAGTACACTTACATCGCATCAGGCTTGGATACCCATGTGCATGGGAAATAGGGTTACAGGTTCCGGAAGATGAGAGGAAATGTGAACACTGTGGAGAAATGCCTGGCAGACCACTGGAACATTATCTAACACAGTGCACAGTTACAAACCCATTAAGATTTCAACTTAAATTCAACAGAATCTTAGTTGAATATATCATCCCAAGAAGTTGTTAAACACATATGGCAAAATCTTACTGAAGCGACCATACGAGTAATAAATACTCATACTCCGCCCAAGTAAAACAGAAACAAGCAACACTTAGTGGGCCAGCCAGAGGCTTAGGGCCCGCACAGGAATATCCCTGCAAAAAAAAAAAAATGGGCTGATGCAATACTCCTTGAGGGCTTCTTCAATTTCCATATCTTGTTTCTTTCTCTAGTTCTGTTATTTAATTTATACCTCCTGTCTCACCTTGTCAATCAAGCAGGTAATTTCTTCCTGCTGTTGTGAAATGCTTCTGTCATATACAAGAAGTGTTCCTTCATAAATCTTTATCAAATTCACTACTATCAATAACCTGCCTTGGAAATCTTCTGTGTCTATTTCCTGCTAAGTGAAACAGGTCAAGTGAGATAACTGGTTGCAATAAGTTAGGAAAAATATTCAAGAAATGAAAGCATGAATATCAGTTCATTCTGATGAACTTGGTGATACTAAATAGCTAGAAATGGAGAAATGCTTGAATAGCAGGATTTCTCTGGGAAATGTTACTGGTACTAGGTCCGAAATAGTCTACCCGAGCGAGGTTACACTATTTGAAATCTTTATGACAGAATATATGACTTGAATATGTATTTTTTTTTTAATTTTACAGGTGGCCCCATGGTTTCCCTACACAATATACGCTGTATTAGTGTTCATGGAAAACTCCATCATGTTGGTGCTATGGTTCTTTGCTCAACAGATTGCCACATTTAGCCTCCCTGAAGCTGACAAAGAGGTCTTCACAACACATCGTGAATATCTCATATTTGTTCATTATGGTGCATTCTGCTTTGGACTTCTAATGATGATCTTAACGTTCTGTTGTCTGTCTAAAAGATCTCAAGACATTAATGGCAAGGATAATGAGGAAGAAATGAGGACAGTACTAAGATCTTAAAACTGAAATATAAGAAATGCAAGTTTTTTTTGAGATCTAAAATAAAAAATGAGATTTGTAACATTCTTACTATTTAGGTTCAATTAGGGCAAATTTTTGTGGATGTGTTCTTACAAAGAGAAACCCATTTACCTTTGAATTCTTACTACACGTATAAATTAAGAAAAGTATTTCTGGGTGTGATGTGAAAGCCATGGAAACTGAAACAAAATAAATTTATTTATAAGAAATAATTATGGTAACTGCAGTACAATTGTGAAGTTAAAATAAACAAATGATAAATACAGTCAATAAAATGAGCTCAACATGACAAAATAAATACTCCTTAAAACAGAACTGAGACAGGCACAAGGTACAAGACCAGACGTAAAAGAAATGAGGCACACAGAGACAAAAATAAATAAATCAAGCCTACTAAGTGGAAATGCTATAAGACAAACAGGTGTAAAGTTTACACTGAGAACTGGACAAGGAAAGCAACAGAGGACTGAAGTAAGAGGAACCGAAAGAACTCTGGGAAGTATGCTTAATAAAGATGGGATGAATACAACCTAGGAGAAGACACTTAATAAAACAGGAGCCTGACTTGTAAGTTTGGGTGGGTCCTAGCAACCCCTCCCCCCCCTCCCATCAGCCCAGAGGGCCCTGGTAAGTGATGTACAGCTAAATTCAGAATAGACAAGTCATTTATTTATTTATTTATATACAAGATGGTACATTGGGTATGTGAGAGTATATAGTATAATGTGTTTAAATCTTGTAAAGCCACTAGTATGCACAGCATTTTGGACAGGTCCTTAATCTAACAAGTAATATTAAGTAGGTAAATTCTAGTAAAATTTATAAAATGTTAATAGGTACATTGTAAGAAAATTTGATAAAGATTTGTAGGTATATTTAAAACACATTGATAGCTCTGATAGCTTGATTGATGATTTGACAAAGATTAGTAGGCACATTAAAGCATATTGATAGCACATATAAGATGACACTAATGATCACAATGGTAAAATTGTTTGGCTTAGGTACATAGATACTGGGGGATTGGGTAGCACTACATACAGTGCGAGTTTAAAGCACTAGGTAGGAAACAATGAAGATGAAATTAGGTAATTTTTGGTTTTTGCTTTTGAATAAGATAAAAGTTGGACAGCTTTTCAATTCTTAGGGAATGAGTTCCATAAACCAGGTCCCTTTATTTGCATAGTGTTTACACAGATTTAGTTTGACTCTAGGTATATCAAAGAGATATTTATTTCTGGTGTGGTGATTATGGGGCCCCCTATTGCATCTGTCCAGGAAGAGTTTAAGAGCAGGATTTACATTTAAGAACAGGGTTTTGTAAATATAGATGGTTCAAGAGAATGTGTGGTGTGAGCTTATGTTTTAGCATGCTTAGGGATTTAAAACTGGGAGGGGGGGGGGGCTGAAAGTTGTCAGAAAGAGTTTGTTATTGTTCTGATAGCAGATTTTTGCTGGGTGATGATGGACTTCAGGTAGTTTGCAGTGGTTGAACCCCATGCACAGATAAAAAAAAAAGTAAGATAGGGACAGATTAGTGCATTGTATAGTGAGAGGAAAGCAGAGCTAGGCACATAATATCTGATTCTAGAGAGTATTCGAACTGTTTTAGAGACTTTCTTAGTTATGTGTTGTATGTGAGTGCTGAAGTTGAGTCTCTTGTGTACGTATAGGCCAAGGAATTTTCCATCTTTTTATTGCTGATGCTAACATTGTGTATCTGAAGCTAAATTGCATTTGTTGATTTGCTTTCAAATAAGATGTAGTAGGTCTTTTCTATGTTTAGTGTGAGTTTGCTGGTTGACATCCATAACTAGACTTTTTGAATGCATTATCTACAACATTATTTAATATGTGGCAGTTGGGGTCTGAGTAGATGAGGGTAGTATCATCAGCAAATAATATAGGTTTAAGAATGTTAAAGACATTAGGCAGATCATTGATGTATATAAGAAATAGGAGGGGTCCTAGGATGCTGCCCTGTGGCACCTCTACAGTTAATGGGTTAATTATGGAGTGGGGGAGATTATATAATTGATGGCTACATATTGGTGTCTATCACTAAGATAGGATCGGATATAGTTCAATGCAAGGCCTCGGATTCCGTAATGGAGGAGTTTAAGTAAGCGGTAGTTGTGGTTAATAGTATCAAAGGCCTTTCTCAGGTCAATGAAGAGTCCAATCGGAAACTAATTTTTGTCAAGGGCTGAGTAGATTATATCTAACAGACTAATAATTGCATTGTTGGTACTCTTTTGAGAGCAGAAGTCAAACTGACAGGGGGTGAGTATGTCGAATTTTACGAGGTAGGAGTTGAGCTGTTTGTAAATACTTTTTTTTCAAATATTTTTTATATGGGTAGGTTTACTATTGGTCTGTAATTTTTTATGTCTGCCGGATTGCCTCGTTTATGAACTGGTGTTACTCGTGCTTTTTAAGAATATCAGAGAAGGTATGACACTCTAGATATTTATTGAATAGCAGAGCTATCTTGAGGTTATCTTGAGATGATTTCGGGGCTTTTAGTGTCCCCGCGGCCCGGTCATCGACCAGGCCTCCACCCCAGGAAGCAGCCCGTGACAGCTGACTAACACCCAGGTACCTATTTTACTGCTTGGTAACAGGGGCATAGGGTGAAAGAAACTCTGCCCATTGTTTCTCGCCGGCGCCTGGGATCGAACCCAGGACCACAGGATCACAAGTCCCGCGTGCTGTCCGCTCGGCCGACCGGCTCCCTATGGAGGTGCAAGGGCATGGGAGGCACTCTTGTAACTATGGATGATGTTTCACTAATGTTCCCAGCTTTGGTTTTTAGTGAGTGAATGATGGACACATCTGTTGAGCTGACTGGTGAAAGGAGAAGTGTTTGGATAGCTGCCCGAAGATGTGTTAAATGTGTCCGAGTCTGTGGGATTTTTCTAGCAAGGTTAGCACTTAGAAAATAAGCTATTAAATTCAGTTGACATTTCTAAATCAGTTGCAGGTGTATAACCCATCCTTTGAGAGTTTTATCTGGTTATGTGAGTGTTGTTTAGTTCCTAGGATGTTAGAGATGGCTCTCCATGCGGTCCGTCTAATTACCACAAGCTACCACAAGCTACACAAGCTTCATAAAGCTTCCTGGCAATTCGTTAGTAATGAATAAATGTGATATATTTACTCATTATAATGTTGGTGATGAATGTACAACACGGAAAAACAATTTTAATCTGAAAAAGTATCTTTTTATAAAGAAATTAGACGAAAAAAAAAGCTGGTGACGCCAAATCAAGTCGACGATCCAAGCGTCGGTTAGGTTAGGTTAGGTTAGGTTAGGTTTGGTTAAGTTAGATTAGGTTAGGTCAAGTCAGGTTAGGTCAGCCTAACCTAACATATCATATTTATTCATTACTAACGTATTGCCAGGAAGCTTTGTAAAGCTTGTGAAGCTTGTGTAGCTTGTGGTAGCTTTTGGTAATTAGACGGACCCTCTCCATGTGCTTTTCATGTTGCCTTTTGCTTCTTTGAATCTACTCTCATTAAAGCAAAGTTTTGTTTTTCTTATTATACTGGTAAGCATTGATTACCTCTTAACTACTTCCTTTGTAACTAGGCCAATCCCAAGTTTTTTCATATTCATGTTTTTTGTTGATTGTATTGAATATGCCACTTGTGAGCCACGAATTGTTTATTCTTTTGTCAGTTACTTGCTTGGTGAGGAGGGGGTGACAATGAGTGTTGTAGAGGCTTAGAGTTTTGGAAAGGAAGATGTTGGCTAATGAATTTATATCCTGTGTATTATAAAATTCAGATTCCCAGTTAATACTGGAAGTGCATTTGTTAGGGTTGCCTATTGCCTCTTCATTGTGTAGCCTGAAGGTAAGTTTCTTGTTTTCTGGTGGTGTTATGTCCATGTTTGCTATGAGGAAGGTAGGATAGTGGTCAGATGTTCTGTCAGTGATTATACCAGATGCGAGGGGAGCTGTTATGTTAATCTATAAGTGATCCAAGGTAGTAGCAGATGTTTGAGTAATTCGGGTGGGCTTGGTGCTTGTGGGGGATTAGCATACAGGAGTTCATGTTTTATAGGAAATAGTTGACTTGGGGGCTATTTTGTTGACATAGGTCAATATTGAAGTCTCCTCCTAGAATGATGTGATTTTTGTTCAGATTGTTTGTCATGTATTTAATAGGTAAATTAAAGAACAATAAAAGTATTAAAATTTCATTTATTAATTCAATAAACATACATATTTGATGATACACTACTGTATGTATATACTTTGTTCATATATCTATAAAAAGTGGAAGCCTAGGGCTAATAAAATTATACATGTACAAAAATAGGGAAGTACTATGTTAAGATTTTGTTTTTAACTCAGCTGCTTCCTTAAACTTTAAATAAATGCTTACTACTGGCTTAATAAAAGCTGTACTCTTGACAACATTACTACTAATTATATTTTCAATAAATTTTAAAATATTTAAACAAAAATTCAACATAAATTAAACACTACATTATCTAGAGTCCATATAAAATTATACTAATAATCTTGCATGACTAATACTGTACCTAACACCTTTTCTCATTATGCAATTATAGTAATAATTCTCTTTAAGAGGCACAGGGAGCAATGGCTTAAGAAAACTTTACATTTAAAGTATGTCATCCTTGCCATCAACCAGGAAAGGCACCCAGAAAGGTAGGCAAACGAAAACAGGACCATTGTCAGGTTGAAAATTGAGATCTACGTCCTTAAAAAAACAAAAGAACTCTCTTTGAAAGAAAAACAAGCTTCATCTAACTAGGCCCCCCCGCTCGTTATTGCCACCCCCACCCGCAAGGGGAGAAGGAGCAAGCAACCCACCAATACAGTTCTTGAATGATGAAAGCTGCCAACTAGATGAAAGGGATGTCAAGGAGCCTCTGAAGCTCACCCACAAACTGGCATTTCATTACATTCAATTCTGGTTTTTGTGTGGGAAGCCCTGTCGGCTCCCTGAAGCCTAACTACCCATAGAGAAGAAAACGGACTTACCATGATGGCAGCAACAGTGCAAGTCTCAACGAGAGGAAGAGCCAAACAACCGCAAAAAGCGCCCCAAAGCCACACAAGGCCACAGTGGAAACTGGGACATTCACGAGATATCTGGCAGCCAGGACTCTGTTCAACCTCCCAAAACTCCAGCGCCTGAATATCATCCCAAGACTTATTGCCAAAGACAGCCGAAAGAGCAGCATACTTTCTAACATCATGGACGTGAGGGTAGGACTGCAGGTTGGCTAGGCTTAATGACACTGAGGACAACCTGAGAAACACGAACCCTGGAACAGGGAAACTGTATCAACCCAGAGCACGTCCACCGACACACAGAACTGGTGGCTTGCAGCTGATATCGGACACAGCACGTGATGCACCCCTGACCGAACCAACCAAGCATCCACCACCAATGGACCCCTCTGGAAACCTGCAGTCTCATTCTTCCCCAGAAAAGGAGCCGGCTCCAAAGGAACAAAATCACCGGAACCAAGCGAACAGAACTCCTGGCATCGGAGGAGAGCATGAAGCCATCCAACCCAACCCCCAGAGGCCAACACCAACAAAAACAACGCCTTCCTAAAATAATCACGAACCGAAGGGGCTACCACAAATTGAGGAGAGAAAAGAAAGGAAAGAACCCGGTTCAAAGACCAAGAAGGCTCAGGTTGTGTATAAGCAGGCTGAAGGTAAAAAATGAACAAGAAAGCTTGCAAAACTGAGCGGAAGTGACATACACCAAGAAAGGAAGCAACTAGTGGCTCCCCCAACGACGCATGATAAGAAGCGACAGTATTTGACATGAGATGCCGATCCAGAAAAAGCCAAGAGAGAAAAGACAAAACAACCCTGTCTAATACTGTACTGGCGAAAAGAAAGAAAATGGCGGAAAGACTGTCAAAAGACTTCATACTGTCACTGAGACGAAGACCGCAGGTGGAACACCATCAAAGAAGTCAACTGATCACCATACAAATGGTGTTATACATGCATCAGAAATACCAAACGTGTAATTCAGAGGAGTACCAGCGAGGTACCTCACTGAAACTGCAGAAAAACATCCGAGTTAGGACACCAAGCAAGCAGCGTGTGAAACCAAGGCTGGGCCAGCCACCATGGGGCCAAGAGAAGAACTCTCTCCGATAAGATTCCAGCTAAGCCTAAACCCGGAGCAACAGCTGGACTTGGGGAAAAGAGGTACAGGAACTCCCACCTCAACCAGTCCTGCTGTAAAATATCCACAACAAGAGCCTCACAGTTGGGGAATGGCGCCACATACAATGAGAGACGCCGAGATCATATTGATGCGAAGAGGTCCACCTCCGGGTGCCAGTATGTCTGGCAAGGCCAAAAGAAGGAAGCGGCATCAACCGTCCACTCTGTGGAAAGAGGAATGAAAAGCAACAGGCTGTCTTCCAGGATGTTGGACACTCCCTGAATGTGAAAGGTGCAGAGAGCTAAACCTTGAGAATTCAGCAAAAGAGCTACCGAAGCAACCAGCTCCAAAGAGCCATGGACTGAAGCGACCCACTCCTCCCCCCAGTTGGAGCAGTCCAAATGGAGCCGGATCACCAAGCCCTGAGGAAGCCGAATCCTCTGCAGTGCCAGCCACAACTGCTGTAAACTCCCGCACCGTGCTGTGAGCCAAACATATGGACAGCTGCCAATGCCCCTGGCTGGACTGGTGAGCACCGGTCACAAAGCCCCAACCGATAGACGAGGCGTCCGTGACCACATCAAGCGAGGAGGAGGAAGACGCCATGGCACCGAACCCCGAAAAAACCTGAAGAGGACATTGGTTTAAGTAGCAACCAGCACAAGGACACTGGGGGGGGGGGGGTCGAACCAATCGATCACGAGAGCGGTGAAAAAAGCTGCTCCAAAGATACCAGAACAGCGTCCAAGGCCAAACACTGCCCAGTAGAAAAAACAGAACAAAGTTCAGGCTTCTGCACAGCTGCTCGGGCAACTTCCAAGTGACCTGGGTCCATTAAAAAAACAGCTAATGGTGGGACTGCAGCCGGAGGCTGCGGGAGGGAGAGAAAGGGACACCGTCCAAGAATCCCACACAAAGACCAGCCAACTGTGAACCTGGGAGGAAACCAACTGGGACTTTCGCCAGTTCATCAGGAACCCCTTCCGGCGAGTTGGGAAAGAACCAGATCCTTGGCTAGCAGACTGGCTGGGAGCTCACACCAACCAGTCGTCGAGGTAGACCAAGACCCGAAGACCTAGCAGATAAGACGGGCCCTTCATGACACGAATCAAGCGCGTAAAAATGCGAGGTGCCAGATTCAACCCGAATGGGAGACAACGAAAATGGTAACCCTATTGCTCCACCACAAAACTTAACCAATCTGTGAACCCCGGATGGATAGGGACGTGGCAATTTGCATCCTTGAGATCTAGGGAAATCATTCACTCGCCCAGATCGAGAACGAGCCGAACCTAGGACAATATGATCTTCCGAAAGGAGGGACAAGAAATCAACCGGGTCAGACGAGACAAGTTCAGAATGTACCGGATATCCACACAGTCCCATTTCAGCTGGAAACAGACAGGAGACCTACCTGAGAGGCAAGGTCATTTTGACCACATCCAAGTGAACCCACAATGAAAAAAATTAGTGGTTAGTAACAGTTGATTGACAGTTGAGAAGCAGGCCGAAAGAGCAGAGCTCAATCTCTGCAAGCACAACTAAGTGAATACACTGAGATGACCCGACAGATGAACGGAGAAGAGGCCTGCCCTCCCAGACCCGACACTCCAAGTAAGTAAGTAATTATCAAAAGAAGGCACCAAACCGGGAAGGCTATGTAGCACCATCAAATGTGCGGATAATCAGAGGGCGCTAATATCACCAAGGATGCCAATACAAGAACAGAAACGCATAAGGCGAACGATATCAAAAGTATCCGAGTCACAAGAATACTATCGAGAGACAAGCAACCGCGGGGGACGGTTGGAAAACAAGACACACGCTCGTCCCGGAAGTCAGGACATTCAACAAGGATATGTACGACCGTAAGAGGGACAATGCAATTAGGACAATAGGGAGCAGGGCAGCGCTTCATCAAGTGACCATGAGTTAAGCGAGTATGGCCAATACTCGACCTCGCCAGAGTCATTTCCCATCACCAGTTACGGTGGTATGAGGACAGTCACGAGGACACACAACTTTTAAGAATACGTAGTTTTTTACCAGTAACAGACGACCATCAAGCCTACCAACGAGTAAGGATGGAGGAATGGATAACTGGGTAAAAGTCACAAGAGCGGACAGCTTCCCCTGGCGGCAGCATCTCGCACGCTATGGTGCATCTGCACCCCCCATCTGCAAACGGGGGCCAAGAGACCTCCATAGCAGGAATAGGGGGGCGTAACCACCGAAACGGGACGGGATGGAGCAAGAGAGTTGGAAGTAGGGGGCGAGGAAGAAAGCGAAGCCCTTTTACTCGCTGGGGAGGAGAAAGGAGAGGAGCCAGGCTTACGCTTCTGACTCAAAGAGACAGGTGTCCCAGCAACTACATACTGGGCAATGGATTCCAGTGTCTCAACAGGAGAAGCTGAACGAGAGCATACACGACGGCTGTTGGGAGAGCGATGGACATCAGCCATACCGACAGGCGGCGTGGAGAGCCAATAGACGGAGGAGAAGGATCGGAGGGAGACGAGGAAGAAGACATAGGAGACATGACAGACCGGGCAGGAAGAAGGGGAATCCCAGACAGAGGACCAGGAGGGGGACCCTTCGGGACAGAAACCCAATGGAACAGAGGAGGGAGCTGTGGGGGTATGAGGGTCCAAGACCTGGAAACGGTTTCGAGTCTGAGGAAGGTGGGAAGGACAAGGAGAGGAAGAGCGCAACATGTGAGCATAAGAGACGTTAGCATAAGGCGGGAGCCGGCGAACCTGGCGCCTCGCCTCAGGAAAAGATAAACGCTCCCGGTGCTTCAAATTGAGGACGGCTGCCTCAAGCTTGTAATGTATACACACACAGGAGAAGGTAGGGTGGGCCTCACCGCAATTGAGGCAGCAAGCCTGGGAAGAAGTGCACTCCGAATTAGAGTGACCTTCACCCCCACACAAAGGACAGAGAGAGACAGTTCCAGAGCAGCAGAGGGCACCATGCCCAAACCTCCAGCACTTATTACAGAGTCGAGGAGAGGGAATGTACTTTTGGATGGAGCACCTGGCACCAGCAACAATGACAGACGGCGGAAGGGTCCTACCATCAAAGGTAATCTTCACAACCCGAAGGGGATGACAGCGACGACCATGAGGGGGACGAGTAAACAAGTCTACTTGGAGGACAGAATAGCCCTGGGCATCGAGGATATGACAAATATCCTCGTGGCAGTCCTGGGAGATTCCGAACACCGGTAGGCAACACGGGTGTGGGAGGAGAATAGTGTCAACAATGGCATTCAACCGAGCGTTCTTGGAGACGCGAAAAAGGGGTCTCGCCAAGGCAGGACAAGGCGGCAAGCAGGAGGCTGCATCCTGAGGAGCAGCAGCAACGACACGTGCACCAAGATGGGTGGGATGGAAAGTAACAGAGGCATCTACTTAATCAACAAGGTGCCTATGAAGGGAGAAGTCGTAAGGAGGCGCAGAATCAAGAGGGAGGAGATCAAAGTATTTGGCACACAAAGCAGGACCAAACAAGGCCTGATACGCATCAGCACGGGAAGGAATCGAGCGAGTGCGGCCGTGTTGAGGACAGCGTTGAGAACCCCCAGAGAAAGAGGGGTTAAAAGGCACAGTAGTCACAACTAGAGACTGAGCCATGCCAGGGGACGAGGTGGTTACCACTGGGGGGCATGGGGCTCGACCCAACCACAGAGGAAGGAGGGAGAGCCGAGGGGAGTAGTCAGGAGGGTCAAAGGAGGAGCAAGGTCGGGGCCCCAACGCAGCGGGGGCTACAGAGCCCGGCCTTCCAATACAGTCTGACTCTGGGGCTTGGTCGCCCACCCCTCGAGCCTGAGAGGGTACAAGAGGGACATTTATCAACATAGATACGAAAAGAAACACGTTCATTCACGAATGTGCCCCCACACCCACCATGGAGCCACAATTAAGAGGCAGGACACCCACAAGAAGCTATCGCCGATCAAGCCGAGGCTCCCTAGGGGTGCATCGTGAGTATATGCCCCACAAACGCCACTTTAAGAATCGTCAGTCCGTCGAGATCGGTTTCAGTGACAAAAGGGGGATTGACAATAAAAGTTCCCCTCGCTCGAGACGTTGGGTACTACAGTTCTATGGGTGCAAGAGTATGCCTCCTCAAACAACCGGGCTCAAAACAAAGAAGGGCAAAAGAATGATCAAAACAGGCACAAGGTCAGCAGAGAAATGACAACGAGAAAGGAGACGAGGGGGGGGGGGGAGAAAAACGAAACAAAAGGAAAAGGAAATGGCGTCCAGCAAAATTCGTGAGGACAGCAAGCAGGAGCACAAGACTACAAATGGACCAGGGGGACCGCCCCCAAGGAGCATTACACACTGGCAGCCGCCAGTGCAGAGCGAACACCATGCCAACCAAACGAAGAAGGCATCGTGGAGCCCACCGACTCAAAAACTAGCACCAGAGGCCTATCTCAACCAAACATTTACTGAGCCCTGGCATGACTTTTCCTGGAAGTGCAGGCAAGAATGACCCCCCACCCCGGAGAACCAACAAGTCCGGTAATTGGTCGGCAACTAGCCGAAGCTGCCAACAAAAACTGAGAAAAACAGTCCTCCGGGAACAACAAAGGATGAAAAGGCAAAAAATACTTTAAGAGCCTGGGACCAAGCTGAATCCAACAAAAGAGCCAGCACAGCCTGTCGACACACGAGATGAGGGGTGAAAAACAGGGAAACCGCCTCCCGGAGTATCAAAACAAACAGCTTCAGCAAGGCAGATGATGCTGAAGCAGCTGAAACCAAAACCCTAGCCAAGGGGGCCGCCCCCTCTTGCGCTCCTACATCCTCTGAAAGCCAATCCGTAGGCAGCTCCGGAAGACTAAAGAAACACAAGACAGAGGCCAAATGACCACGAGTCCGAAAGTCATCGGCCACCAAAGCAGCCGAAAGAGTGAGAACCAGAGCGTGCAGCTGCACCAGACTAGCATCATGAGGAAATGCAAGGACAAAGAAGCACTCATTGTGAAACTCAAGCGAGCTTCCCAAGAACACCTCCAACACCATGGTAACCTCCTGCCACACCTTGAGTGAGAGGGTGTGTTAGCTAGAGCTCTGATTGTAGTAATATTATCATAGCAATATGGAAGGTGTAGTAAAGGAACTGATGAGTCTAGTTGGAGCTCTGAAGACAGAGTTGGACTCTTTACGGGAGGAGGTACGCAGCTGAAACATCAGGAAGTAACAAAGGAGGAGACGAGTATTAAAAAGACCTCCACTTGGAAAGTCATAAAGGACAGGGGTCTCAAGAAGACCTTGACAAAGCCACCTACGGATATCCTAAGCACTTCTAATTCATTTGCCATGTTGGAGGACGAGTGCTGTGGTGAGCCTGCAGTTCGTTCGAAAGGGAAATCAACGAAGAGCAACAAAGTGCAGGTTCGTTGTGCTCAGAAAATGCTCGGAAAGTAAAGGCAGTACCTAAGTGAATGTTTGTTGTAGGAGATTCCCAGGTGATGAATTTAGATAGGACTTTTTGTGCCAGAGATAGGGGGGAAACAGGTTAAGGGTTTGCTATCCGGGAGCTGGAATTGGCGATATTATAAACAACATGAATGATATTATGGCTGGGAATGGGAACAAACCCATTATTTGTGTTAGTGCAGGTGGAAATGATGTTGGATGAGTTAGGAGTGAGGAACTGATTCAGAGGTTTAAAACAGCCATAGAATTAGTTAGGAGCAAGGGAGGAATCCCGATCACGTGTGGCATTCTTCCAAGAAAGGGAGTTGGAAATGAATGGTTGTCGAGGGCACTTGGTGTTAATTGCCGCCTTGAAAAATATTGCAAATCAAATGCAATATCTTTCATAGACAACTGGGGGCACTTCTATGGAAGAGATGAAATATATGCTCGGGATGGGGTGCATCTATCGAGGGCTGGGGTTGATGTTGTTGCGAATTCATTGGAACCAGTGGTTGGAGGTGTTTGTTTGGGTTTGAGTTTAAACTGTTAGTAGATAGTGGTATGGGAATCGATATGGAGAAAGGAGGTAATAAAAGTACGTATTTGTGGGGGAAACAAATTGGCAAAATGATCAGGAAAAGAGAAGGGCCTCAAAATAACAATACACTTAGTGTATATTATACTAACAATAGAAGTCTAAGAAACAAAATAAACAATTTAAATGCTCTTGTCTGCACAGAAAAAATAGATATTATTGCACTTACCAAAATGTGGATGAATGTAGAAAATAGAGAACTACTAGAACCAAATAAATGGTTTTAAACTATTCCACACAGATATATTAGACGAGGAGGGGGGAGTAGCCATATATGTTAGGAAAAATTTGACATGTTGTCTCAAAGAGGGAATCAAAACTGAGCCACACACAGAAACTATTTGGATAGAATTAAACGAAAAAGCAAATAATCTTATAATAGGAGTTATATACAGGCCACCAAACTTAGACAGGTTGGAAGCAAAGCACCTATGGGATGAAATATCTAGAGCATCTAGGTCTAGCAGTATTTGTCATGGGTGACTAATTTTAGTGGAATAAATTGGTTTAACAGAACAGGGAATAATGAAGCAGAAGATTTTCTAGATTTAATTGACGATTGCTTTCTTACGCAATGCATTAAGGAACCAACACGGGAAAATATTTTAGATTTAGTGGGAAATCTAAATCAGGGAAACACAAGTTAATGATATCAAAATAGGGAGTGAGCTAGTGAACAGTGATCACAAAGAAATCAGATTTAGCATAGAAGGGAATAGATCTGTACGGGAAAATTCTGTTAAAGTGCCAGATTTTCGAAACGCTGATTTTAATAGCCTAAGAAATTTTTTGGATCAAATAGATTGGAAAGTCTTGGGAATGGGGGGTGGGCCCGTCATGGAGCGAGACGTGAACCCAGCGATAGGTGACGTAAAAAGGGATTTCAATGTGGATTCAAAATATAACATATTTAAAAATATTCTAAGTAAAGCACAAGAACATAGTATACCATACAAATTGAATAGATTGAATACTAATGACCCAAAATGGATAACAAAGGATCTGAAGAACCTTATAGTTAGAAAAAGAGCATAGTACAAAAGGAATTAAGAATGGGGAAGTTAGTTTAAAACAAGAATTCGTACAACTGGTTAGAAATGTTAAAAAAGAGATAAGGGGGCAAAAAGAAACTAGAAGTTCGCATAGCAGGGCAAGCAAAGACAAATCCTAAAAGGTTTTTTCAGTTACATCGAATAAAAGATTAGAAAAGGATAGATCCATTAAAAACTGAGACAGGTCAGATAACGGATAATGACGTATTTATAATAAATATTTTATCTCTGTATTTACTAAAGAGGAAACTTAATAATATGCCTTCAGTTGAACAAGTCTATTGTGGGTGGGACGAGGACAGGTTGACTAGTTTAGCAGTTACCAGGGAGGATGTAATTAAACAAAAAGTAAAACTCAACCAAACAAATCCCCAGGGTCGGATGAAGTGTTTGCTAGGGTGCTTAAAGAATGCAAAAAGGAGCTTTGCGAGCCACTGTCTACCATATTTAATAAATCAATAGATTCAGGCAGAGTGCCAGAGTTATGAAGGCTGCTAATGTGGTACCAGTTTTTAAGAAAGGAGATAGATTATTTGCGTCAAACTATCGACCAATTAGCCTAACGTCTATTGTGGGAAAGTTACCTTGAATCGATAATTGCAAATACAATTCGTCTGCATCTGGAAAACATAAATTAATAAATGATCTCAACATGGTTTTACAAATAGACCATTCATGTTGAACAAATTGCTATCTTTTTATTCCAGCATAGTTGAGGCAGTTGATAGTGGTAAGGATTGTGATGTTGTGTACCTTGACCTTTAGCAAAGCTTTTGATACAGTGCCACATGAAAGACTGATTAAAAACATAGAGGCCCATGGTATTGGGGTTCTATATTAAGTTGGATTAGGGCATGGCTGTACCAAAAAAAACAGAGTTAGTATAAATGGGGGTTAAGTCAGACTGGGAAATGTTGTAAGTGGAGTGCCTCATGACTTTGCCCTGAGACCGTATGTTGTTTATAATATATATAAATGATTCAGATTCAGGTTTGAGTAGCAACATTTGCAAATTTGCTGATGCTACAAAAAATTGGTAGGGAAATAAACACAGAAGAAGATTCACTGTCATTTCAAGTCGATCTAAATAGGGTTTTGAAATGGTCAAAAGATTGGCAGATGCAGTTTAATGCTGATAAATGTAAAGTTTTGAGATTAGGTAATGATGATAGAGTTACAAGATACAAGCTAGATGGTGTTGAGATTGCGAAGTCGGATTGCGAAAGGGATCTGGGAGTTATGATTAGTAAGAATTTAAAACCAAAGAATCAATGCATGAATGTTCGTAATAAGGCAAATAGGACACTGGGATTTATTAATCGAAGCGTTAGTAACAAGACACCTGGTGTTGTTCTTCAGCTATATCTTGCTCTGGTTAGGCCCCATTTAGACTATGCAGTACAGTTTTGGTCGCCGTACTACAGAATGGATATAAATTCACTTGAACGTGTCCAGCGTAGGATGACAAAGTTAATTTCCAAAATTAGAAACCTGTCATGAAGAGAGATTAAAAAAGCTTAAATTGCATTCACTGGAAAGGCAAAGAGTTAGGGGTGACATGATAAGAGGTTTGCAAGTGGATGAAGGGACATAACAAAGGGGATATTAATAGGGTATTAAAAGTATCAAAACAAGACAGAACACGAAACAATGGGTATAAATTGGATAAGTTTAGATTTAGAGACGCCTTGGGTAAGTACTGGTTCGGTAACAGGGTTGTTGATTTGTGGAACCAATTACCGCGTAACGTGGTGGAGGTGGGGTCCCTCGATTGTGTCAAACGTGTGTTGGACATGTATACAAGTGGGATTGGGTGGTTATATATAGGAGCTGCCTCATATGGGCCAATAGGCCTTCTCCAGTTACCTTCATTCTTATGTTCTTATGTTCACTCAAGCATGCGGGTACGACAAAAGCTGCGCCACGCTCCAAGAGAGAAGAAGAAACAGTCTGCCAGCCAGGAAGACTCCGGAACTCATAACGCACCCAATATGAGGAAGAAGAGCCGAACTCAAATAAAGCCAGATCCATCACTGAGGTATATAAATAGGGTCCCGTACAAAGTAAGCATCAAGAGCCTCCCAAACCTCTGCAGGGGAAATCCGAAAGGAAGAAAAGCTCTGGAAAGATGAATCCGCAGAACTCAAAGGCACCCGGAAACGAACCCAAGGAGGATGGGGGGCACCCAACTCAAATTCATAATGAGAAGGAAGGTACAAGAACCTCTTCACCTGCAGAAGAAGCATCTGCACAGAGGGCACAAGGGTGCAAGCAGGATCAAACGGAACCCCAAGAGTTCCATGCGGACTCCCCCCGAGCCCCAGGAACCCGCAACAAAGGCAACAGGGGCAGAGCCCTCATTCATGCCCACCACTCCAAAAGGAAAGGCAGAGTCCAGGGGAAAGGCTTCAAAGAAGGGAGTCTGCTGGGTTGACTCAGAAGCCTCAGCAGGAAAGAGGGGCTCAACCACCTCTGTGCCCGCATCAGAAGGGGCAACCCCTTCTGATGCCCACCCAAACCTCATCCCAAGCTAAACTCCACCCCCGACTTCGAAACCCCTCAGACGTTTGGGAGCAGGAAGCAGGGGGGGGGGGGGGAAGGAGCAGGGCGAATCATGCTACCTGGGAAGGAAGAGGAGGCGCGGACGGAACCAAGGTCGAAGCGACCAATGTCCCCAAATCAGAGTCCCTAAACCCCAAGTGGGGCAGCTCTGGGGACTCCATCAGGGCAACCAACCTGGCCCCATTACAATAAAGAAACCAATCATGCAACAAAGCTGCTGCTTGATCCCTGAGATCATCAGATAAGGGATGAGTAAACTGGAGCACAAGCAGGGAACGAGTGCCGCAAGACTCCAGGTCATTGGTGTCTGCGACCCAACAGGCAGTATGGCGAAGGCAGTATGGATAATCGACACCCTGAGGCAGGAGCGATGAACAACCTTCAATTTGCACAAGGCGAGAGTGGGCTCGGAAAAAGTATCCGGGGTATGACCGAGCCCATGGGTTTTCCAGGGCCTGTAGAGTGAATAAGCCCTATGGGAAGCCTAGGCACTGGAGGCAGCTAAGTTGGTAAACCTTGTCGCAAGCAGCTAAACTAACTGCAAGTAGCAGCCATGAGACCTCATGGGCAATAGAGGACTACCACCACACTCTAGGCCAAGCCTAATGTGGAGCTAAGCAGACCTCCACTGCAGCAACAGGCAAAAACACTGGAATTAGACACACAAAACCCTCCAAAATCCCACAACTAGTAAACTAACAGCCGGAGAGAAGCATCAGCTGCTGCGTGATAGCTTATGCAGGCTGTATTAGCCGTAGTGTGTCCCACCAGCAAAGAAACGCTTCCCTATCAGGGGCAAGGCGGAAAGCCCAAGACCCCCGACACACCTCAAGGGCAAGGGCAACCACAAGCAAGGAAGCCTTCTAATGAGGAATGATTCCCTAATGCCCCCGGGAAGAAAACCCTGACCACGTAAGGGACAGTACTCATGGAGTGCCTAGGAAATGTGTCCCTAGATGCATGCAGCTCCGGTACCCAAGACTCCAGGCCAGAGCACACACACACAGGTGTAGGAACACCCGTTAAAGGCAAAAATCACAGAAAAGAAACCGCAGCCTGAGGTGACGTCCAACTGCCAGCACATCAGTCAAAAACTAAATTGGTGGGTTGCCGGCTTCCCCTTCCCCATTCACAAGGGGAAGGGCTAACAAAGGGGGTGGGGCTAACAAGGGGGATAGTTATACAAAGTGTTGCTTGTTTATTTTCTTTTTGGAAATTCTTTTGGGGAATTCTTTTGCTCTTTTGAGGACGTAGATTGCAATTTTTAACAAGACAGTGGTCTGTTTTGGTTTGCCTACCTTTCTGGGTGCTATCACTGGTCGATGGCAAGTTTGACATTCTTTAAATGTAAAGTGTTTATAGGCCATTGCTCCCTGCACCTCTCTGAGGGGGAGGGGGGCAGGTTCTGGCTATGGACCCCAGTAGGCAACAAGAACTCTGACTGATGACCCCAAATAGGATAGCACTGTATCAGTGGGACAGCTTCAGGGAGCCTCTGGGGCTCCCAGAGGCTCCACGGAAATAACCATTAACAAATACAGTACTGTACCTGCAATTAAACATTCTATTATGTTGCATATTTTGTCATTGACACCAGTACCTTTTGACAGGTGTGTGGCACTTTGGGATAATTTATGTATCTAACTTTCCTTTAATTAAATGCTGCTCAGTTCAATCATCTTTTGTTGTAGTTTTATTTAATCAAAACAGTCTTGCATTTAGATAAAATAAAATAAAGCTCATACTACCATACTAAGATGTCAGGAAAATGTACCTAAACAAAAAAAAATATATTGAGTACTGTATAGCTGTAATGATTTGTTCTGAGCAAGCCACTGTCACTCCTGTGAACTATATCCTGCTCTTCTTGGAACACAGTCATCTCTATTTTGGATCAGAGTGGCCTCCTCCTCTCTGACATATTGGGAATCCTTTCTAGTTGCTCCTGCAAGGCCATGCCTGGATTAAGGTAGAAACTGTAGAGTTCTCAATCCAGCCATGAATGAAGATGCACTCAAACATTTTCTTTAAGCAATACTTGAAATTAAAGATAACATTAAGTATTGCTCTGCTACATCTGATTACCATGTGTGGGTGAGTGCCTGGGCACCAGGTATCAGCACTGGTCATGTACACAGAGATGGCTAGTGATCCCACTTCATTTTCATCCTAAAGCTCTCCACCCTTCCATGTAAAAAAGCCAGAGTTGAATGTATTGAGACATCTTTCTGGCAGGTCACTTTATAAACTAACTGTCTAGGTACTGTAGCTCCAAGCCTATCATGCCACCAGGCCCCAGAGAGTCATAAGTGCCTACCTGACAAGAAAGCAGAATCTAATTCACTCATGAGTGACAAAGTGAGCCTGGGAATACTAGATGAACCCAGGCCAACAGGGATACCCCCAGAGTGGTAAAGCCCCAAAACAAGCAACTGCATGGAGAAACATTGCCAATCCTGTTTATCACGTACATAATCATTAGACAGCTACACCTTTCCACCACCAGATGGAAGCACCAGCAGGGTCCAACCAGCAAGCAACTTCAAACTTTACCACCTAAAGACAATACCAAAAGCCCCTAAATAGGGAAGGGTGAGAATAGGGAGCCACTAAGGGGACCCACCAGAAAGACATTTCATTACATTCAACACTGGAATTCTGTGAGAGCTCCTCTCTTGGTTATTCCCAGAGCTATCTTATCACAGAGCACAACAAAAACAGGACTTGCCAGGGAAAGAGGGGAAGGAGCATTCAATAACCCCAAAGAGTCGAGTTACTTGGCCTAACACAACACAAGCCTGGCACAGCCTAGGAACATTAACCAAACACAATACTGCCAAGGCTCTATTACCCTATTAGACTGCCAATACTCATGTGGCTAAATATTTAACCATGACATATTTGCAAAGAAAGCAAGAAGAGCTGCAAACATGCGATCATCTTGAGCCTGTGAGTAGACAGCAACTTCGCTAAAAATTAACCATGTTGTGAACATTTGAGGAGTTCTGTCTACTAATTTGGCTTTTAGTAGCAATATTTTAACCAGAATAGGGGGTTTGTTTTGGGGTGCTTACCTTTCTGGGTGCCTGACCCGGTTGATAGCAGACATAGAATGTTTCCAACCATACGGGGTTTCTATAGGCCATTGCTCCTTATGTCTTTCTGAAGGGGCCAGGTTCTGGCTGGTGGTCCCCAGTAGGCCTAGAACTCCACACACATTGACTGATGCCAAGTTCTAATACATTTATATTAGCCCGGTTAGCTCCGGGGAGCCAAAGGGGCACCCCCCAGAAAACCAGCATTGAATGGAATGAAATGCCAATTTCTGGGTGAGCCCTGGTGGCTCCCTGAAGTTACTATATCTGATACAGTGCCAGACTACAAGGTGCCATCATTTGCAGAGTGCTATTTGGCTTTCTGGGGACCATGAGCCAGAACTTGGGCCCCTGCAGAGATGCAGGGAGCAGTGGCACACATGAAAAATTTAATGTAAATTCATTTATGTTTGCTACCAGTAAGAAAAGGCACACAAAGTTAGAGAACCAAAAGAGACCACTGCTTGGTTAGAAACAAGACTGCAGCCTCAAAACAGCCAAAAGAATTTTCCCAACAATATAAACAAACTATAAAAAATTCATGAAACTAGCAGCATCTAGTGTGACCCACCTCATTTGGGGGGGTCCCAACCCAACACCCTGGGAAAGGGTGTCAGGTTTTAATTTCACCCAGAAATTAATCTTTGCGGTATCAATAGTACCACTGAACCTGCACGGGTTTTCCAGTGTCTGCAGGGTGAGCATTCCCTGCAGGTATGCCCAGGTACTGGGGAATGCTATACTGGTAATCCCTATATAGTTGTATAGGCACCCCTTGAAAACCCGACACCATTGGAAAGGGCAAGAGAGAGAGACCAAAAGGGGGATGATCAGCACCCAGAGTAGGTAAAACCTAATTGAAGCAGGAACAATATGAATAAAACTCCTAAGTGGAATGCAGCACAAATGAAACTACTGTAACAGTAAAAGCTCCAAAAAGGGCCGAAGTATGAAAACAAGGCCGACGGATTTCAAGGCACCAGACTGTGGATAACGAGTAAAGAAGGGAGAATCATAGATACAACCAGGCATATAAAGCTGGAAGAACTATTTTGGTGAGTAGGTAAGGTCAATCGAACAATAATGCACCCAACCAGCCAAAAAGAGACGGTCCGAGACAACAGGCTTACCTGAAGGGTGAGACTAACCATGTTATAATGGATGATAAAAGGGCAGCAAACACTCTGAATTAATATTTTACATGAGTGTTCAGAATAGAAGGGTTAGAGGACATCTCATCACCCACACAAATGTTTGAAGGTGGGGGTGAAGAAAGTGACTGTAGAGATATACTCATAACATGCAACATAATGAGGAAGAACCGTGACAAACTAAGACTCAAAAGCCCCAGATGTGGATGGGATCTCATCCATAGTTATAAAGGAACTGGCAGAAGAACTATGCTTACCGGTGAAATTACTTTTCACAAAATCTCCGGACCAAGGGACAGTCTCCCCTAGATTGAAAATATGCAAATGTCTCTCCTTTTGCTTTTTGATGTTTAATATAGTTTGGTTCCAGCAGCTAGATGTTAAAAAATGATAGGATGGTGTCATGAAAGATTGAAACAAGGATACTTGTTATGTGCTGCTGGAAGAAACAGGTAGGACATAATGCTGAAGGTAGCCAGAAGCAGAGAGCTAGTGTGAAGCCTGGAACTGTAAGCTGAAAGCTTGAGTGAAGCCAGGAGTGTAGAGCTAAGAGGGAGAGATTGGAGTGCTCAAGCACAGGTGGGAGCAGGGAGCTGAAATTAAGACGGGAATGGCTGTCTACTCTGTAGCAAGGCTTGTAGTGTCTGGTGTGAGAGATGGAACTCACTGACTAAGCTGTGTTTTCGAATGTGTTATACCTGTGTCCACCTAACCTTGTTCTGGAACCAGTTTGCTTCCTTATTTGGCAGGATGATGATCACTTGGTCTGATGAGAAGCTTGCTTGTTAATTTTGACTGCCCTAAGTGATTTCTGGAAACCCTGTGGCAATATGTATTAATGTAATTACAGATGTCATTAGTAGCAAATAGATTTGTGGAGGGGTCATGTTGGATAAGTGCGCACCTGTAAGTGATTGCAATAGAATTTCTTGGAATGTGGGATTAATTGAGGATAACTTAAGTAGTTGCCACATTAACTCTAATGTGGGTGTTACATAAGAATTAAGTGAGAACATCACACATGATACGGTAAGAGACAAGGCTGTATGGAAGCCGTTTTACGGAGTGAATATATTTGTGCTGCGGGAATCTAGGTGAAGCACTGCACATTTGATCTTATGAAGTGTTGGGTTGCTGCTGTGGATGACTGCTGGAGTATAGTAGTGCTTGTTTATCTATGGTACTAGTAAACAATTACATAAAGTGAATGATAATGAATGGATGAGTAACTTTCTTTACAGCAATAACTCTAACTTTTTTCACTACATTAACTTTCCCGCTGAACACAGCCTTGTCATGGATGGGAGTCTTGAATGCTCTTTTTATAGGTAAAGCTGACACACAGCTTTTGAAGCCTCTCATTTGGCCATAAGCTTGAGATTAGTTTACATTGCTTGTTAGGTTTCTTTTCTACCAAAATGTAGCACAAAACATTTGTTCCTTTTTCTTTATAAGTATGAATGGCAATGCATGTAATAGTGAGGCTTCGGAATTTTTACAAGGCAGGGCTTCTGTGTTGCAACAGGTAGAGCTCTGGCAATATGTCATGACCATTGCACCTTCACTCTCTATGATTCATATATTGGCTGACCAGCTTCAGGAGTCTTGCTCTTCTATACATCTTGCCCCCTTCGTTTAAATCTGAAGGAACCTCACTTGTGGTCCCTTGGTTGCTGCTACACTAGACCTGGATTCATGTTCTCATTCCTGACCTGCTCTGATGAACTTCCCTGAAGCAATCATTGATCCCAATGTTGCCCTTCTTCCTTTCCCTGACTTTTATGTGCAATATTCATTCCACTGCAGCTTGAATATTAATAAATAAGCAGAACAATACAATACTAAAAATAAAACATTACTAATTGTTCACATTATCTCCCACCATAAATCCCAAATTATTTTAAATTCCTTAATGTTCTTCTATCTGCACCAGTAATACTTTATATTGATTTTAACTGCAGGCATAAACTATGGGGCAATACTGTTGTTAATACCTGTGGCCACCTTTTAAAACCTTTTATTTTTTTTCGTTGTTCATTTAACATACTAAGAAATTCTCACATTGACTCTCACAACTTTGTGTATTATCTTCCACTCTGCACTTCTTTCATTTAGAATAAGATTGGCAAATCCTTCATTGCCTCTATGGACAACTTATGGCAGGGCAGCAGGGAAGGCCAGCTTACAACATGGGAGAAGGCCAGCTTACAACATGGGAGAAGGTCAGCTTACAACATGGTGGGAGAAGGCCAGCTTACAACATGGTGGGAGAAGGCCAGCTTACAACATGGTAGGAGAAGGCCAGCTTACAACATGGTAGGAGAAGGCCAGCTTACAACATGGGAGAAGGCCAGCTTACAACATGGGAGAAGGTCAGCTTACAACATGGTGGGAGAAGGCCAGCTTACAACATGGTGGGAGAAGGCCAGCTTACAACATGGTAGGAGAAGGCCAGCTAACAACATGGTAGGAGAAGGCCAGCTTACAACATGGTGGGAGAAGGCCAGCTTACAACATAGTAGGAGGGAGGGCCAGCTTGCAACATGGAAGGAGTGAGGGCCAACTTACAACATGATAGGAGGGAGGCCAACTTACAACATGGTAGGAGGGAGGGCCAGCTTACAACATGGTAGGAGGGAGGGCCAACTTACAACATGGTAGGAGGGAGGGCCAACTTACAACATGGTAGGAGGGAGGGCCAGCTTACAACATGGTAGGAGGGAGGGCCAACTTACAACATGGTAGGAGGGAGGGCCAGCTTACAACATGGTAGGATGGAGGGCCAACTTACAACATGGTAGGAGGGAGGGCCAGCTTACAACATGGTAGGAGGGAGGGCCAACTTACAACATGGTAGGAGGGAGGGCCAACTTACAACATGGTAGGAGGGAGGGCCAGCTTATAAAGTGGTAGGAGAAGACCAGCTTACAACATGGTAGGAGAAGGCCAGCTTACACCATAGTAGGAGGGAGGGAGGGAGGGAGGGAGGGAGGGAGGGAGGGGCCAGCTTGCAACATGGTAGGAGTGAGGGCCAACTTACAACATGGTAAGAGGGAGGGCCAGCTTACAATAGCTCAACTGCAGGTAAAGACCTTCATTTAGCTCTCAACCGAGCTACATTGTGCGTAACGTAGTACTGTATATTAGAAGTGTGTTACCTCACTAGTCCTTATAAACTTTTTTTTCAAATAATAAGGCTAATCATACAGCACAGTATGATATTCTGAAGAGCATTTAAAATTTGGTTCATATTAACAAACTTGACTAATAATATATATATATCTGATTTGCAAACCATTAATACAATTTATACATATTGCAGAAGCATTCATGACATTCATAGCATTCATGTCATACATTCATGACATGTTGAGTATACAACTGCTCAAATAAAAGATACAAATCACTGGAAAGATCACCATTGTTTATTCCGCTTGGCCTTAACGACAATGGGGCGCATGGGAAGTTTTACATATGTTGGTAACTTGCTTGTACTTGGCATAATCATTGTGGCTGGCTGTACTAGTGATGTGTCTTGCACTACAACTGATGACTGATGGGTTACAGGGTACAAAGGTGTTAGAGTCATTACCCCTGTGCTTGTTGTGGGTACACCTTGGCATGATACCTCTGCTAGCATTGCACTACTAACAATGGGGGTAACATGTGGATGCATTTGATGGTGAACCTCTAGTGTATAACTTTTTGCAAATGCCATACCACATATTTCACATCTGAAATTTTTTTCTGGGCGATGTATCTTCTGGTGTAGAAGAAATTTGCTATTGTCTTTGAACAACAAACCACATTGGTCACACCGCAGAGGCTTAGAATCTCCATGTGACTTAGCTGTTTTACTCTCACCCATCCAGCTTCCAAAACGCTTTGCAAAGTATCTCTCTGTGTGTACATGCTTTAAATGCTTTCGCAAGAGAACTTTACCAGTAAATTCCTCTCCACAAGCATCACATTTGAAAACTTTTTCTTTAAAATGTGTTTTCCGATGAAGATCAAGTGTAGAACGATATTGGAAAAGCTTACCACAAACATCACATTCCAAAGGCTTTTCACCACGGTGTTGCATCATATGAAGGTCAAAAGGAGTACGCTTTTCATACACCAATTCACAAAGTTCACACCGCCAAGGCCCCATTTCTGTATGTCTTTTTACATGTTGTCTCAATCCACTGCTGTCTGAGAAAGCCATGCCACACTCTCCACAACTGTATGGTTTTTCTCCAGTATGTATACGTTTATGTTTGGTAAGATGGTCACTCTGATAAAATGCTTTACCACATTCTGAACACACATAAGGTCTCTCACCTGTGTGAATACGGCGATGAACTGTCAGCATACTACGTTGAGTGAATCCTCGACCACAATCGTCACATCTAAAAGGTCTTTCTCCAGTGTGAATACGATTGTGAACAACTAAGCTACTTTTGTTAAGAAATGCTTTACTGCAACTGCTGCAGTGATAAGGTTTCTCGCCAGTATGAGTTTTCTTGTGGTATTCAAAGCTACTACGTTGTGTATAAGACTTGCCACAGACATTGCATTCATATTTACCTTCTGAGACTTGGGGTTTTGCTTCCTGATTCTCCTGTGATTTATTCCAGAAGAACACATTCATCTGATCATCTTTTGCCGCAATATTTAGGGTTGGAACTGACACATGAACACCAGGTACAGCCACTGACACTGTTACAGCCACAGACATTGATGGAACAGTGACTTGCTGAGGCAAAGACATGTTGATGACTTTTCCTTAGCAAATTTCTGGGCATGTCATGTAACTTTGCTCATTTTAGTAAATTATAATAAAAATTAAATAATCATGCTAGAAATAAGGAACTCATATAGTTTAAATATTTATTATGTGTCAGTCAACTCCTTAAATGGCAATTCATCTGTAAAAGAAAATACCAAATATTAGCAACTTGAGTTCATGTGAGGTAATATTATATACACACTAGCAAACTAACATGCATTTACATTGAAAGATTCCACTGAAGAGCAGGAATTTCTTACAGTTAGTAACTACCACTGATAAAGAATTTAATTCAAGAGACCCCCAAGAGTGCAGACAGTGATGTAGAGTTGAATGGAGGCTTTATTGGATGCAGATTTTCAATTGAAAGTACCCTAATAAATCTAAATATAATATAGCACCTACACGCAAAATAAAGGTAACTCAAATTCATGTTTTCCTACAAAAACATCAAGCAATGAATGTATCAAAATATGTGTTTCTGGTCAGCCTTAAACAACTCCCAAGCTGAACTTTGGTACCATCAAGAATTAAACCAACACACCAGGCCTCTGAGACCTGTATGTCACCTGCTAGAAGCCAGTACAGTGGTACCTTCGTTTACGAATTTAATCTGTTCCAAGAGACGGGTCATAAACCGAAAATTCGTAAACCAAGCCAAATTTTCCCATAAGAAATAATGTGAATTGAATTAATCTGTTCCACACACCCAAAAATATTAACTTAAAAATACATTTTATACAATACTACTTATATGTTGTACAGAATACTTATATCTATATTATATATAAAAGTATATCTTACCTTTATTGAGGACTCTTGTTGGTGTATGGAAGACGGTGAGGAGGGCGGGGAAAGAGGAGAGGTGTTAGTGTTTGGAAGGGGAGTCCCCTTCCATTATAACATCAGGCAGTGATGACATTTCTGGGGTACTCTCTCTCCTATGCTTTGCAGGCATACCACTAGGACCTGGTTATGGCTCACTGCTTGCTTGTCTTACTAAGAATCGATCTAAAGACACTTGTTTTTCCCTACATTTTAATACTTGTCAGAAGTGAGAAATCTTTTTGTCATTAAAAAGGTTTATGTAACGGCCTGCTACAGCTTTATCTGGGCGAGTTTTTTCAACAAAACTTTTCAGTTCTTCCCATACTGCACACATTTTCTTAATGAGGAAGGAACATCAACCACAATCTTGCTATTATCACAATCCTGGTCACTAATTCCTGTAAATGAATAACTGACCACACTTTTATTTTGAAAAGGAACCTAAGAAATCATTTGAAGATTCCTAGATGGACGAAATAATGCTGTGGTGCTGTGGCTAGCGCTGTGAACATCGTGAACAGCATTAAATCACTGATATTTGAGCATTGTACCCAGTCATTATCACACTCAGGCTCTTCTATAATACTATCATGGCTAAATAATACAAGTTATATATATATTTTGACATTATTAGGCGATGCTGTGGTCACATGCTGAACAGCAGTGCTGTGCGCTCATGCTGCAAGCGCCAGCCTTGGTTGCTCACTCCCTACTGAGGCTCCCACACCCGAGAAAGTGGACCACGATTTTCTTTAAAGATGGTGTCTGTTTACAAGAGCCCTGAGGAAGCTGATGTGAACCCCATGTAGCCGCGGGAGTTTTGAATGGAACGTGAAAAATACAAATACCCGGAGGTGCGTTGCACAAACCAGACATGAGCCTGCAGGCACGTTGCGCAGTTTAAGGGTTAATGGTAGAGTGAAGGTTATATCAGTGATGGCTACACATTGATGTCTGTCACTTAGATAGGATCAAATATAGTTCAAGGCAACCACATACCTGTACAAGGTTCTCCATGGAATTGATAAGTAAATAAAGACAGTTTATTTAACACGGGAGGAAAATACACCAGGAGACGCATGGTGGAAACTGGGTATCCAGATGAGTCATAGACATATTAGAAGGAGCGCTTTTAGTGTCAGAGAAGTTACCAAATGGAATGCATTAAGAAGTGATGTAGTAGAGGCAGACTCCATACACAGTTTCAAATGTAGATATGATAAGAACCCAATAGGATCAGGAATCTGTGCACAATTCTTCTTGCACCGGTGATGTTCATTGTCTACATAAATGATCTACCAGATGGTATATGGAATTATATGAACATGTTTGCTGATGATGCTAAGATAATAGCAAGGATAAGTAACTTAAACCACTGTCATTCCCTTCAAAAAGACCTGGACAAAATAAGTATATGAAGCACCACTTGGCAAATGGAATTTAATGTGAATAAATGCTATGTTATGGAATGTGGAATAGGAGAACATAGACCACACACAACCAATAAATTATGTGAGAAATCTTTAAAGAATTCTGAAAAAGAAAGAGATCTAGGGGTGGTTCTAAATAGAAAACTATTACCCGAGGGCCACATAAAGAACGTTGTGCGAGGAGCCTATGCTACGCTTTCTAACTTCAGAATTGCTTTTAAATACATGGATGGGGAAATACTAAAGAAATTGTTCATGACTTTTGTTAGGCCAAAGCTAGAATATGCAGTGGTTGTGTGGTGCCATATCTTAAGAAGCACATTAACAAACTGGAAAAGGTGCAAAGTCATGCTACTAAGTGGCTCCCAGAACTGAAGGGCAAGAGCTACGAGGAGAGGTTAAAGGCATTAAATATGCCAAAACTAGAAGACAGAAGAAAAAGAGGTGATATGATCACGACTTACAAAATAGTAACAGGAATTGACAAAATTGCTACGGAAGATTTCCCGAGACCTGGAACTTCAAGAACAAGAGATCATAGATTTAAACTAACTAAACAAAGATGCCAAAGAAATATAAGAAAATTCACTTTCGCAAATAGAGTGGTAGACGGTTGGAACAAGTTAGGTGAGAAGGTGGTGGAGGCAAAACCGTCAGTAGTTTCAAAGCGTTATATGACAAAGAGTGCTGGGAAGACGGGACACCACGAGCATAGCTCTCATCCTGTAACTACACTTAGGTAATTACAAGTTGAATGACAGATGAGAGGTATGACAAAGAGCTGAAGCTCAACCATCACTGGCACAATTAGGTGAGTACTGTGCCCCATCACCTCTCACCCATCTTACCCACCAGCATACCCTAACACCTCTCACAAATCTTGCCTAACACCTCCCACCCATCTGACCAAACACCTCCCACCCATCTTGGCAAACACCTCCCACCCATCTTGGCAAACACCTCCCACCCATCTGGCCAAACACCTCCCACCCATCTTGGCAAACACCTCCCACCCATCTTGGCAAACACCTCCCACCCATCTGGCCAAACACCTCCCACCCATCTGGCCAAACACCTCCCACCCATCTGGCCAAACACCTCCCACCCATCTGGCCAAACACCTCCCACCCATCTGACCAAACACCCTCCCACCCATCT
>NC_091159.1:43005367-43052792 GCF_040958095.1 Procambarus clarkii | reverse complement strand
CCTTTCAGACATTTGTTGTTTTTCAAAATTTTTCATTATTATTATTTGTTTTTTTTATTTAAGAAACATGATGTAGCCTACCTGCCAAACACCGAATGAACCTTTTTCTACAGGTAAAAAAAAAATGAAAAAAACAATATTGAACATATTTGAAGAAAGAAAAATGTCATAAAGGTTTGTTCAGTGTATGTAAGGTAGGCTGCTCCATTATTTAAAATATCGAATATCATATTGATGATTTTTGGTGGTAGAATGGAATAATTTGATTTCCATTATTGTCAGTGGGGAAATTTGTTTTGTATGACACCTGTTTCACATGACGAGCACGGCGCCAGAGCAGATTAAATTCGTTATTCGAGGTTCCACTGTATTCATCCAGAGTATTTGCTGTCTTTTTATCTTTCATTATAACTTGGTTAATCTCATTTTTTAAGGGTCCTACCAAGTTCTTTGCTTTGGTTTTACTTATTATATAGGCATAGAATGACTTAGGATCTTTCTTTGTTTTGGGCAAGTTTAATTTTGTAGTTTCTTTTGGCTGATTAAATTTCCTATGTGCCTGAATTTAGTGCCCTTTTATATATCTCATAATCTATGATGTTCATCCTGGATTTATACCTTCTCCAGAGAGTCTGCCTTGTTATCAATGCTCTTTTTATTACCCGTGTCATTCATCCAGTTCCCTTTCTTTTCTTTATCTTTTTAACACATATTTTTGAACAAGTTCAGTGATGATCACCTTGAAATTTTCCCCATGATGCTTCAATACCATGGTCACCTATTGGCTTTTCCCAGGGTGTTGTTTTGACGTTCCTTTCTCATTCCTTGATAGTCTCATCAAGGGTAATCTAGAAATTCATTTTCTTGGACCTTTATGTGGGTTTCTATTATTTGTAATCCATCTTATAATATGACGATCATTTGGGGGTGAGCTTTCCCCTTACTTGAATTTGATCAATCATACCCTCTTCTGATGTTAGCACAAGATCTAGAATGATGTTACCTTGTGTGGGCTCAGCCACATGCTGTATGAGAAAGGAGTCCTGTACCAGGTTAAGAAATTGTTCTCCTGTTTGTAATGTTAGATTTACTCAGTTTATGGTCTCATGGTTAAAGTCCCCTATAATATGGGTTTGGGTTTCAGCAAAACTCTCAAGAGTTTGGTTGGATATAAATAGGAGCCGTTACGTATGGCCCAAATGTCTTGCAGTTTCCTTGATTCTTACATTCTTCCAATCACTCTTGACACAACCATAAGAGGAAGATTTGAGCAATAGAAGCACAGCCTTCCTGTCTGTAGATCAGTCATCCAGGTCCTGCGAGGGTGGAGCACCAGCATGAACACTACAAGTCATGCCATAAAATTGCTGGAGTTTAAAATGTTTTCTGTAGTTTGCTTCATTCCAGAATGACTACTGCAGTGTTTTGCCAACAGGTCAGATAAATATGCACTCAAATCAACCCGTTCTCGCAAATTCGTAAAGTCAATATTGACTTATTAACTACGTGCATAGGTGATATACTAAACATAATAGATACCCTTAAAGAGATTCATAGAAAACATCGACCTTACCTAACCTTGTTAGTATCTTAAGATAAGCATCTTATTGCTTCGTAATTACAATTATTACTTAACCTATACCTATTATAGGTTAGGTAATAATTGTAATTACGAAGCAATAAGATGCTTATCTTAACATACTAAGTAGGTTAGGTAAGGTCGGTGTTTTCTATGAAGCTTTTCAAGGGGAAACTATTATGTTAAGTATGTCACCTATGCACATATTTAATAAGTCAATATTGACTTATTAAATTTGCGAGAACGGGTTGCTCAAATCCTATCTGAGTGCAGCACAAGTTGGATCCTCTCAACCAAGTACAGTAGCACTAAAAATTAATGTTCAATGGAACTGGGAGACAAGAATCAAACAGGTAATTTTTGACCATCATTAATTGCAATAAACCACTATTTAAATTAATAAAATTTATTGAATAATACATTACTCAATATGTAAATATGTACTAAGAGTAATAGCAGTACCATACTGTATTTTGGGACGAGTAGTTTTGTTTTCAGAACATCATTAAGTAAATAGTGTAAATTAAAGATTTCATTATTTACAGGATACAGGAAAATAATATGGGCTTACAATTTATATTATTCATATTCAAAGTACTGTATATGACATTAGTTGGGCCCCAAACTATTGTGGAAAAAACACATGACAGTGTTTTACTTGTGATAAAAATTTAACTATCGACTTTCTTTGTGAGATGCTTCTCTGTATGATGTTGACTCTGAAAAGAAAAGAAACACATGTACTTTACACGTTACAGGAGATCTGTTTAAGAGTACTGTACATCATCAAATCTTCAGCTGTTAATGCAACAAGTACTTTTGTACAACATATATAACTGTATTAAATTATTATTTAAGCCCTTATATAATTTTCATATTTTCTATTTAAATATTTGTATTAATTCTTTGGCATTAGTATGCGATGATTTATAAAAAATAATATTAATACATATATTTGATTATGAAAACTTCTTTATTTTAAAAGAAAAACAATCGGTTAACTTTCAAGCAAACAAATGCTGTTGTTAATAACTACATCCTACCATCATATTTAGATATAATGTTTTAAGAGAGAAGACTAAAATTGTGAAATTTATGTCTCTGTGTATGCTTTCACTTGTTCCAGTGTGTATTTATGTCTTGCAGCTTTGGAGTAATATCAGCATTCAATAATTTTCTAGAAGTTGCAATATAGCAAAGGGTCACCCTAAACAAAATGAATCTGACTCAGAGAAATGTGAATGTGGGTATTGCAAGGGTACATTTTGGGGCCAACCCTTTTTGTCATACACATCAGTGACATAGATAAGAATATTACAAGCCACATTATCAGATTTGCAGATGTCACTAAGATCTATGGTAAAGTGGGAAATGAACATGATATTGATGCCTTGCAAAGATATCTACATGAACTCCACAAATGGTCGGAAGACTGGCAAATGCTTTTTAATTGAAAAATGCTAGACCTTGCATGTGGGGCATGACAATCCACATCACAGCTACCAACTTAACAACATTACCTTGCAGCAGATTGAGGAAGAAATGGACCATGGAGTCAGAATCCATCATTCATCGAAAGTTACACAAGTGGGAGCTGCAGTAAGAAACAGCGTTAAATGTAATGAAACTCCAATTTTTGGGTGAGCCCCAGTGGCTCCCAGAAGTTATTATGCTAATATATTGTGAAACTGCTATATCAGTCACAGAGTTGTTTTAGGTCCACCAGGGACCATAAGCCTACCTCCCCTTTAAGAGACGCCTCATGAACATTACATTGTGTTGGATATGTCTCGGATGTATTACATTGTGCTGGGCATGTCTCGGATGTATTACATTGTGCTGGGCATGTCTCGGATGTATTACATTGTGCTGGGCATGTCTCGGATGTATTGCATTGTGCTGGGCATGTCTCGGATGTATTGCATTGTGCTGGACATCTCAGATGTATTACATTGTGCTGGACATCTCAGATGTATTACATTGTGCTGGACATGTCTCGTGAGCATTGCATTGCGCTCGTGTTTCATAATTACCTAAGTGTAGTTACAGGATGAGAGCTATGCTTGTGTTGTCCAATCTTCCCAGTACTCTGCATCATATAATACTTTGAAACTACTGACAGTTTTGGTCTCTACCACCTTCTCACCTAACTTGTTCCAACCGTCTATCACTGTTTATGTCGTGAGAAGTCTGATAAGCTTGAAAAAATTATGATAACGAAAGAGAGCTTGAGGTGGTTTTAGACAGATGTAGATATACAGTACAGGTACAGTAGTTTACATTGCTAAAGCATTTGACAAGGTACCACATGAAAAACTAGCAAGAAAACTACAGGCACGTGGAATAAATGGTAGAATACTAGAGTGGATAAAACATGGTAAATAAGAAAACAAAGGGTTGTGCTAAATGGGAAGGAATCTGACTGGAGAATGTGGCGAATGTGGTGCCACATGAGTCCATTTTGGGACCTACCCTTTTGTCACATCAATGACAGATGAGAATATTACAAACCACATCATCAAATCTGCAGATGACACTAAGATTTATGATAAAGCAGGAAGAAAATCATATTGAGGCCTTACAAAGAGATCTACATGAACTCCACAAATGGTCAGATGACTGGCAAATGCTTTTAATGTCGATAAATGCAAGACATGCATGTGGGGGCATAACAATCCACGTCAAAACTACCAAGTTAACAGCACTACCTTACAACAGATAGATGAAGAAAAGGACCTTGGAGTCAGAATACAACATTCACTGAAAGTTGCACAACAAGTGGGAGCGGCAGTAAAAAAAGCTAACCAAACACTAGAAATAATCAAGCATACCTTTGACTTTAAGGAAAAGAAGGCAATCATTCAATTTTATAAATCACTGGTGCACCCCACCTTGATTATTGCATCCAGGCATGGAGACCACATCTTCAGAAAGATATAGCTTCTTTGGAGAAAGTTCAACACTGTGCAACAAAAATAATTCCAGAACTGTTAACTCTCATACCAGGACAGGTTGAGGGCCACAGAGCAAGGCTAACAACACTGCAAACCAGACATGATAGGGCTAATTTCACGAAACATTCAAAATACTGAAAAAATTGGATAATGTTGATCCAGAGAACAACTTTAAAAGGTCAGATGTAATGCAAACAAGGAGTAACGGTTTCAAGCTCAACAAGCCACAATGTAGGACTGAAAACAGGAGATGCTTTTTCACCCACAGGGTTACAAACCCATGGAACCACCAACTCTCCAAAGTCGTATATGCCAAAACTCTGCTGAACTTCAAAATCCAGCTTGAAAAAATCAAGACAAATGGAGCGGGGAGGGGGGGGGGGGTGGGACCTTTCACAAGTTGCCAGTTTCCTGTCCTCATTGAGGCCACTAGTGTGTTAGTGACTCTCGGGTAAATAGGTAGAAAAATATCACCGGAGGAACACATAAAAGAACATTGTGTGAGAACCCTATGCTATGCTTTCTAATTTCATAATTGCTTTTAAATATAAGGATGGTGAGATACTAAAGAAAATGTTCACGACGCTTCCACTACACATAAGGGGCATAACCGGCCAGCCTCTCACAGTGTTCAAGAGAGAACTTGATAAACACCTCCAAAGGATACCTGATCAATCAGGCTGTGACTCATACGTCAGGCTGCGAGCAACAGCCTGGTTGACCAGTCCAGCAATGAAGAGGCCTGGTCGAGGACCGAGCCACAAGGATTCTAAGCCCCGAAACCATCTCAAGGTAACCTTAAGGTAAGGTGACCAAAGCTGGAATATGCAGTGGTTATATGGTTCCCATATCTTGAGAAGCACATCAACAAACTGAAATAGAAAGTTAATCAACCAAATGGCTCCCAGAACTGAAGGACAAGAGCTACAAGGAGAGGCTAGAGGCATTAAATATACCAAAAAGAAGATAAAAGAAAAAGAGGCGATTTGATTATTACGTACAAAATAGGACTGGGAATCCACAAAATTGATAAAAATTATTGAGACCTGGAACTTCAAGAACAAGAGGTCATAGATATTATGACCTTTAGTTAATTAAATCTTTGCTATAAACAAAGCTGGCAAAGATACAATATAAGAATATTTACTTTCGCAAACAGAGTGGTAGATAGTTGGAACAAGTTAAATGAGATGGTGGTGGAGGCCAAAACTGTCAGCAGTTTCAAAGCAGTTATGTGACAGTGCTGGGAAGACGGGACACCATGATTGTAGCTCTCATCCTGTAACTACACTTGGGTAATTACACTATGCTGTAACACGTGTCTCGTATGGGTCGAGGGAAAAGCTTGGCACTTTAATCTTTATTCAGTACAAACATTAGAAATAAGGAATCTGTAGAAAGCCTACCGACTGATATCAGGTAGCCTCTATTTATACCTGGCCACACCCACTCATGTGTACGCATACAGCTGATGCTTGAAACTTTCCAATGAGTTTACTTCTGTGATGTTACTTGGAAAATTGTTCCACAGATTTGCACTGAATTTCTAAATTTAAACTTGTTAAACTTTGAAACTTAGAGTTTACAATTTTAGAATCCTACTTATATCCACATTGTTATATCCTTTCATTAATTTTAGTCTCTTCATAAGAAAGGTTCCTAATGTCTAGGATTAACTTAGCTATACATCTCTTCATACCTTCGTGAGAATTTATATTTTCTGTAGCATGGTACCCAAAACTGTCTCAATTATGGTGTTTCACAAGATAAAGCTGAAAAATATTATAGCTTTTATGACCAATGCTTCTAAAGATGAATCGTAATAACCAATTGGCCTTATTTCAAACATTTATGCATTGCCTTCATATTTTTAGATCCCTACTAATCATGACTGAAATCAATTTCACAATCTACTTTTGCAATTTAGCTTATATCTGGTACTTTTATTTTCTTTACCTGGATTAGAACCCTACAGACGTCTGCAATGATCAGCATTCACAAATTTTAATTTCATTTTTTGAAGTTTTATTAATTCCACCTGCAACATTTAAGGTTTTTTTATTTATTACTCGTCTTATATTAAAGTCATTTTAGGGGCATTTTCTGTTGCCCCTATTCACCCATGTATCTAAATCATTTATAATGTATAGGCAATATAGTGAACAACTGTTTATGAATAAAAGCATTTTTATTTGATCTGATTTGAATACAGGTCCCAGGATAGTGACCTGTAGCACACCATCTGCAACTGTTTCTACTCCATTTATGCTGACCCTGATTTTTGTGCCATAACCATGACCTGTTCCAATTTAGGAGGTCCCCTCAATTAACATGTTCCTCTACCATTTTATTTACTCTTTCATGAAGAGCAGTGAAAAAGTTTTACTGAAGTCTAGATATATTATATATCACAATATTACCAGTTTCCCGCTTCAATATACTGTACTGTATTGGAAAGATGAATTTGTCAAACATGATTATCTTCTATAAAATCATGTTGGAATTTTATTAACCTGTTGTTTCAAGATGAGTACAACTAGACAATTACAGAATTTAAATACCAATGATCTATCTTTACAGTATATTCTTTTTATAAACTGAGCCTAGATTCACAATTCTTCCACAATTCTGAAATGGGGTTTTAACTCTTGTGAATTATTGAATATCATACAATGACTTAAAAGCAGCAACTGACCATTACATCTATAACCTAGGTACTTATTTTGGAAAACTTGTGTATTCAATGGTATTTCTCAGAATAATATCACTTTAGTAGTACCATATTTTATTACTAACGTAAAGAAGAAAAGTACAGAATTTTGTTTTTGTTGGATTTAAATTGTACTTTACTGAATTTTTTAAGCCATTGTTGCAATTATATAGTATTTTATTGCAATGATGACTTAACAAATTATAAGTACAATTTCAATTCAATGAAGCAAAATACACAGAGGAATTTTTGAAACCTGCAACTGGAAGAACAAGCAGTCTTGAAGTTGCAGAGTGATATTACAGTTGGAATAAGTTCAGTGAGAAGGCAGTGGATGATAAATCTGTCAATAGTTTCAGAGCTCTCATAATGTAACTACAGTATTTATGTAAATATTTAAGTAATTAGTAAATTTATAATTTAGTTCACAACAAATTCAGTATATTATTTATATGTCATAATAATAGCATAAACATGTAATATTTACAAATATATACAGGTACTGTACTGTATAATTGAGATTTAGAAACTTTGTCAGTGATTTATACAAATCATTACAGATGTGGGTCAAGGTTATAAACCTTTAGTATCTTTCTTATTGTAGTTGTATTTTACTGACTCTTTCTCTTTTTCAAGATTGAATAATGATATTAGATGGACTGACTAAGCTCTAACATTTTATTTTTCTTATTTGTTTTACTATACGTTCCAAGTAATTATTAACTTAAATACTTGGCATCAATTCCAAAATAAAATTATTTAGTTTCCGACAAATTGTAAAATTCATCTTAAGTAAAACTAGATAAAATACCTATATAAAATACATCCTTGTAATGTTAGTCCAGCCATCAGATGCTTCCTGCGCAGAACAGCGGACAGGTTAATTAGTTTTCCTTTACCACACAAGATTGACTGGTAAATTCATCCTATTGGCTACAATATGCATCCCAGTTCCAGGCCAAGTTATTAAAGACACAAGATCATGGCTAATAGTGGAAGATGTATTGGTATTAGTACAGTACTGTTCTTTACCAAAAAAAAAAAAGCAAAGAAGACAGATCATGGCCAGAAAAATACTGAAGCCTTCTAAGCATGAGAATTTGGATGCTGGTGCTTACCAGAGGCAGAGATATTCCAGTGAACTATACTGAAAAGCATCTGGGTCAATTAATATTGTCAAAAGTTCCACTTTGTACATTTTTATGATGTTATCAGTGATAACATAAATGTCATCTTGGGATTTTGCCTTCTTGAAACCTGGTTAAAAGTAAAGTTATTACACAGTCAATGTCTCAGTATATATGATTGTGAATTATAGAACCTATATACAAAATGCTTATCTGGGTATGCTACTTTTTGTGTGTTGAGAGTATAATTACCTAAGTGTAGTTACAGGATGAGAGTTACGGTCGTGGTGTCCCATCTCCTCAGTACTCTGTCATACAACGCTTTGAAATTACTGACGTTTTTGGCCTCCACCACCTTCTCAACCTAACTTGTTCCAACCATCTACCACTCTGTTGCGAAAGTGAATTTTCTTATATTTCCTCGGCAGCTTTGTTTAGTTAGTTTAAATCTCTGACCTCTTGTTCTAGAAGTTCTAGATCTCAGGAATTCTTCCCAATCAATTTTATCAATTCCTGTTATTATTTTGTATATAGTGATTATATCGCCTCATTCTTCTAGCGTCTAGTTTTGGCATATTTAACGCCTCTTACCTCTCTGTAGCTCTTGTCCTTCAGTTTTGGGAGCCATTTAGTTGAATTTCTTTGCACCTTTTTCCAGTTTGTGTTTCTTAAGATATGGGCACCATATAACCGCTGCATATTCCAGCTTTGGTCTAACAAAAGTCGTGGACAATTTCTTTATTATTTTGCCATCCATGTATTTAAAAGCAATTTTGAAGTTGGTGTAGATTCTGAAAGTGTAGCATAAGCTCCTCGCATGAATGTTCTTTGTGTGGTCCTCAGATGACAGTTTTCTATCTAGAAACCACCCCTAGATCTCTCTTTATCAGAATTCTTTAAAGATTTCTCACATAATTTATAGGTTGTGTGGAGTCTATGTTCTCCTATTCCACATTCCATAACATGGCATTTATTCACATTAAATTTCATTTGCCAAGTGGTGCTTCATACACTTATTTTGTCCAGGTCTTCTTGAAGGGCATGACAATCATCTGAATTTCTTATCTTCCTTATTATCTTAGCATCATCAGCAAAACATGTTCATATAATTCTGTATTCCATCTGGTAGATCGTTATGTAGACAATGAACATTACCGGTACAAGAACTGAACCCTGTGGTACTCCACTTGTGACATTTCTCCAGTCTGATACATTGCCTCTGATTACTTGCCTGCATTTTTGTGTCTGTTAGAAATTTTTCATCCATGTTAGAAGTCTACTTGTCAATCCTCTAATATGTTTCAGTTTTCAGAACAACCTCTTTATGTGGAACTCTGTCAAAAGCCTTTTTTAGGTCCAGATAGATTGCAGTCTACCCCAACTATCTCTTTCCTGTAAAACCTCAATGGCTTGATCATAGAAACTGAGTAAATTCGTTACACAGGCTTCTTCCAGATAGAAAACCATACTGTTTGTCTGTCTGTCTGTTATATTGTTTTTTCTCCAGGTATTTTACCCATTTAGTTTTAATTATTTTTCCAATATTTTGACTATTACACTTGTCAGTGATGACAGGTCTATAATTAAGGGGTCTTCCTTGGTGCGATTTTTGTAGATTGGAACTATGTTAACCTTATTCTACACATCTGCTATGACTCCTGTTACACAGGGATGCCTGAAAAATCAGTTGAGGTGGAATGCTGAGCTCAGGTGCACATTTTCTCAGAACCCATGGTGAACTCCCTCCGGGCCAACTGCTTTGTTCTACTTAGCTCCTTGAGAATTTTTTCCACTTCGTCTCTGGACACCTCTATGTGCTTCATGTTGCTCCATGACACAATTCTTATTGTGTCTGGTTCTCTAAAGATTTAATTTTGTACAAACACACTTTGGAACATTTTGTTTAATGTTTCACACATTTCCTTTTCATTTTCCATGAATCTATTTCCCATTTTTAACCTCTGAATATTATCCTTTACCTGTAATATGTTGATGAATTTATACAATAGGCTGTTTTACATTTTTTTTCATTTTACATTCAATTCTGTTTTACATTTGTCCGCTGTTCCTTTCCTCAAAATTTCTTTCTGCCTCTCTCCTCACTACCGTGTAGTTGTTTCTCGCATCTTTGTATCGCTGGTATGTTTTGTAGTTTGGCTTCTTCCTATATTGATTCCATTTTTGACTCTTTTGGTCTCTGGCCCTCTTTCAACTTCTGTTGAACCAATCCTATTTCCTAGTTATACATCTCTGCGTTGGTAAAAAGCTTTTTGTGCTTGTATCATATATTTCACAAAACTTGACATTCATCTCATGTATGATTATTAGTTTGTCATCCCGACTGCAGATATCCGGTGCTATATTCTGTCAATTTCTTGTGTATTGGCCAATCATTATTTTGTTTACATTTAGGTGTTCTTTACCAGCACAGCAATGCACCTGCCTTTCCTAATTTTTATGTGCCTTCTCCAGACTAAGTAGCCCCTTGGGAATATGACCTCATTTAAAATATCATCTTCAAGTTTCATCTCAATGGTGCAACAATGTCTGGCATCTGCAGCTGTATTACATCACTTAACTCTAGTATCTTTGATCTCACTCCTCTATGTTGGTGTATACAGTTTTCATGAACATGTTCCCTCTCTCCTTATTTTTCCACTCCCCTCTTTCCATAGTGATTTTATTGGTTTGGCTTTTTTGTACCATTTTACTGGCTTGCCTACCCCTATCACCTTGCAGAAAAAAGAACTGATTTTCTTATTTGTTCCTCCTCTCATTTAGACGTTTTGCCTCGACGAGGTTCAGTTTCAGCTTCTCTCTGTCTTCTTTTGAAAGATCTCGTCTTAGTGACCAAGAATTTCCCCCTCCTCATCATTTTGTAATTTCCTGACATTCCTTAGGTATTACTTCCATCTGTTTAGCACTGTTTAGGGTAATCCTCAAGGGGTCGATCTTTCCCTTTTATGTACCTGCCAATTCTGCTGTAGTCACAGACATTCTCTCTAGTTGTAAGACCTTCCACTAGCCCAACAATTTTATCTTCTACCGTCTCTTCTTCTATGGCTTTTCTGACCTAGATGTTTATCCTTTTCTTTGCAACTACTAATTAATAGGGACTTACTTTGATCGACTGTGTTTTGCACCAATTTCGGGTTTGATGCCAACTCCTGTTCGACTTCCAGCCTAATGTTTATTATGTCCTGGTTGCTGCAGTGTTGGCTTCCTTTACTGCTTCTTCTATGTTTTAAATAGAAGCAGCAAAAAGAAGACACAAAAGAGGGGAAATGTTTCAAGGTGTATCTTAGGAGCCCATCCTCACATTCGCTGCATTCTCCAAACCAATTGTACCAAAATTCTGTACTGTACTTACAACAACTGCACGGTCAAATGTACAAACATTAACTGTTGCAGTCAACTGTTTGTTTTGGTATTATTCATTTTGAAGATTAAAAAAAAAAATAATGCTAGGAATACAGTAGTATAGTACACAAATGTCCTATATTAGGCCTAAATAGCATACATTTAAGCCTAAGACTGCTTTACAGGTTAGGATAGGTTTTTCAGTTACTTTTCCCTTTAAGGAATGCCATTTGGAGCTAATTCAGTAATACAAAATTACAATTTTGGTACATGACTAAATAGTTGTAATAAATACTATCAATATTAGACAGGGTGCATTCTCTTGAGCAGTTTAATGTCTAAATCTACACATGATATTATTCAAATGAATTACAGTATATAATTTTTTTTGAAGGGAATCTTGCATCTAGCAAATATAGCATTAGCTTTTTTCTTTTTTTTTAGGCATCATCTTATCCAAATTTTGACAGAAATAATAATTTGATTGTATTAAAACATACTGTTACCTTAAGAAGGGAGAGGTGTGTTCAATGGTGTAGCAGGTCTATATGATTTAATGGTGTAGCAGACATACAAGATTAATATTGCAGAAGTCTACAGGATTAATAGTTTAGCAGGTCATCAGGATTAATGGTGTAGCAGATCTGCTGGATTAATAGTAATCAGTTTGTAACAAAACTGACAGGCATCCCTCAAACTAGTGAGTGCAGATTCCACGGGTTGATCCATAATGAGAAACACCAAAGAGGTAAAGATTAAGTAGGACATCCAGGCACTAGGGATGCTTGCTGGAACAACCGACACCATATATGTGTCCATCTAATTAACTAAAGCTACTCAAAGTTACCCAAAGCTTCCTAACATTACGTTAGTAATGAATAAATATGATACTGTATATTCATTATAATGTTGGTGCTGAATGTAGAATATGGAAAAATATATTTTTGCTCTGAAAAGTATCTTATCATAATGAAATTAGACAAAAATAAGCTGCAGGGGACGCCAAAGCAAGTCGACGATCTAAGCGACAATGTTCTGGAGCTACTTATCCAAGACACATTGTTGCATGGAGTGTGTTTGCTGGCATATCAGCCTTCTGTATCAACCTAACCAAACCAACCTACCCAAACAAAGCCTAACCTAACCTAACTAAACCTAACCTAACCAACCTATCCGAACAAAACAAAACCTAACCTATCCAAACCTAACTTGATATAACCTGTAGGCAACAATATATCTTGAATAATTCGCTCCACAACATTGTCGCTTGGATCGTCAACTTCCTATGACCTCTTGTGCCACTTAGTTTTCGTCTAATTTAATTATATACTTATATTATTTCAGAGTAAAAATTTTTTTTTTTCATGTTTACCTTCAGCACCAACATTATAGTGAGTAAATATATCATATTTCTTCATTACTTACGTAATACTAAGGAAACATTGGGTAGCTTTGAGTAGATTTGGGTAATTAGATGGACCGCCATATGCAGCCTTTTTGATAAATGTGGCTACGAAAGGCATCAGTGTACTGTATATACAAGGACACAAACCATGATGCACCCTTAATAAAGCCTAGAACACCCCAATCTCAAAGCTTTGTTCAGGAGTGAAAGACCCTTGAGAACTGCGGGGCGTAACCACCCTGCAAATAGGATGGTCTCTATGGGGACTAACTCCAGAACTCACCAGAGAAGTTACCCTGTCAGGGGCACTGCCAGATGAGTGCCTAGGAAAGGGCTGCCCTAAACACATGCAGCTCAGAATGACCAAAGTCCACACAAGTAAAACTTGTAAACACATGCACGTTACACTACTACTACTACTGAAACCAGCCTGTCCTCATAGACAAAGGCCGAAGTCCATTCCATGCTCCCGCCAAACCAACTGTTTTATTAATGAAAAGCCGTTTACACACGACTCGCAACTGATGACATCCGAACACTTCTAGAACAAGTGCTTCGCTGACGACTTTTGTTTCAACCACCAATGCTGTAAATGCATCACCTACATACTAAAAATACATATAATCGTCAACAGAACCTAAACACCTAATCTTACCTAACCAATGCCTAAATATGCACAATGTGCTAATATATAATATGAATTTATATTTGAGGAAATTCCTATTTTGAATGAACAGCATGTTAAAATTTATGAATGTGTTTTTTGGAGTCAACTGCTGGATGGACTGGACTTGGTCTGAGGACGGGTTGACTGAAATAATATACAGTGCAAGCAAATGGGGCCCTGACAGGACAGAGTCCAAAGGATGGCAAACACTTATCTACAAAATAGTTGGGACCCAAAGAACTGGCAATTCCAGGATGGGCTAAGCTGTTGGATAGCAGGTGAAGGTCCGAAGATTGTGACAGGGAAAGCTGGCAGATTCTGATGGTGCTGCCACTTGACAGTGACCAGCTGTAACTGGGGACAAGTTTTGCCACCCTTTCTTTTCTTATCTGTTAAGGTTGTAGTTGCCTTTACAGTGCTTCCTTTGTGTGTTTCTTCAGTGGGAGCAACTGTAAGAATCCCATTCTCTGTGCTTCTGTGAAGTGGGGGGTGGGGGGGGGGAGTCTGGTTCTGGCCTCAGATAAGCAATTAAAGGCCCCTAAGGTTTCTGCGACTCATTTGTGTGAAGCTATTTCAGTGTGGCCGCCCCTCCTCTAAACAAAGACTCAAAGTCCATTCTATGCAACCGCCAAACCCCGTTTATGAATGAAAAATGGTTCACACACAACTCGCAACTGATGACGTCCAACAACCTGTCCTCGACTGAAGTCCATTACATCCAGCGGTCGACCCCACAGATGTATTCATAAATTTTAACATCCTCTTCGTTCAAAACAGAATTTTTTCAAATGTAAATTAATATTATAATAGCATATTGTGCATATATAGGCATAGGTTAGGAGTTTAAGTTCTGTTGGTGATTATTTGTAGTACATGGGTGAAGCATTTACAGCATTGTGGTTTGCACAATATTCATCAGTGAAGCACTTGTTCTGGAAGTGTTCGAACAAAATCAGTTGCGAGTCGTGTGTAAACCGTTTTTCATTCATAATAAGGGGGGTTTGGCGGATGCATGCAATCACTTTTGGGTCTTTGTTTGGAGAACGGGCTGCGTTCGAACACTTCTGGAACAAGTGCTTTGCTGACGACTTTTGTTCGAACCACAACACTATAAATGCTTCACCCACGTACTACAAATACAAATAATCGCCAACAGAACCTAAACACCTAACCTAACCTAACCAGTGCTTAAATATGCACAATATGCTAATATATAATAATAATAATAATTTATATTTGAGAAAAGTTCTGTTTTGAATAAACAATGTAAAAATTTATGCATGCATCTTTGGGGTCAACCACTGGATAGAATGGACTTGGTCCGAGGACAAGTTGCAAAAGGAAGCCGCTATTTGACCCCCTCTGTAGACTTTTGTTTTGTTTTGTAGCCTTTGGAACCTAAACCTATTTTCACATATTTGCAGTTTTTGCTTTACATAGAGTTTACATGAACATTACCCCTAAACAAATCACAACCTGCCTGTACAATTCTCTCATACTTGATTTGGACTTCTTTACTTTATGTGGCCACAGTTATTACTACTGTTATTGCCACTGCTATTACCCACAATGTTATGCCTTGGCGGTTATTGTAACTAGCTTTATTTAGGAAAATGGGTATTATTTTTTGTTGCAGACATCTGTTGCCTCTCATTGTCTAGTTATAGTGTTTGGTAGAAGGTCCTCCAAAGCCTTAATTTTAACAAACAAGCTTTTGCCTCATGCTGTAGGTCTAGGGTCTATTCTATGAGAAAATCCTTGGAGCAGGGTAGTAGAATCGAACCAGTGTCCTAAATTATCCCAGACATACGGATTACTCACTGAACCAAGATGTACTTAAAAGTAACAACCTGAAGTCCACCCAAACCTACAGGCAACTTGGAGAAATTTAATTGCTAGCCAATACAATTTTCTTAGCCTATACCAGTGCGTGGGAACCATGTCAAAATTGGATCGGGCATCAGCTCAATACCCCCATGCTCCTTTCAAGTTTGGGAGAACTTCAGGTTGTTACTTTTAAGCATATTGTGGTCCAGTAGATAGTGTGTGTGTCCAAGTTGACTTAGATCTTGGATTTGATTCCACCACCCTGCACGAAGGATTTTCTCATGGATGTATCATGCTATTGGGGATTTCATTGTATATACGGTAGGTAATGTATGTTTGTTTTCCAAGACTACATTAGTGTAACTGATCAATTATAGTATGTTTGATATGACATCACATATTTGACTTGATTTATCAATTCCTCTTGCAGAGGATGAACTGATCTTCCTTTCAGTTGCTCTGCTGAGGTATGTGTGCCCTAAAATTTTTCTACTCATCACTAAGAGGCTGTGTCTAATCTGGACCCGTGTCTTTTGAAGTATGGGTGTGTTCTCGTTCTTTTTTAATGTACTGGGTCCTCCTCGCTCTTTTTTGGGTTAGAGGCAGGCTCACATGTGTCAAAGCATGGCGTGGAATCTGGTCCATACCAGGTTTGGGTTCTCATTTTGTTGAAGGTGGAGGATCAGTTTGGTGAATCTTTACATGTGTTTGGGAAACTTGCTTCATTTTCACTGCCTTTGTGCTTCCCTTTTATGCTTAGGGTTCAGTTCCTATCTGCAATGGAGCTTCAACGAGCCAATTAAGGGTTTCTGACCTCTGCTTTTTACTTTTCCCCTTCCAGATTTTACCATGGACTCCTGTGATGGCTAGTTATTGGTGGACCTTTCTGAAACTTGGGCTTCTTGAAGTAACAGCTTGAAAGACTACGGGTTAGTGTCTCAGGCTTTTAAGGATGTTCTCTTTCAATCTCCTCCTGAAAGCAATTAAGTGGGAAAAATACAGAAACAAGGCAATGGGATTACAAGAGATCTCCATACAGAGCAGTGCACATGGTTGCTTGTATTCCTCTTCTTGTTGCCCTGGTGCATTCTTTGCACCATGGCAACAATGAGTGAGCAATTGACAAGCTTTGTTTGGGACATGAGGAAGTCCTGTATATAGGGTGGCTCGTGTCAGAAACCCTATTGTGGGTGAGGTGCTGCCACCTAGTGATAGCTGGGGAAGGCAGCCAGTGGCCCAATTGGCATTTTGTACATCACCAACACTCCACTCATCACTTGTGTAACTTTTCTGGAGGCCATTATTAGCTGGAATGAGTATTTTTCAGTGCTTAACACCAGTATTACCTTGGAAGGACCATTTTAAAAGTTCCCTAGTACAGTACTATGCAAAATGTTGCCAAATCCTAACCAAAGGCCATTACGGATCTTACTTTAGTGAGTAACCAAATGTTTGTCTGAAAGCTTATCAGAAAAACTTTGCCATATTTTTTCTAAATAACATGCACGTTTCAAAATGTAAAACTGATTTCCAACATATTTTTCATGGAATAAAGTATAACAGCAGTACTGTATTACTAAGGCAAGGCATGCAGAACGATTGTATACAAAAAAATATGACAAATATCTGGGTATGGTAAATTGGATTTGGAATACCAACGTATGAAGTAGAAAAAATTCAGCAGCAGTGTTACAACTTAATGCATTACAAGATGCACAGTGATAAAGTGTTAGAAGGGAATTTTGTATTAACAACCCAGCTGTTTAGTAAATAAGTCAATTTTAACTGTTGCTAGAATGGGCTGCTGTCCTAAGGCATACTTTAATGGCATTATATCAACTTTTAGAGGGAGGCAGACACAAAGTTTTTGAAAGTCTGACAACCTCACCTGTAAATTGGATCACGAATCAACATGGAGTGTTAGACTTCAAGAATTGTGGCTAATCCTGTTGAATTATCACGAATCCTACGCCTACATCTGTGGGTAGTGAGTAAAGGAGTAAAAGCAAATACCAACAGATAATAGTACTCTTCATTGGCTAATGAAAGTGAATGAAATATGAATGTGTGAGAAGTTAAATAACTATAACAAAAATAGAAGTATTGAATGCAAGTGTTATAAACCACAATAATAATAATGAGGTGAATAGTTAAGAAAGGTGATAGATTGGTTAAAAATTAACAAGAAAATGATAATAAAATAATGAAAGTGCTAAGATTGCAAGCAGATAATAAATTTGCTTTTAGTATGATATAATTATGTATGACAAAATCCATTTCTTACAAAAGCTGAATAATTATAGCCAAGCACACTTACTATACTGTACTGTTAAAATACAGAGGAGTACCAAGCATCTTCTTCAAACACTTTCCATCAATATGCATTTAAAACAAAACAAAAAACTTGAGGCGGCAGTAACAAGAGCAAAGACATTGAATAAAAATTTATATTGAAACAAATTTTGGTCAAAATGACAAAAAAAGGTAAGCCAGAAACATTTGAGAGTGAGAGGCCTCCAGGAGGGCAGTTCCTGAAGGATTATACATCACAGTACTGGTTTACCTCTATAGCATGAATATACCTTTTATTAGGAGAAATACGTGCAATTTCTATTTCCAAGAAACAAGTTTTTTATAGTATTCTCAGCAGTAAAAGCACTAAATCAGATGGATTTAAAGCACATAAAACAAATACTTAATCTACTAGTCACTTTAATCAAGTTCATTGAATTTAATAGTTCAGAAAAAAATAATTGAAATTGTTTAAAGTTTTCAGTTTGGCATAAAAAGCAGAGTAACTTGCAAAAGTTAATTTTTTTTAAATTTATCGTTAGAGATAATGGTGATAGGTTTCCCAGGTTTGATAGTGATTTCTGTAGTAGTAGTAACGCATACTGATGATAAGTACTTTAAAGAGATTTTAAACTCGCTGGATTATAAGATTAAATGCAAATGTTTGATATATTTTAGTCTGAACACTATTATTAAATACTGTGTGGGATATGAAAATAATGAGTTAAATGAAAATATTTATTGAGAGCAACAAATTTATAGCCTTGGCATTGATGAAACTAGTCATACCACTGCATGATTAACAACAAACTTCTTTCTCACACACATTACATCACCAGTCTATTAAATATACACATCACCGATGGATTTGTAAGGTATTAAGAATGGAAAAAATGCCCTCAATCTACTTTGTAGCTGAAGCTGTCTGTTATATTCACAAGGACTGTAAGGTAGATGTTTCATCCTGTTATATCTTTTTATGTTATTTAAAAATTTGGGTACTGTGAAAAAATCACCCTTAAATACACACATACAAAAAGAAAATATTGGAGGGGTTTGGACATTTTCACAAATAATATATACAATGTAAATACAGTATTTAGACACAGCATACATCTCTCTCTCTCTTGCCTACTGTCAATGTTCAGTTTCCTCCACACACTGTAACACAACAGTACTGAGGATGCTCCAGATTTGTTCGCATTGTATGCACAATAATTTCACTAATGTCAACAAAATGTCAATTAACATTTTAGATTTAGCTTCAACCAAATTACATAAAAAGAAAAAAAAGAAAAAAAATTGTACTATCATGCTTTACAATGACTACAGAAGATTTGACTGGTAAGATTAATTCCAGCAAAGGCCAAAGCATTAGATGCATGTGAGAAGCCGACACTCGGTGCCCTGAGCTGCTGTCTCACACAGGATGTCCATTATTCCTGCAGTGTCACTCATTACCTTCTTGTTAAGTAGTCTCAACTCACTCTTCATATCATTCAATATATAACAATTATTCCTTTGTGCAACTTGAAATGTACAATCTAAAATACTTTACACAACTTACAAAATACCAGGTCACATTTATCAGCTGTATATTACATCACTATGGGACTTAAAACAAAAAAGCAAATGAGGACCTTTGTCACATTTCCTTCAGGCATTTTCTATTAACAATATACTGGTTAGATAATCCTCAGCAAATTTTTCATGGTTCTCATGTGTTCCTTTTCACATTTTAAAATGCAAAACCATTTACTCATTACTTCCAATGAGGAGCAGAGACAGGAAGAGACAGAATTGAGAAAGATAATGAAAAATGCCTCATTAAGTCAAGTAGTAGCCTCATTTAAAAACAAATGTTTAAAACATACCAACTGATAGTTCAGAAATAATTACAACTTCATGAATATAGACAATATAGCATACAAAATGTACTTATATTTAAGGATCTTGTTTCCCTCCCAATGCAGCACACTAATAATGTGCTTATGATAATTAAAAATTTTAATACTGTTCTCATTTATTAATAAGGATTGACAGGACTAACAAAACTAACTTTTGTTCCACAAAAAATAATCGTGAACACAACCTCTAAACCTCGAGTAAAAGAAAAAAAAAAAAAATTGCTGCCCACTATTATTCACGGAATCGACCATTATTTATACCGACGCATTAATTATTTACACAGGTAGTCCCATAATAAAAGATTCATCATGAGGACTTATATTCAATAAGGCTAATTTTAGAATAGAGTGTGTACAGAGTAGAGAGTTTGCAGAAGAGAGATATTGTATCACTGGACTGATTTATACTGAACTCTATTTGAACTATCTACAATACATATTTTCTGGTGTAAGGCTGCACATGAGCCATGAGAGGCAGGGAGGGCACAAGGGAAGGTATAAGAGTTAGGCAGCAGTACTGTATGACCCTTGGAATATCTGGCATCACCGTGAGAGAGAGTGTGAACGTTCTCGGAGGTCACCAACAGCACAATCACCTAACCGCTGGAGAGCTGGAATTTTGTCGAAGAATGGATGCCTGAAAATAAAGAAATGTAAATAGAGAAAAGGGACACCGTTATTAAAATGTGTTAATAATTTTTTCTGTAATAAAATTACCAATATTTGTTTCACCTCAGGAAGTACACCCATGGGAGAAATGTTTCAAAATAGTTATCAAATTTGTGGCCTATTAACATTTTTGTGCAGTTCAGTAAACCTCTTGACCGAGCAAACATTCTTATTTCCATCAACCAACATACAAAATTCTACATTCTTATCTTTTTTCACTCCACTAAAACGTGTGTGTACTGGAGGAAGCCTCAATGTATTCATCAATCATCTTATTTCTCATTGAAGTCAAAATGCATATTAAATATCAACATTCCATATGAAATTTTCAGAACTCCAGGAGTAGAGGTAGATTGTAAATAATATATCTTTGGAAAATCAAGAGTCATTATATACAACACCACCTCATCTACCTCTGTCTACCTTCAGTATCTCCCTTCCCTACACAACATACTTCAGAACACTTTTACTCATCTCTTTCTCACATACTTGAGAGCAACCATTCAACAACAAATTGGAGACCTAATTCGACAGAGAAATCAAACAAATAATACAACTGAGACTATTTTCTTCAGTCCAGCCTGGATTATCAAGTCTTGGTAAGGGCCCAGGATGGACCAAAATGTTTCCACTTTTATTTAGTTTAATGTGCGAGTCGAGTTATTATTTTCAGCCACATTATTGTGACTACTGTATTTCCAGCAAGAAATCAAACATCAAAGAAATAACTTCAAAGTCAAGTACACCAACAGATCAGGTAACAAACACTCGGCATTGAATGTAATGAAATGTCTTTCTAGTTGAACCCAGGTGACTTCCTGAAGCTCTCTCTCCGAGACTGATACTAGCTACTCGGTCGCAAGTTTTGTTCGGCCTATCAGGGACCAGAGCTCCAGATCACCTAGCTCCTTACAGATACCTGCTTGATGGGGTTCTTGGAGTTCTTCTTCGACTCCCCAAGCCCGGCCCAAGGCCAGATTTGACTTGTGAGAGCTTGGTCCACCAGGCTGTTGCTTGGAGCGGTCCGCAGGCCCACGTACCCACCACAGCCCAGTTGGTCCGGCACTTTTTTTTTTTTTTTTTAAGAAAACAATCTAGTTTTCTCTTGATTGGTGCCAAAAGTGAGTGATCTTCTGCCACTCCACTGGGAAACCATCCAGAAAGTCAGCAAAGCATTACAGACAACTGCAAACGAAGTCTCGAAACTGCCACATAACTCTCCAAACAATTCAAAACAAATTAAACATTCAAAACTATCTTGAACCCACTAATCATCGGGTTCAATGCCAATCGGAGACAGAGAGAGCGAGAGCCCAAAACCTGCCAATATTATAAATGGGGTAAGTAAATATGGGATGTCAGGAAGAACAAATGGAACATGCAAATACTTTCACCCTAGAAAGCATAAGAATATTTTTAGTACAGGAAAATATTCCAAAAGCTGCAAGTTTTTTCACCCAGAACTTTGTAAGAGCTCTAAGTAGGACAGAATGTTGAAACAGTCTGTCCAGCTTTTCACATAAGAGAAACCAGGCGAATAAAACGCCACTATAAAAACAGCCACGACTCTATATAAGGGAAGATTTTTTTAAGCAAGAGAAAATTACTAAATATGTTTCGATTCTACCACCAACTCAGTCAAAGTCAAAGTCTCAGTCTCAGTCCAGTCAAAGGCTGGAGAGGACAAGCACAGTAGCCTCCTTACCAGAACTCGAGATATTAACACCAAGTAAAGCATCCAGTGCTTCCACAAATACGATTTGTATTTGCCAACATCCAGGTGCTTCCACAAATACGATTTGTATTTGCCAACATCCAGGGTATAAAAACGTGCAACTCAAACAAAGTCCACTTTATAGCTGGCCTTCTAAATGAGGCCAATGCAATATTTACAGCCTGGAGCATACCTGGGGTGGTATGCTCCAAGAGTTTTTACTCTCTGGAGTTCTTTCTTTTCCAGAAGTTCCATACCTAGAGGAGAACTCCAGCAGTTCTTGCTTTCAGGTATGCTTTGAGGAGTTGTTTTACTCCCAGAGTCCAGCCTGAGGCCAGGCTCGACCTGTGATAACTTTGTGGTCCAACAGGCTGTGTCTTAGAGTGGCCTGCAGGCCCACATCCACTACAGCCTAGTTGGTTTGGCACTTCTTGCAATTACTTGTCTAAGTGTACCTAAATGAAACTCTTACAAACAATTACTATGATATTGAAATATGGATACAATCTTTTGTATTAATACACAAAAGATTGAGTACATACAAAAAGGATACAGGGATACAAAGAATAGAAAAAAAGAGTACAATCTTTTCAAATGTGACAGGAAACACAGGCTACAAGGTGGGGTCAGCCTGTACATCAAAGAGACACATCTGCACTGAGCTGTTGAACACCACAAACAATATGGTGGAAGTGCTGATAATCAAAATAAGATTCTAAATATGGTCATTATCCTTGTTTATAAGTCATCAGAGGCAAATTCTCAGCAGTTTAAAGACCAACTAAAGAGATGGATTACCATTAAGAAAACCTCACAAATCCAGCCCCTATCATCATCCTGCCTGGTGACTTAAACCTACAGCATCTAAAATATGGAAGAATGCAGCAAATAGTTATATCAGAATACTGGGAAATAGCCTAAATGAACAGTCACACACAAATGACCTATTATAGATTTGTGACATTTGCACTAAACCAGCAAATAGTAGACCCAATCATAAAAGATGACACTTACTTTAACCAATAACAATGAATTGATCAAGAACACATTGATAACAAATACCTTTTACTCAGATCACAATTTAATTAAAATTCAGACAAGCATGGGCAATAGACCTGTGCAGCCAGTCCCAAATTCTAGAGGAAGAAAATTCAGCAAATTTAGTTTTAATAATAAACAGATTAACTGGGAACAAATAAACCAAGCCCTCACAGATATGGGAAGAACAGCTAGAAAATGGAAACCTAAACCAATGCCTTGAGAAAACAAGCTCAGTAGCACTAGAAATAAGCTGAAGTCTTGCATACCATTTATGTCAGACCAATTCTAGAATACTCAACACCTACATAAAGTCCTTATCAAGTTAAACACAAAATGAAGTTAGAGAATGTTCAGAAGTACACCACCAGACTAGTTCCAGAATAAAGAGGACAAAGTTATGAGGAAAGACTAAAGGAATTAAATCTCATATCAATAGAAGAGAAGAAACAGAAACAGACATGACAACTAGACAAATTCTCAGAGAAACTGAAAGGGTAGAAACAGACAGGCTATTTACCAAGAGACCACAGGTGGAAACTAAATGCCCAATTAAGCCACCTGCACATAAACAAATGCTGATACAAAGAATGAAAATATGGGACAAGCACACACCCATGTAACTAATATACTTTTCTCGATAGCAATGTTTAAGAAGAAGTAATTGAATATTTATTATTATAAAAACATTGAGCTGAAAAAAAAAATCCATATTTACCAGTAAGAGTGGTAGCAGTGTTCTTGAGTTCGAGAACTCGAGTTCACACAGTCTTACCTTAGTGACTCTGTTAGTGATATCCGCTGTGCTGGCTCATACTCCAACATTTTGGAAATAAGGTCAAACAGCAGCCGGTGGTCCTCGTCAGAATTGGTTTGGTAGCTCTTTAGGAGAAAAAAAAAATGGGAATTAATTTAAATGCCCCTGAACAATGAATTAAAATACTGTATTAACATATATACTACTTTCACCTGCATTTAGCTGGAATAATACAATGGTAACAAAATATATAGAGCAAAAATAACGATGCATGCATTACTCATGCATATAATGGTGACAGCCAGGAGGCAGCAGACAATGCAAGTAATGATTCCTACAACTTCATTTGTGCACATTATAGTTGCAAAAACATTAAAGGCTCTCACGGAGGTACAAGAGGGTAAACAAAGAGGCGGCACTAGAGGGAGGCAATAGGGAGGAGACACTAAGGGGGAGATACCAGAGGAGGAGGAACGAAGAGGGAAAGCACTAGCGAGGCACTGGGGGGAAAGCATATACGTGTTTATAAAGTTCTCTTTTGAATACTGTGAGAAGTCAGCCAGTTATGTCTAATATGTGTAGAGGGAGTGTGTTGAAAAGTCTTGAGCCTTTGATGCTGATTGAGTTCTCTTTCAGCACACCTATTGTGCCTCTACATTTCAATAGAGCTATTTCACACACAATCTGCTGTCTACTGGTCTCATATGGTGTTATTTCTGTGTCCAGGTTTGGAACCAGTCCTTATAATATTTTACAAGAGCACATTATTATGATTCTTCCCCCATTTACACTAGGGAATACAGATTTATAATTTTTAAGCTGTCCCAATAATGTAGCATGTTTTATTGAGTGGATTCTTGCAATAAAAGATAATTGCATGCACTCCAGATCAGCAATTTATCCAGCTTTCAGTGGGGTGGTTAGTGTTCAGCAATATTCCACTCTAGGAGAGCACTAATGTCTTAAGTAGTATTATCAATGATGTCTTCTTCTCTTGTTAGAAAGGTTCTTGTTATCCAACCAGTCGTTTTTCTTGCAGTTGTGACAGCTAATTTGTTGTGTTCTTTAACCCCTGCACTGCACACCTTTCATAATGACATTCCCATTGGTGCGCAGAAAACAAATTGTTCCAAAAACAGTATTTCTTTTTGTATTATTAATGAGCACCCAGGAAGCACAAAAATCCAAGTACAAAGTCTCTATCCCTAGTAGTTTAGCTGTAGTTCCCTGGAGAAGTTGCATTTTTTCTTGTAAAAATTAGGAGTTGCTGCATGGGAATAACTGTGTGATTTATTTTCAATTTTTCTCTTTTGAACAAGTGTCACTTGTTCGTGTTCCACCCATGCTAAAGAGTTTGTCTTTGTCCACCCTGTCAATTCCCCTGAGAATTTTGTAGGTGGTTATCATGTCTCCCCTTACTATTTTGTTTTCCAGGGATGTGAGGTTCAGCTCCCTTAGCCTTTCCTCGTAGCTTATACCTATCAGTTCTGAGACAAGTCAGGTGGCATACCTCTGAATCTTCTCTAACTTTGTCTTGTGTTTAACTAGGTATGGACTCCAGGCTGGAGCTGCATATTCCAGGATTGGTCTAACATAAGTGGTATACAAGGTCCTGAACAATCCCTTACACAAGTTTCTAAAGGCAGTTCTTATGTTGGCCAATCTAGCATATGCTGCTGATATCCTTTTGATGTAGGCATCTGGGGACAGATTCAGTGTGATATCAACCCCCAGATCTTTCACTATTTGACTCTTGCAGGATTTCACCTCTCAGATGGTACATTGTGTTCAGTATTATGTTCCCTTTGCCTATTTTCATTACTACTTTACACTTTCCTGAGTTGAACTTTAGTAGCCATTTTCTAGACCCCATTCCTCCAGTTTGTCCAGGTCATCCTGTAGTTTGTATCTTCATCTGTCTTGATGCAAAAATTGAGAAGAATCATCAACAAACATTGAGAGGGAGTCTATACCCTCTGGAAGATCGTTTACGTATATTAGAAAAAGAAGGGACTCAGGGAGGGACTTGGGATGTTTTTTCAAGATGGGGGATGGTTACAGGAGGCCTAAGGAAGGAAATGCATGGGAGTTTTGAATCTTATGATATACAGTACTAACAATCGTATGTCGGCTGGCGCAGTTTCTGACGAACGAGTTTCCTTGGTCAGTGCAGTCCAGAGGTTAAAGGGTCTTCCAACATGATTACTCTGTTGAAGTCTCATACATTACTTTTTCTTTCAATAGTGTGGTTTGATTGCATTTTATGTGGTTTCAGTTTTAATATATTAAATTTTTCTATAGCACACATTCTGGCATCTTTTTTAACCCTTACACTGCTACAGCCTGGGCTGTAAATTGGGGTATAAGCTGGGGCTGGGTGAAAATATATTTGGATATCACGCATAAAGATTGTCCAGATCTTCCACTTTCGTGCTGTGTATCGGAGTGCTAAACATGTCCTCGTACTGTTTTTTTTTTAGGATTTCACTAATTTCTTTTTCATTCTCTGTGTATGAACCTTCACTCGTACAAATTGGTCCAATATTGGCAGTGGTTTCTATTTTTGATTTTGCATATGTTTAGAAATATTTTGGGTTTTTCTTTTTGTTCCAGCAATATTTCTTATACTCACTGGGAGGATGCTGAACAACCGTGGACCTCTGATGTTTATACAGTGTTCTTTGATGTTCTACTCTGTTTGCACTCACCATGCAAGCTTATTGGTTTGCTATGGTGAATACAAATGTAGATATATATATAATGTGTATATATATATAGTGTAATAACAGCAAATGGAGTATGTTGGGAGACGCTATTTTGGTGAAGGTGTTCAAAAAGAGAACTTGAAAAACACCTCTAGAGGATACCTAACCAAAAAGGCTATAATTCATAAATCAGACTGCAAGCAGCAACATTGAATAGCCTGGTTGACCAGACCACCGACCAGGAGGCCTTGTAAGAAACTGGGCCATGGGGACACTGATCCTTGCATCATCATACCAAAGTTTGAAATTTTCAACACATTTTAAAATTCTCTTAATATCATAAGAATATCACAAATATACATGCCTCTACCTGGTACGTGCCACCACATGAAGAAAACACTTGTTTTTAATTTTATCTAAAAAGTACCTAATAACAATGATTGAAAAAAGTCTAAATTAGAAGTATATTAAATCTTGTTATCTCATTAACTCACCCTTAATGGTTTACAATTTTCCCGGACATATCTGCCAGCCGAGCTCTTCTCGTCCCAGTCCAGCTTGCCATGATAAAAATATTTGGTCCGAGTCTTCCTGCCCATCCTGTGAAATTGGAATAAGCTTTATGCAGGTAGTGTGGAAAGTAGTATGGATAAGTCCAGTTGCTTGGCCCATCACTCAGCCTACCCATTTTAAAGTACAAGGACTTGTTTATAGTTATAAATGAACTCCCCAACCCGACCCCCAGAGGCCAACAAAACTAGGCCTTCCAGAAGCAATTCCTAACCGAAGGGGCCACAACAAAGCAAGGAGAAGAAAGAAAAGAACACGGTCTAAAGACCAAGATGGCTCGAGTGGCGCATGAGCCGGTCGAAGGTGATAAATGCACGTGAAAGCTTGCGGAACAAACAGAATGAACATCCACTCCGAACACAAGCTGCAGCGGCTTCGCCAACGCTGCGCGATAAGAAGCGACAGTATTAGGCATGAGATGCCAATCCAGAAAAAGCCGAGAGAGAGAAAGGACAGAACAACCTAGTCCAAAGCAGAAGAAAACCTTCGAAGAGAAAGAAAGTGACAAAGATTGCCAAGAAATGTCATACTGTCACTGGGAAGAAGACTGTAGGTGGGACACCATGAAAGAAGTCACCTGATCACCATATAAATGGTGATACACACTTGTTAGAAAGACCGGACACGTCGTGCAGAGCAGGAAGGCGAACCAGCATGGTACCTCACTGGCTCGACCTGCTGAAAGAGGCCGAGCCACAGAAAAACCGCCCAGGTTCAGACAAGAAGCAAGCGGCACCTGAAACCAAAGCTGGGCTGCCCACCATGGAGCCAGGAGAACTGCTCACCCCCAATATGAATCCAGCTGAGCCAGAGCCTGGAGCAACAGTTGAACCAGAGGAGAGAGAGACAGGAACCCTCACTTTTACCAATCCAGCCGAAAAGCATCTACCACAAGGTGTAATAGGTACTCAGAGAATTCTATCAACATCAGAGGCCCAAGACTGTTCAACACGCTGCCACTACACATAAGGGGCATAACTGGCTGATCCCTCACAGTGTTCAAGAGAACTTGACAAACACCTCCAAAGGATACCTGATCAACCATGCTGTAACCCATACCACACAGTACTGCTCAGTACTCACTTCCCCCTTCAGAGCAGGAGAGATTGCTAAAATAGAGGGAATACAGAGAACATATACGGCACGCATGGACGCGATAAAGCACCTAAATTATTGGGATCGTCTCAAAGCTCTCCAAATGTACTCACTAGAAAGGAGACGAGAGAGATACCAAATAATATACACATGGAAAATACTGGAAGGCCAGGTCCCAAATCTGCACAGTAAAATAACAACGTACTGGAGTGAACGATATGATAGAAAATGCAGAATAGAACCAGTGAAGAGCAGGGGTGCCATAGGCACAATCAGAGAACATTGTATAAACATCAGAAGTCCGCGGCTGTTCAACGTCCTCCCAGCGAGCATAAGAAATATTGCCGGAACAACCGTGGACATCTTCAAGAGAAAACTGGACGGTTTTCTAAGAGAAGTTCCGGATCAGCCGGGCTGTGGTGGGTACGTGGCCCTGCGGGCCGCTCCAAGCAACAGCCTGGTGGACCAAACTCTCACAAGTCGAGCCTGGCCTCGGGCCGGGCTTGGGGAGTAGAAGAACTCCCAGAACCCCATCAACCAGGTATCAACCAGGTATCAACCAGGAGCTGGCCTTCGACTTCCACGGAAAAGAATCACGACTCGCTTTTCTCTTTCACGGAAAAGAATCACAACTCGCTTTTCTCTTTCATGGAAAAAAATCCCGACTCACTGACTGACCTTTGCTGTTTCACAGAAAAAATCACGACTCGCTGACCGGCTAGGAAAACACAAAATGGTCGGTCAGCGAGTAATCTTACACTACTGCAGATCCAGAAAAACCCAAGAGAGAAAGGACAAAAACTGGTCCGAAATAGAGGAAAACTTTCTTACACCGTAGTAGTAGTAGTAATATAAGATAACTCACTGACCGGCCATTTTGTTTTTTTCCCCAAGGCAGTCAACAAGTCTTGATTTTTTCCGTGAAAGAGCGACGGCCAGTCAAATGCAAATCGAGCCAGATCACAGAGCCCCGAGGGAGCCTGATCCGTCGCAGCGCCTGCTACACAGCTGTAAACTCCCACACTGCGCTGTGAGCTTGAAGGATGAACGGCGCTCAACGCTCCTGGCCGGACTAATGAGGCCAGCCCATAAAGCCCCAACCATGAGATGAGACGTCCGTTAACACATTGAGCCAGTGGGGAGAGATGAAAGCTCCATGGCACCGAACCCCAAAAACTTGAAGAGGAAGCCAGAGACGCAGCAACCGATGCAAGGACACTAGGAAACAAACCCAGCGATCGTGAGAGCGGCAAAAGAGGCCGCTCTGAAGCCAAACCCAGCCTAGCAGATACCACCAGCTGGGCAAAGTTCCGGCTCCTGCACAGCTGCTTGAGCAACTGCCAAGAGACCCAGGTCCCCCTCCCTCAAAAACAGCTAAAGGCAGGACCACAACCGGAGCAAAGTCACAGGAGGGAGAGAAATGGACGCAGTCCGAGAACTCCACACTAGGCCCTGGCAAGCTCGAACCCGGGAGCTACCTGATGTGACCAGTCATCAACCAGTTGTCGAGGCAGGTTAGCAGCTAGGAAAACACTAGAACCTCGAAATGCATCCTATCAATGTAAGAGAACCAAACTCCAATAAAACAAGATTCAACAAAGGTGTAAACCAGGCCTCCCGAACCTTCACAGGGAAAAGCAAAGAGAAAGAAAACCTCCCAAAGGACAAATCCGCGGAACCCTAGGGCACCCGGAAATGAACCTGGGGGGGGGGGGGGGGGGGCACCCACCTACAGTAAATACTGAAGCCATATTTTTACAAGGACATGGGAAATAGGTCAAGGTATAAGTATGTGGAAGGTGGTCAAAGTACATGGGAGGAGAGTCGAGAGACGAGGACATGAAAGGGCGAGTCGGGGGATGAGAGGACATGAAAGGGCGAGTCGGGGGATGAGAGGCCATGAGAGGTGGGTCGAGGGACGAGGAGATGGGAGGTGGGTCGAGGGACGAGGAGATGGGAGGTGGGTCGAGGGACGAGGACATGGGAGGTGGGTCGAGGGACAAGGACACGGGAGGTGGGTCGAGGGACAAGGACACGGGAGGTGGGTCGAGGGACGAGGACACGGGAGGTGGGTCGAGGGACGAGGACATGGGAGGTGGGAACAAGGGACAAGGACATGGGAGGTGGGAACAAGGGACAAGGATATGGGAGGTGGGTCGAAGAACCAATGCAAAGCAAGTAAACAAGAATACTTTTGAGTAATCAAACGAACTGGTTTGTAACATCTGGAAAAAGGTCAAGCAAAATAATTTAGAATATTACTAAATTCTAAAAATAAGAAAATTTCTATAATTAACTACAAACTAAAGATCAATTAGAAATATACTGTTAATTATCAATGCAGTCAACAGTAATAAATGAACTACAGTACCTGTAAGGAATGGGTCCCAGGATTCGCTCCATCATAGCTAAATGTTCCCGATTATCATGTGTCTGGAATAATGTGATGCCCAGGTACAGCTCAAACATTATACACCCAATGGACCATACATCACACGGCTGCTGCCATCCTAACTCTGTAAAGCAGTGCGATATAATTAGCTAGAGTGGAAAAACTATTTCTTCTCATTTTAATATCAGTCCATCAGGATGCTCTTTACCTTGGACAAATACTGCAAGTGACAACTACAGTTACACACAACCTGTAACTTACAATTATAAATTTTTAGCATCATAATTTCATTGGAGTAGGATGGTGTTTCAATCAATCACTGCAATACACAGTTATGGTTAAATGATGAAAAAAAGTACTTCACTGCAATATACTAGTTTGTCAAATACCATACATCTTAGTGTACTATTGCAACCCTATTTTTCAACTGGGCTTTTTTCCCAAATTGTGATATGCATCTTTGTCTCTCAGGTACATCAGAATTCCGTGAATGAAGAAGAGAAATCAGACAAGACAGAAAGGACTGACTGCATATATTGAGATTGTTAAGAAAGCCTAGCACCCCATAAAGAGGCTTTTGCACAAGTTGAACAATCAGTGAGTGACAGGGATTGTGCCCTAATGGATAAGGGAATATTTAAGCAACAGATGGTAATGAGTCATGATCAGGGACAAGATCTCAGGGATGAGAACTCTCACTTTTCCTATTTCTGATATGTAAACTATCTTTCAGGAGGAGCAGATATATTCCTCCCAATGTTTGCTGATGCAAAAAACTATGAGGATGATTAAATTGGAGGAAATTAGTCAGAAAATAAAAGATGACCTGGACAAATTGAAAGAATGGCAGTGTTAAATTCAAATGAACATTCAATAACATGAAATCAGACCTATGGAACAGGAGGCAGGATACATTTCAAGAATTGGATAGGGAGAAAGACCTGGTCATTGATATTGATAAAAACTACTTTTAAATATCTGAATAGGGAATCATTTATGACCTTATATATCACTTAAATCATACGAAACCTGGAATATGCAACTCTAGTGTTGGAATACCTCTTGATACTCAAGATAGAGACATTTTCCTTTGACAATTTCATTTGGAATTATAAATATGTTATCAGCAAGTCATCAGTTCTATACAATATTTTGCATTGAATTGTATTGTAATAGTTCAGTATACCCACATTCCTACTAAAGAGATTAACAAAGAAATATAAACTCCTCAAACAGGTTTAAATAGGTTCCTAAAATTTTAAACTTTTCCTTTCTTATTTTCCTGTCAATATTTATAAAGTATGTACAAATATGTTTGCTACCATTTGTTGTCAGGTTTGGAATCCTTAGAGTGAGATACCTAATGCTGCCTCACCCTGCATATATCTCTTCTCTCAACATTATGGACAAAGTCGTCTCTCCTCTCCTACCTCACCATAAAGGACAGAGTGCCTTCTTCCTTTAGTTCCTACATCATCACTCACTGTTCCCTATGTCCATTCTCGAAGCCATTGTATAACAGAAAACAGATGAAAAATGAGAGAATGTAACTGACCTAAAATAACTTCCGGCGCTCTATAGTGCCTCGTTGAGACTATGGTGCTATGATGCTCGTGATCAAATGTTGCACTGCCAAAATCAATCAGCTGAATATCGGTTTTCTTTACTGTTCTGATGTCTCGTTTCTGAAAGTATAATTGTATTATATTAATTAAAATTTCAAATATTTATACTTCATAGCATCTCAATTCATCTAAAATTACAGTTTTCATTATTAATATGCAGTGGAACCTCGGTTTTCAAATGCCAATTTTCGAATTTTTTGCTTCAAGCTCAATTTCTTAACAAAAAATTTGACTCGGTACTCAAGGTTTGCCTCGGTGCTCGAGTTTGTTGATACATGTATGAGTCGACGAGCATGTGGTTCTGTTCTGCTGGGCAGGGGGCAGTGACAATCTCAATATTCATCTCATTAGAATATTATATTTGGGAGGACAACAGCATGGATGGATGGATGGTGGAGGGGGACTGGATGGTGGAGGGGGCCTGGATGATGGAGGGGTGGAGGGGAACTGGATGGTGGAGGAGAACTGGGTGGATGGCAGGTGAGTGGGACAGGAAGGGAAGGGAAGTAAAGGAAGAACACATGGAGGGTGAGTGGGTGGACAGGTGAGTGAGTGAATGGATGAGTAGCAGGGCGGGCGGCAAAGTGGGTGGATGGGCACGTAGCAGTGGTCGAGCAGGTGTCTGTGTGTGCAGGCGGGCAGTAGTGAGATGGTTGGCAAAGTGGGCATAGTGAGTGGGCGTGCAGGACACAGAACGAGCGACGAGTGGGTGGCAAATAGTAGATGGAAGGTGGCAGGGCAGGCACAGAGCAGGTGGATAGCAGGGCAGTCAGGAGACAGTGGGTGAGCAGATGAGTAGCAGGACGGGTGGCAGAGTGGGTGGGTAGCAGAGGCGGTGGCGTGAGTGGGCGAGCTTCCAACTAGGACTAACACAGAAGCTGGTCACCGGCCATCCCGCACCCTCCACAAGATTCCCCCCATCCCGCACCCTCCACAAGATTCCCCCCCATCCGGCAACCTCCCCGCTACCTCCACCCCCTCATCCCCCACACCGGAAACCCTTCTCCCCAGCCATATGGATGGTATTAATAAGGTGGGCTTCCTTGCTTCCAGCTGGCGGATCGGGATGCAGATTCTGAGCGCCTGACATTAAATTCTAATTCTTTACTAACTGACTGGTTACAAGTGTGAAAGCCTGATTGACTGTGAATGCGTGACTGACCGTAAATGCCTAACTAGTTGCTACCACAATTGTGAATGCTTGACTAATATGTTGTGACTGTAACTGACTGGTTGCAACATAACAGAGGCAGTGAAATGTGTGAAGGGAAAATCTGGAACCAGTGATTCAGATATGAAAGAGTTTAAGGTGAGCATGGGATGGTCCTCAATAACACTCACCACCTCATCCCTCCCCATACACTGCTCCTCCCTCCCTCCCTCCTCACCCTCCCCATACACTGCTCCTCCCTCCCTCCGTCCTCACCCTCCCCATACACTGCTCCTCCCTCCCTCCTCACCCTCACCATACACTGCTCCTCCCTCCCTCCTCACCCTCCCCATACACTGCTCCTCCCTCCCTTCTCACCCTCCCCATACACTGCTCCTCCCTCCCTCCTCACCCTCCCCATACACTGCTCCTCCCTCCCTCCCTCACCGTCTCCTATAGGCCAACAAGAGTCCTCGGTAAAGGTAAAGTGCAGTTAAATGTTCACTTATTGTATTTATGGTTTATATTTACATCTGTTTTGTATGAAAAATATTAGCAGAAAAAGTATTTTTAAGTTAATATTTTTGGGTGTGTGGAACAAATTAATTCAATTTACATTATTTCTTAAAAGAAAATTCATTTCGGTTTTCAAATTTTCGGTTGTCGAGCCATCTCTGGTAACAGATTAAATTTGAAAACAGAGGTACCACTGTATATGGGTTAATATCAGGAATGAAAAATATCAGTATATTTTTTATATAGGGTATATAGGCTTACCTTTTTAGGGTCATATGTTAAATTATAGTCGGAGTCAACAAAGAGTATGTTTTCTGGTTTGAGATCTGTATGAGTCAATTTGTTATCATGGAGGAACTTTACTGCATAACACAGCTGATATGAGATGTGCCGAACTTGCTCTAGGCCATACGGACGGTAATTGTTGTCCTTCTGCAATTAAAAATTAGCAATTTAATTATTTCCTCACACACACACACACACAAATTGTTTACTATATCAAACTATGTCTTTAAAGAAGCAAAACAAACCCACCAATACCTACATACAAACTAGACACTTTGGTTACACCAGAAGTAAAAAAGGTGCACTATATTACAGTAAATGAGTACGGGTGGGTATGTGACACCACGAAGCCGTCACATGAAACACGTGTGAAGTGCAGGGCTTAATAAATTATAATACTTTCCATGATCTCAACGTTTGTGAATAATGACAGTGAATTAATAACACTCAATAAATAAAAACGAATCACAGCAAAACTATTCTTGTAGAATCCACTACATTAACCTGCTGTGACTCCCCAGCAGTGATTATTGATTAGTAACTCTCAGATAAAGTCAGGACAATATGCTCAACATCTCAATTATGTTCAGTTTGAAACTTGCTATTTAAACTCAGTTTGAATATAATCATGAGTGTGCTTTAGAAGAATGATATACCTCCCTACAGAGTGTACAACAGGTTACAACACATTTAAGACACCCTACATAGCAGTTTAACTGTGGTGGCGGTGGTGATGGCAGTTTAGCCGTGGTACAAGCAATGATGGCAGTTCAGCCGTGGTTGTGGCAGTGATGGTAATGATGGTGGTAATAGTTGTGGAGATGGTTAGATTGTAGAGCAGTTATTCCCAACCTTTCTGGGAATAATCCTATTTTCTATTATTCATGTTGTGTTTCTCTATTGTTGTAATTGTGGTAGATGCAATAATAGCTTGTGGTTGTATTTGCGATTTATAGTTGTGGTCGATATTATGGACTTGGCTATCACGTGTTTAACCATCAGCGGTAACGAGGAACAAGAGAGACTAGCGGTGAGGCCTGCCTCCAAGCAATTTCAACTTGACTAATTGCAATTTCTAGAAACTCTTAAATTTTAACATTTGCTCCTGAAACTGTGGATGGATGTGTGTCTACTTTTGTTTTCCCAGCTGGGGTTTGTACCTTCTGGCACTTCCAGCTGCAACAGTCATTCGCTATCAAAAAGCCATTTGTTCCAATTCAGTGGATGCACTGTTTGACAATCTGGTTTCCTTTGTTGCCAGTTCCCAGTGTGTTCATTCCATGTCATTTCCATGTTATTAACACTAGCCAACCTGTGATCTTCCCTCGGGGCCCTGGTTTACGGCTTTGGCAACTGTCTTTGCTCTTACATCTAGGTTGACTTTCAGGACACTACATGGAAAAAAATGTAGAATAGAACCAGTGAAGAGCAAGGGTGTCATAGGCACAATCAGAGAACATTGTATAAACATCAGAGGTCCACAATTGTTCAACATCCTCCCAGTGGGTATAAGAAATATTGCCAGAACAACCGTGGACATCTTCAAGATAAAACTAGATAGTTTTCTTCAAGAAGTGCCGGACCAACCGTGCTGTGGTGGGTATGTGGGACTGCGGGCCGATCTACACAATAGCCTGTTGGATCAAGCTCTCAAGTCATGCCTGGCCTTGAGCTGGGCTTGGGGAATAGAACAACTCCCAGAACCCCCATCAAACAGGCTCAGATTTGGGAGATCTAACTGTGTCTTGGCAACTTGGCACTGGGTCAATATTACTGTTCCCAGTCAGGTTTATATTAAATGTCTGGGCTGGATTTCCTGGCCCAAAGCATTTCATCTAAGACACTTTGGCTGCCACCTCTCCGCCTTCCTGGCAAGTCCCACATTTTCCATATTCTCTGTAGTTAGCTTCAGGAAGCAACCAAAAAGGCTCCTCCAGAAAACCCAGCATTGAATGCAATGAAACGTCCCTTTCTGGGTGAGCCCCGGTGGCTCCCTAACTCTTCCCTCCCCCCACCTTCTCTCATCTTAACAGGTATACTGATTTGTGATTCATCAACTCCAGAATGAGCAGACTGTTGGAAGGACACCACCAGCTGATTGCTCTGTGCATGTGCACTAGGGGGCATTCATACCCAGGTTCAAATTAACCATTTACTTTGAGTGATTCTTTTGTGGTGTATGTTGCCTGTTTTGGTGCTTTGTTTTTAGGAATGTTGCCATTCTGTCTCGCATGCTTTTTAGGTACTTTCCTGTGTGAAGGTCATTACAACAATTCCTCTGTTCTGTGCATCTGTGAAGAGGGGGGGGGGGGGGGGGAGAGAGGGGGAGAGCCAAAATCTGGCTCTGGGTCCCTGGTAGGCCAACAGAACTGATCTGACAGTACTGGGGAAGAAGTCTCAGTGCATATAGCTTCACCTGAAAGAGGCATTCCATTTCAATCAATGCTCGTTTTCTAAAGCTGTATCTTTTTTGCATAGTTGATTGTTTTTGTTAATTCCTTTTCTATCCTTTACAGAGGGGACAGATTTAATGTTTATTTTGAGTAATGTATTAATGTTTCTATGCTTGTTTAAGAACTCTGGGCAGTTTTCCAGGAAGTTTATTTTGTTCCAGTTGATGTAGCTGGAATATTGTTATATTTTCCCCACAGTCCCATTGTATAGTGTTTGCCATACTGACTAAGCTTGCTTATCTAAACTATATGGAAAGACCCCCCCCCCACCTGATAAGCCAGACATCCGGATAAGCAAATTCTAATAGGAGGAAGTCCATGAAAGCCTTATTCACATTTTTTTTTTTACCATAACCACTATAATTCTTATTTCCACACGAACACTATATCTCAAAAATATAATTTATAAAGAGAAACATCAGATTACGGTACCTTGTAGCTTGTCTTCTCGAGTGATACTGTAGACCTTGAAATGTGTATTTCTTGAAAATATATAAAACCTAACCTCCGGTTGTTCGAAATTTCTGTTTGGATATAGCAAAGTTTTGCCAGAAAATTATCCAAATTTGACTTAGCCTCTGTGCCAGTCTGTGTTATCCAGCCAAATCTCCAGTTATCCAAATTTCTGTTTGGATAGGGTGAAGTTTAGTAGAAAATTATGCAAACCCGATTTTGGTTGGAGAACCCAAATATTCAGTTCAGCGTGCTTTGGATAACTGAGCTCATACAGTATTATATAAACCTTATATTTGTTATTGCTTCAATGAGAGCTGTTACTCCTACAAGTTTTATTTGAAATTGTGATATTCCTGATTAGCATTTCATTGTGATTATTAGGTTTAGAATGCTGTCCTCAATAAAATGTAGAAATCTGAAGAAGGCCTACTGGCCAATGCAAGGTAGCTACTGTACTATTTTTATCCAGTAATGCCTACTCGTGTACTTTCCAATGGCTAACTATCAGATGTAAAATTTGAAACGTTTCATTAACAGTATCGCTCGCTTTGGACACCGATCACTTCCATTTTTTTAATCTCGAGTCCTAGTCGTGGACAGGACTCGCGTCCACTCCAAAAATATTTGTATAAAATTCATTTTTTATCCGATCGACCTCAGCATAGTTTCAAAATAAGCGCCTTTAGAATGCGTACAATTTGGTACCAAAATGAAAGACGTAACACGAAATTTGTCAGAACACTTGAAAGATTATAAATACGTTTTTGGGTCTAAATTTTAAAATATTTGTTAAAATTCTATTTATTGTGCTATTGTTATGGGACTAGTTTTAAAATGCTCGCCTTTAGATTGTAAACAATTTGATACCAAAACGAGCGACGTAACACGAAAATTGATGCCAGAACACTGGCAAGATATAAATAATTGTGATGATGAACGTCCAAAATTAAAATATTTGTTAAAATTCCAGTTATTGCTCTATTATTATGAGACTAGTTTTAAAATGCGCGCCTTTATATTGTGAACAATTTGATACCAAAATGAGCGATGTAACATGAAAATTTATGTTATCAAACTGAACGAGTATACACATTAGGTTGTGGTGTGCAAATTGGTGCTCGTTCATGGGTAACTTTAGGCTTTGCTGCGGGAAGTCTCGCTAGGCTTTTGGACATTATATGCATATACACCTGCAGGGAATTTAACTGCGAACACAATGATACCAAAACGAACGACGTAGCACGAGAATTAAGGTGAGAAAACTGAAACGTGTATACACATTTAGGCGTCACCGCACGCTTGCCCGCCCCATGACGTCAAAGTCTGTGGCGCTCATGCGCTGCATGCGATAGTGTTAAGTTTACTTCAATGATGCTATTTTTTACTTGTTCCAAATACAGTATCTGTAAAACCTACTTGAAGACAAGTGCTGACCTCTATTTTCCAAATATAAATTTATTCTGAAATAAAAAAAGTATCAAATGTAAAGCATACCTCACATGGGGACACCAATGTCCCCTTGTAACAAATGGGTTACTCACCAAGAAATCAAACACACTAAGGCCCAGCATGTCGAAGGCAATACACACATGGCCATGGTAGTCAAACCAACTGAGCATCCGAACACACAAGCTGAAAATCAAAAACAACATTAAAATCATAGTAAACTAAATACTGCAACAGAAATAAACTTGATTTTTTCAGTTTGTTACATAGAATAAAAAGGTAGTAGTATCTACTGCCATGTAGATGGCAGATATAGTAGTAGCTCCATCTTCAGTAGCATAGTATACAACCTATCCTCCTGATTAGATAATAGTTTTTGTAACTATGACCAGCATAGTACAAAGATTGACATACTAAGCAATTAGATAGTAGAATTTTGTACTATTCACTCTTATAGAATAGTGAAAAAATGAAGGTAAAAAGCAAACAAATATTCCTATGCCTAGAATAGCTGGAGAGGGTTCTGGGAGTTCTTTTACTCCCTGAGCTCGGCCCGAGGCCAGGCTCAACAATAGCACACACGTACTAGATTAAGCCTTGGAAGGTATATTAAGCCTAAGACGGTTAGGTTAGTTTAGTTTGTCTTTGCAACATAAATAGAACATCTTTTCTGGTTTGTCCAAATTTAATAATACCTATTTCTACTTTCTAATCGTGTTCTACGTTGGTATATGTACTGTGCTCCTCATCATTACTACAAGTACTGTACTACCAAAACGGGAGGATGGGCTGCAGTATATGAGAGCTATCACTCCTCAATATAAAGTACTACATTAGTAAATTAGCACATAAATGCAAAATGAGTATCGGGTGATTTCTCACAGCCTATGACAGAAGCCTCGGCAAACATTGCAAGTATAATACTATAACTCTCTGCTTTTCTTTCTTTCTTTCTTTCCTTTAACTTCTACAGATCAATGCAATTCTCAACAAATGTTTATCATCAGATTGTTCCTTGCAACAGCAGGTTAGACCTCAAGATCTAGGAGGGCTCTTGGCCATTTTAATACAAGTATCTAATTTCAGCAAATTATATAAAATAGCTACAATGCCGAAAAAATCAATAAAGCAACAAATTTGCTTCTCATTACAGCGCTTGTAAACTCTGATAGGCAATAATTTAATTTTAATTAAAATAGGGAAAGCCATTGTATTTCAGGCATCAGGGGTAACAGGCTGACAGATTCACAGACATTCAAAGCTTACCCAAAGTATTCATTTTTAAAACAATTTATATTTTTTATTTAAAAACATGTATAGTAGTGTAAATACATTTATATTCCGCAGCAAAACTCAACCAAAAAAACACAGTACAGTACAGTCATAAGATACATGTACTACTGTGCTGTATATACAAGTCTAACAAGTCAAAATTGCAAAGTACAGTATAATCTGATTTTCACTATACAACAGTGAAGCCGCATTATTTTTTTATTTTTTTTTTATTTTTTTAAGTCCGACTTGAACAAATGGGGTAAGCATAAGAGTAAAATTTAAGTGCACAAAAAGAAAACGACTCGAGAAATCAACTAGAGAACCATAAAGGAAATCTTGCCATATAAGATAGAAAATATTAATTGGCTAATACACGTACATGGTAAACAAAGTGCATCATGCCATAAACAGTCTTTATGTCAACACAGTCAACACAAGGAGATAGTATCCTGTTCTCATGTGAAAACATAAGATAAACACATTTTTAACAATACTGGACTGTAGTTGCACAAAACAATAACATTAAAATATGTATCAATGAGAGGATCAGTAGAGGCCACAAGGAGGATACGAACCTGGCCCCTGAGAACTCCCAAGTAGGTCTGAGGAGGAGGAAGAGGAATTATCAGGGGAAAGCACCACGCCATTAAGACGATATAAAACTTGGAAAGGGTCAGGATAAGGATTTAGGATGGGACGGGGAAAAGGAATGGTGCCCAACAACTTGGACGTTCGGGGATTGAACGCCGACCTGCATTAAGTGAGACTGTCGCTTCATGCAGGTCCGAGCGTCTACCGTCCAGCCCAAGTGGCTGGCCGTAGGTCTAAGGAATGTGTGTGAGAGTATCCAGAGTGTAGGTTTGAACCCTCCTTATGATTCCTACTGATTTTCTGAAAACTGTAATGGTAGTTCACTTTTAAATTAGCATTACTGGAAGGTATCAAGTACTGTAGTCTAATGCATAACAAGAAGAGTAGCAAACACAAGATGGGTTGGGATAAAGTAAAACACCACTTGGACCAAGTACAAAGAGAGATTTAAATGAATTTGTTAAGAGAAAATAACAAACAGCATGCATTATAAGCAAATTACCTTTACATATCTAGAATACACATTTCAAAACAAAAAAAGTATAAATACTCACTGCTTATTGTAAGGGTCTTTCTCTGCTAGTTTTTCCAACACATTAATCTCGAGCTTAGCAGCCTCTCTGTATTTTTCTACATTTTTTATAATTTTCAGAGCCAGGAACCGGTCACTGTAAACAAATAAAGTTACTACAGTACTGAATATAAGAAAATAAAAGTCTTAAATGTGGTAAATTGTGTCTTTCATAAAGGTGTGTAAAGCATCAAATAAAGTTTGAAAGAAAGAGCGGTGTGAGCAGCAACTACCACTGAAATATAATGTTTTTAATTCTTCAGCTTAGTTGGCAAAGTATAGTAATAATTACTTTACAATGATCCAATTATTATGTCAGGATACAATTAGATGTGACTGAGGGCATATCATCCGACTCTCAATGATGTTGATAAACCCTGGCACTCTCAAGTTAACAATCATCTTCTAAGAAGCTCCACACTGCAATGCCAAGTAATGATTTGATGCAGCTTCAGGTACAGGGAGTTAAAATCCTTACCCATGCTCTATTATAACTATGATTAACCTTTAATGTAACTTATCTAACTACTTAGAAATTACACATAGTATATGCATACAGATCAGCGTAATTACTTAAGTGCCGTTACAGGATGAGAGCTATGCTCGTGGTGTCCCATCTTCCCAGTACAATACTCTTGTTATATAACGCTTTGAAATTACAGACGGTTTTGGCCTCTACCAACATCTCGCTTAACTTGTTCCAATCATCGACCACTGTTTGCAAAAGAAAATGTTCAAATATTTCTTCTGGCACCTTTGTTTCCTTAACTTAAATCTGAGTACACTTGTTCTTAAGTTGCTGTTTCAGGAATACCTTTGTCAATTTGGACGATTTCTGTTATTATTTTGCAAGTGGTGATCATATCACCTCTTTTTTTTTTTCTTCTATTTTCCAGCTTTAGTATATTTAACACTTCTAGCCTCTCCTTGTAACTTTTGTTTTTCAGACATGGAAGCCATTTTGTAGCATGCCTTTGCACCTTTTCCAGTTTACTGATGTGTTTGAAATATGGGCACCATACAACTGCTGCATATTCCAATTTTTATCTCACAAGTCATGAATAGTTTTAGTATTTCAGGTGCCCATATCTCAAGAAGTACATCAATAAACTGGAAAAAGTGCAAAATCATGCTACAAAAGGGAAGAGGAAAGGCTAGAGATGTTAAATATGCCAAAGCTAGAAGATAGAAGAAAAAGAGGCAATCTGATCACTTGCAAAATAATAACGGGTATTGACCAAATTAATAAAGAGGAATTCCTGAAACCAGTAGGCTCAAGAACAAGGTCATAGATTCACTCTACAGAAACAAAGGAAACAGAAAATATTAGAAAGTTTTTATTTTGCAATCAAAGTAGTAGACAGTTGGAACAAGAAAGTAAGTTGTAGAGGCCAAAACCAGCAGTAGTTTCAAAGTGTCATATGACAGAGTGCTGGAAAGACGAGACACCACGAGCGTAGCTCTCATCCAATAACTACACTTAGGTAGTTACTAATTCTACAGTATTATAAAAATCAACACCTCAGACTGATGGTGAAAAAATTCACAAATGTTTAAGGGAAATGCTATGGATGCAAGGTGCCACCAAACTTCCCCAAGTTGTCATCAGAACAGTGAAGAACAAACTACATGATGTGGCTGCACCTGAGCAGGGAAAGTATCCCTGCTCCCCATGCCATTCTACCAAGGAAAACCTTTTATACCTTTTATAATGTAGACAGGCGGTGGTTTTTTTTTTTGTTTTTTTTTTTTTTTTAGGAGGGGGGGGGGGGGGGGGGCGGTGGGGGAGAGACATTAACAGGCAGGTGCTGTGGTTAACTGAGGAATGTTAACTGACTCATCCTTTCAACCATCAGTGAACTGATGAACAGGTTCAGGGTCCATTGGGGGGGTCTATCATATCTACATTTAAAACATTGTATGGAGTCAGTCTGCAACACATCACTTCCTAGCACATTCCATTTGTTAACCGACTGCAAAAATTCTTCCTAATCCAACTCATTTGGCTACTCTGCTTCCACCGGTGTCCACTTGAGGAAGTGCCGCCTGTGCTAATGTCCTCATCTACACTATTAATTCCCCTCAAGGTAATTATGGCTTCCCTAACTCTCCAAGATAATCTAGCTGCAGCAAAAATTATCAAAAGAAGGTGGCAAGTAGCTGAAGTAGCAGTCAGCATCTAGCAGTTGTGGCTAACAGCAGGAGCAACAGCAAACAGTAGCAGCAACAGCCAACAGTAGCAGTTATAATGCGTCCACAATGAATGTTCATAAGCTATTAGCTATTTCATAAGCTAATTAGCTATTTCCTACCCGAAACACTGCGTGTACTAGTGGCTTTACAAGAATGTAATTACTATGCTATGTATCCTCACAATCCCAATGTACCTTCTTGTATACTGTATATATATACATACAGTATATATATAAATAAATAAATAAATAAATTAGTTTTTAACTCCACCCGAGGCTCTAACTCTAGCTAGTGATTTTTAATACCAAAAATAACCGGGTTTACCAAGAAGCAGAGCCACTTTTGGCAGCTCTCACCATGCTGGGTTATGCCCATGTTGTCACCCTGGGCAGAGTTGTCACGCAGTGCTATACTATCTTTCCCAGAGAGAGCACAGCAAGGCATAACCACTCCTAAAATACTGAACCTCTCGCACTCCAAAGTGTACAAATCAATTTTGCTAAAATAATATGACCATGGAAGGAAATGTAGGTATCAAGAGAAATCTCTAAGCCTGTATGACTTAGCACTTGGAAGGTGTGCAAGGACAGAATGAATGAACAATGCCCTACCACTTATACCATCGGGGATAGAATACAGTCCGAGGACTAAAGTCATGAACAACAGCAGTAAAGAGTCAATAACCAACTTGTTCTCATTATAGGAGATCGTATTTTGACATACTTTAATTAGGACCAAAAACTGATGCACCAATAAAATGGTAGCAGCTCGTGAAATTGACTATGTCCCATTTTCTGTTCATGGGTCATCTGGTTGATTAGGTTAGGGCACTGTTTGGGACTGTTTAGGTTAGGGTACTGGTTGGGACAGCTCGCGAGATGGGCTGCACTGACAACATTGCTTGTCATATAATCCATAGTAATTAACACTGTCAGCAAGAGACAATTTATAACAATTGTTACAAGGGAATGGACAAATGTTCAGTGGTATCCAGCACTGGTGATCAAGGGCCAGTCTACAAATGCAGGTCAGTAAGCTATGAACACAAAGAGGTGAAGAAGGCGGTTGGGACATAGTGAACAATTCCGTCACCAAGTATTGACATCTGGAGAACCAGGCTGGGATAATTGGGAAAATGCTGGACTGGATAAGGGAGTATCTGAAGGACAGAAAGCAGTCACAGTCAGAGAGGTGGTTTAAAGCTGGAAGAATGTTACAAGTTGGGTCCCACAAGGCTCTGTCCTGGGATCTCTGCTGTTCCTAATGTAAGTGAACGACCTACCTGAGGGAGCGAGTTCCGACATGTTAATGTTTGCAGATGATACAAAGCCGATGAGGAACATGAAAACAGATGAGGACTACAGAAAGTTACAGGAGGACTGTAGCAAATTCCAGGTGTGGTCAGACAAATTGTTGCAAGAGTTCAATCCCAACAAGAGTAATGTAATGAAGATGGGGGAAGGGAGAGAGGAGACCAAAAGGCATCTACGCCATCTTGAGGTTATCTTGAGATGATTTCGGGGCTTTTTTAGTGTCCACGCGGCCCGGTCCTCGACCAGGCCTCCACCCCCAGGAAGCAGCCCGTGACAGCTGACTAATACCCAGGTACCTATTTTTACTGCTAGGTAACAGGGGCATAGGGTGAAAGAAACTCTGCCCAATGTTTCTCTCCGGCGCCTGGGATCGAACCCAGGACCACAGGATCACAAGTCGAGGGCGCTGTCCGCTCGGCCGACCGGCTCGGCCAACCGGCCATACAGAGAAGACAGCTACAGAAATCAGAAAGGGGATCTGGGAGTGGATATAATTCCAACACTTATACCGGAGGCGCACACAAACAGGATAACATCGGCAGTATATGGGACGCTGGCAAATATAAGAACATCGTTTAGGAGCCTGAATCAGCACTCTTTCAAAGAAATCTACACATCCTATGTTCAACCAATATTGGAATATGCATCACCGGCATGGAATCTGCACCTTGTGAAACTAAGTAAAATCGAAAAAGAAGAGGTTTGCAACAAGATAGGTGCCAGAGCTAAGAGGACTAAGCTACAAACATAGGCTAATGGAACTAAATCTTACAATCCTAGAGGATAGAAGGAACAGAGGTGATATGATCACAACTTACAAGATACTGTGGGGAATAGATAAGGTGGACAAGGATAGCCCATTCAGACTGAGAATGAATGACAAGAAAACATATATGAAAGCTGGAAGAGCAAATCATCCAAAAGGATGTAAGAAAATGTGTGTACCCTGTATGGGTAGTTAACAAGTGGAATACCCTACTGGAGGAAGTTGAGGAAACCACCTCCATCCACAACTAAGGCTCAATTCGACAAGGAATTTTAAAGTCGGGGTAGTTTGGTTGTAACACAACAGGTACAAGGCTACTAGGTATGGCAGAGAGAGCTAGACCTCTCTTCCCTGTAGACACTAACAGGCAAGTATTTGGAACATGTGAATGCTGATATTCGCTTCCAAAGACAACCAGCTGCCAGATTGTTACATCAAGTGGTCATTATAGGATGGTGCCTCACATTGGTTTTGTAAGATGCTGGTTACCACTGTCTTAGCCAACCAAATGATGCAGTCCTGCCCTCCTGCTTATCTGCTGTGCCCATCACAACCAAAACCATGCCCTTAGGGGGCATATGGGTGTGGTTTTGGGACATTAATATTGTACATCTGCAAACACATTGGCAGGGTAAATAAATTTTTAATATAGGTACTTCTGATTCCTGATCTTACTTTACTGTTGATCTCAGTATGTTAAAAAATGAATTTTATATGAATTAAAAAAAATAAATCTGATAAGGAGAAGAGCTCCTGTTAACTGGAACTGTGGGATAATTTAGTAATAATGAGATGCAAGCACCTGTTCGACGCACCAACAAGAATAGTATTAAGGAGAGTCCACAAAAAAGGATATGCAGATGTGCCTTTCCTTTCTATCATTGCTGAGTATTACATGATAACACAAATAATAATGAGTATGATATGCACTATTTTGTTATATATCATATAAATACCTTACCCAATGTTAATACAGTATCTGTTACTTTCACCAATGTACTACAATTTTATTTTTTGGGGAACATGTCTTCTCCTGTGTTTATTATCCGATTTTATTGTAACTTCTACATCCTGGAGAATGCATACCTCTCACTAAGTGAGTTCAGCATCTAGCTGAAGTGTAACATCCTTCTAACAATGATGTGAAGTTAGAATTAAATTGGTCAACAAATAAATCAAGTCACAACTGGCAGAACTGGGAACTTTGAATTTTTTGTCTGATTTTACACAGATTTCAAACTATTTTCTTTGTCTTTTTAGGTTGTTTTGATGATTAGGGACCAGATTACGGATTTATCACTTATAGTCTTTATATAGATCACCTAAATCATAAGTATCCCTATACAGTATTTTGTTTTTTGGGAGGGGGTATTTTTTCTTGACTTCATTTCAACACATATTGACCTACAACTTTCACATATTTGAGTATGAATGCCAAGCAATGTTTATTAAAACATACAAAAACATTCATAAGTTAGAACTACCATATTCATTGTTGATAACTTCAACTTCAATTATCTCAAAACTGGAACTTCAACTTTGAGACAATTTGAAAAATCCAGTTTCTGACCGATTTTCACAATTTTTACACATTATGTATATAGTTCTTAGTTCTAAAGTTTAATTCACGTAGTTTATTCACAAAACCCATAATTTTAGGAGTTATAAATTTTTCTGTCTAAAAAATGGTGCATATTTTGATGACAATAGTGATTATTTCTTTACAGTAAACCATAATCTTAAACATTATTTTCTCTGGAGGAAAATGAACTTTATCTGCCATTCTGGGCCAAAAATGAATTATATAAAAATTGATGAAATTTTTGATCCATAAAAATAAGAATTTTTGCAATTTTTCACTTTTTAAAACAATTTTTAAAACAATTTTTTTTCCCCTGTTCATTTTTGAGCAATAATCCATTAACAAAAGTTGAGGCATTTACCATGTGGATTATGCACAAAAAATTTGAGTGTGAGGAAGGTGGTTGGGAACGTAACGGTTCTGGCCCCTTAAGTG
>NC_091159.1:42867867-43000367 GCF_040958095.1 Procambarus clarkii | reverse complement strand
CACACAATTTGAAATCCAAATACTCAACGCATATTAAAGATTAGAAGTTTAGCCAAGTTTAAGAGAAGCGTGAACATGTGCACCTTATCGTGCACACGTGTGACGTCATCACTGCGAGACACCGTGCCACCGGTGCACCACCATGTGCCTCCCTCTTTACTAAATTAAACACTTGGCACCATGTGCCGTAAGTGAAGTGTGGGAGCGAGGCGTGGTAGAGAGCTGCGGAGAAGGGCTTCAGGAGGCCAGCAGCCGTAGGTGCTGCAGCAACTGGGTCAAGCTATCAAGGCGCAATATGCCTTATGCCTCCAGGTTCACTGCGCACTCCTCGTGGGCCGCCAGTGTTGTGACTGGGGTCAACACTCCAGTCTACAAATATATCTCCGTCCCACAACAACATAATGGATCTCTGCGTGTCCTCAAGTTGGCTCCACCAGGGTGAAGCACCGTGGTGACGCACACCAGGGTGCTTCACCAGGGCGCCGCACACCAGGGTGCTTCACCAGGGCGCCGCACACCAGGGTGCTTCACCAGGGCGACGCACACCAGGGTGCTTCACCAGGGCGACGCACACCAGGGTGCTTCACCAGGGCGCCGCACACCAGGGTGCTTCACCAGGGCGCCGCACACCAGGGTGCTTCACCAGGGCGCCGCACACCAGGGTGCTTCACCAGGGCGACGCACACCAGGGTGCTTCACCAGGGCGACGCACACCAGGGTGCTTCACCAGGGCGACGCACACCAGGGTGCTTCACCAGGGCGACGCACACCAGGGTGCTTCACCAGGGTGACGCACACCAGGGTGCTTCACCAGGGTGACGCACACCAGGGTGCTTCACCAGGGTGACGCACACCAGGGTGCTTCACCAGGGTGACGCACACCAGGGTGCTTCACCAGGGTGCTTCACCAGGGTGACGCACACCAGGGTGCTTCACCAGGGTGACGCACACCAGGGTGCTTCACCAGGGTGACGCACACCAGGGTGCTTCACCAGGGTGACGCACACCAGGGTGCTTCACCAGGGTGACGCACACCAGGGTGACGCACACCAGGGTGCTTCACCAGGGTGACGCACACCAGGGTGCTTCACCAGGGTGACGCACACCAGGGTGCTTCACCAGGGTGACGCACACCAGGGTGCTTCACCAGGGTGACGCACACCAGGGTGCTTCACCAGGGTGACGCACACCAGGGTGCTTCACCAGGGTGACGCACACCAGGGTGCTTCACCAGGGTGACGCACACCAGGGTGCTTCACCAGGGTGACGCACACCAGGGTGACGCACATCAGGGTGCTTCACCAGGGTGATGCACACCAGGGTGACCCGGAAGGTGAGCCACCATGCTGCCTCCGAGAAAATGGCCAACACTACAGAATCTATAGCAATTATTTAACTCTCCTACAGGAATTTCTTTTCAGTGGCTCACAAGGCGGAGGCGGGTCTTGAAAAACATCCTTGACAGAAGCATGGTCCCTACCGACGCCAACCACAAGCAGCAGTTAACAATTTACTACAAGAGCAAAATGGCCAACTTCTTCGTGAAAAAAAAATGAAACGCCTCGAACGAGACCAATGTTGTCTAGGCCTTCACTTGCTCACTTGATAAGAGCGTCAGCATCAACTATCTCAATACATAGACAAAACAACATCTCTCTCAAGACATCTGACAATGCATAAACACCAACACTATTAAAGAACACAATTTATACATACAAGAAGATCATCGCCAAAGAAATCCTGACAAACATCACTGAAATAATGGGCAGACACAACAACAGAAGATTAGACACAGGCAAAGAACAACATATCAAACACTCATCCAAGTATCAAGAGGCATCCTATACCTCCTACCTTGAGGGAGGGGCTGCCTACTTCTCAAGACCGTCCTCAAGACCAAGACAACATGCAGCTCCCGCCTTGCCGCACTGTCCCAGATGCCACTGACTGGATACCACCACATGAACCTCGTCCTACTTGATAAGTACTGTAGCTTCAGCTAACTTCCGTCCACTTACCATCTGCCTCAGAAGATGCTGACGGCCTCAACGAAACGCATGAGGCAAAACTGTAAAATATCTTTGGGAAGTCAACTGTTCAACTTCCTTCCCAAGTGAAGAACAAGATGTATAGAAGATTTTGTGCAAGAATCACCAGACGACGCTAACGTACTAAACCTAATTTCCTATTTCAGTGTGATTGTTCCATGTGTGCCATGGAACAAGTGGCACTGGTGTGTGCCACGAGGCTGCACAATGACGTCCCACTAACTGGGGACCTACTTCCAAAACTCAACTCGACAGTTACATGTTGACAGTCCGAACCATTCTCCAGATATAGTAAACACCAACAAATTTAGAGCGAGGAGTGACACCATCGACTTGAGAATGGTCCAGGACGGACCGAAACGTCGTCGTCCCTTCAACTTCTAGTGTGTAGTCTGGTCAACTTAGAGCGAGGACTACAAGCAATGGTGAGAAGTACTGGACCAGGCCCCGGGGTGAACCAGGCCCCGGGGTGAACCAGGCCCCGGGGTGAACCAGGTCCCGGGGTGAACCAGGTCCCGGGGTGAACCAGGCAGCGGGGTGAACCAGGTCTCGGGGTGAACCAGGCCCCGGGGTGAACCAGGCCCCGGGGTGAACCAGGCCCCGGGGTGAACCAGGTCCCGGGGTGAACCAGGCCCCGGGGTGAACCAGGCCCCGGGGTGAACCAGGCCCCGGGGTGAACCAGGCCCCGGGGTGAACCAGGCCCCGGGGTGAACCAGGCCCCGGGGTGAACCAGGCCCCGGGGTGAACCAGGCCCCGGGGTGAACCAGGCCCCGGGGTGAACCAGGCCCCGGGGTGAACCAGGCCTACCACTAACCACTTGCCCAGCCTCGCCTCAACACTTCCCATCCACCTTTACTCCTCACCTTGAAACATTGCCAAATTCCTTGGCCACACTATCACAACGCTAAATGGATGGACGTGCACTCCTGAAAACTACAAGCGAAAGCAACCAGTGAATCAGAGGCCAAGCGGCGACAGGAGGAGGGGGGGGGGACGAGAGGGAAGTTGGGGAGGGAAAGGGGGGGAGGGGAGAAAAGTCGGAGGGGGAGAGTCGGGAAGGGAGGGGCAAGTAGGACGACGAAAGGAAAGCATTTGAGGAGGAAATGAAGAAGAGGATGAAAGGAAAGGGGGAAGGGGGGAGGGAGGGGGGGAAGGAAAGAGGAGGGGTAGTCAACACAGTGTACAAGGCCAGTAGGCAGGGGTTAACAAGCAGGAGTTAACAAGGCAGGGGTTAACACGCAGGAGTTAACAAGCAGGAGTTAACAAGGCAGGGGTTAACAAGCAGGAGTTAACAAGGCAGGGGTTAACAAGCAGGAGTTAACAAGCAGGAGTTAACAAGGAGGAGTTAACAAGGCAGGGGTTAACAAGCAGGAGTTAACAAGGCAGGGGTTAACAAGCAGGAGTTAACAAGGCAGGGGTTAACAAGCAGGAGTTAACAAGGCAGGGGTTAACAAGCAGGAGTTAACAAGGCAGGGGTTAACAAGCAGGAGTTAACAAGGCAGGGGTTAACAAGCAGGAGTTAACAAGGCAGGGGTTAACAAGCAGGAGTTAACAAGGCAGGGGTTAACAAGCAGGAGTTAACAAGGCAGGGGTTAACAAGCCCGCTAACTTCCCCGTACACACTGATAGGCAAGGATGGGGGGGAGGGGGTGTGCTCAATACCTGGTCTATACTGTGTAGAGCAGGTAGAGGCAGATACAGGGAGTGGGTGATGGGAGTTTAAGGGGTGGTAGACACGCTCAGTAGTAGTCTGGGAGGGAGGATGGGAGAAGTGATGGGAGCCTCGACCTAGTAAACATCTCACATCAAAGTCGCCTAAGAAAATAAGCTTTACTAAGACCATGAGAACTCGGGAAGTATTGAGAATATATATTCAGAATAAATCTGGAGGAAAATGTAAACTTTTGTGCTATCACAAAGAACAGGAACAAATGTGGTGGGCAAGAGGTGCACCATTACTCGCAACACAACCACTGCAGGTTAACAACACGAGCACAGCGCGCCACCATCCAACACCACCAACACAACAATTAGGGGTACTAAGAGCAAGGCGCCTGGAATTAGAAAATAAAATAAATGGGTCTTGACAAATGTAGTGAAAGAAATCCATCAATATACACGAATATTAAATGCAGCTCTGTCATCCGAACAATTCCCCACTTACAAGTCAGGGAAACCCAAAATTCAAACAGGAAAACGATTCCCCGCTGACAAATAGTACTGTGACGCCAGGACGCCTGCATACCTCACCAAGAAACTAACCACAATAACTCTTAGCTTACTGCTGAGTTAAGCACCCTACAACACACACACAAACTACAAACTAAATAAAAATACAGATCATATACACTGTGGGATCACTTAATACACCTACAGGGAGGGCGGGAAGTGCTGTTATTGGTCATCAGCCGGATGGAAGCACAACTGTAGAGACTATCAGTAACTAGGCATCCATCCACCTTGCAAGTTGAAGTGTTGGCTAACCGGATAGCACTCAACTATTGAACACACTGTAACAGACAACTATTTCCAGACTCCCTTTCCTCATTACTAGCACTAAGGAGCCCACAATCAAATTGTAACGTACTTGTCTGGGAAGCCAGACGTACCGTACGCATACTTAAAACAGGGGGTCAAAAAGTCACAACATTGTGGAGCCAGTCTCATCACGCTGCAAAAACTATGCCATCACAAGACATATTACAAGTTTTTTTGGCAGGGATATTCCTGCGCGGGTCCTAAGCTTATGGCAGGCCCATTAAGTATATAAGAAGTAACAGCTCTTGTTTTGGACCATAGTATATATACCGACTATCTTGAGGGTATCTTGAGATGATTTCGGGGCTTAGCGTCCCCGCGGTCCGGTCTTCGACCAGTCCTCCTTTTTGTTACACAACCCCAGGAAGCAGCCCGTAGCAGCTGTCTAACTCCCAGATACCTATTTACTGCTAGGCAACAGGAGCCTCCGGGTGAAGGAAACCCTGCCCATTTGTTTCAGTCTCCACCGAGAATCGAACCCGGAACCTCAGAACTACGAATCCGAAGCGCTGTCCACTCAGCTGTCAGGCCCCCTGATAGACTACAACGAAACTAGAAAGTAGAAATCGGCACTATTGAGTTGGACAAACCGGAAAACTATTTTTTACTTGTGTTGCAAAGACAAACTAACCCTAACCTAACCTTCCGAGGCCCAATAAGATATCTGAGGCCTAAAACAGTACATGTGTGTGTGTTACACTAGGCCAAGGAATATTTGTTTGTATTTAGATAATTCCTTACTAGTCAGTATACTACTATCTAAAAGATAAATACGTACGAATTCGTGACTATTGAGGATGGTCACAATAGGTACTATCTAATCAGGAGGATGGGTTGTGAATTAAGGAAACTACACGAAGCCTATTGACCCACACGTGGCAGCAGCCATTTATACTCCACTCAATCTCATTCATATACATGTCTAACCTACGCTTGCAAGTAGTGATGCTATTATGTTGCTCGGTAATCCCTTCCAAAGATCAACAACCCTCTTAACAAACCAGTACATAACCAGGTCTTTACTAAACCTATACCGTAAGTGGTAGTTTTTATACCCGTGCCTCCTCTTGGGTAGCTTAATGTTCATCAATCTTTATTACAAACAGTTACAGATGTTAGAGTTACAGCACCGCTCCTGTGCCCCGTTAAGTCCACTACGGGCTCACCATAGCCCGTGCTACTTGGAACTTCTTGTTCCGAGTAGCTGAATCTAAATACAACAACTATGACAAAGGGATATTGTTAAGGTTTTAAATATCAAAACAAAATTGAACTCAAAACAATTGATCTAAATAGAAGTTTAGAATTGGGAAAGATCTGGAATGCTAGTTTGGAAACAGGGTTGTCAACTTTTGGGAAGCAAACACTACCGGGAAACATTACGAGACGTGGGATCCCTGCACTGTTTCAACCGCAAGTTACACACATGTGTATGAAAGAGCTCGGGTGGATATAAATGAAAGCTGCCTCCTACTTATGTTTTCTTATGTTCGTAATTCCAAGATGAAATTACAGACTAGAAAATCCACACGAATTACGAGCGCACACCCTAGATGGGGTAGCCAGCCATGCCTGGGTGCTGCCTCCCACCACCCCTTCCTCTACATTCCCCTAACACTCCCTAAAACACACTAACAATTAAATTTAACTGAGCAATTGCCATGAAAGTGAAAAAGTGTGATGCACTAATGTTAGCCGTATCAAGATATTTCAAACATAATAAGTTAATTTGCTTCCAGGTTAGATCACATTCTCTGCCAGGTCACATTATTCGTATACACTGAGGCTAGACTAACAAGCAGGTGCCATGGGCCACAGTACGCACTCACACCACTACACTCCCAAGAGTCAAAACAGAGAAGACAAGGGAGTGTACAAACGATGCCTGCGACAAGTCTAGATTTTACGTCTAATATAATGAGGTCTCTTACGAGCATCTCTTACGAACCTATCCTGCCCTTGTGTGGCAGTGCACCATAGAAAGTTGTATTTACATATTCGTACATTGAAACAATGATTATAACCATGATATACGTGTGCTTCAGCCTACAGTTCAGACCGAAGGTATGACCCTTGTTGCTAGGTATGACCCTTGTGTATGACCCTCTGCCCTGTGTGACAGTGAATACCAGCATTATCCTCACTAATAAGACATAATTCAATTCCTCACATTAGACAAAATGGTAATTAATTTGTCAATAAACATGTTAATAATAATAAATGCGACAAGTCTGGGAATACTTCAGGAGGATGCAATGGGAACAAATAAAAAGGTAAAGTAATGAAAGATACATGTTGGAATAACACGTAACCAATATTTAGTGACAGAGAGAAACATTCGCCAACATTGGGAGTAGGCTCACAGGCAGATGGACTAGTGTTCATTAGGAAATGCAGCAAGACATGAAGATAACATTTGTAATTGAAGACACGAAAGAGGAAGGAGGGGGGGGGGAAGGAACAGAACAATAATGAAAGAATGAATAAAAGCAAGAGTTGAAAAGGGAGAGTTGGTCTCCAGAGATAAGGACAAACCTAGATTACAACAAAGGATACAGGAAGCCATCCCATCTCTTCACAGAACGGAAACGACATGTGAACCACTTAGGAATACTCAACTCAGACCACCTAACTGTTAGAGGTTACCTTGAGGCAGTTACAAGGACCAATGTTCCGGCGGCCCGGTCTATGACCACGTTCCTGGCCTTCTAGTATATTCATGTATATATTATGTGATACCTCCCTCGTCTCCCTTACCAGAGTGAGCATTGTGAGAGCTTTCAGACGGCGCGAATAATTTAGGTGTTTTGTCGTATGTGTGTATTCGTACATGTTCGATATATGGTCTCTGTATTCCCCTATTACAGAAATATCTCCTACTTTGAAAGAGGAAGCGAGTACAGAGTAGACTGTTCTGGTGATGTGTTCGGCATTTCCCCACATTGCTGACACACTTCTAGAACCTGTAAGCATAATTCCCATGCACGTGGGTATTCAAGCCTGAGGCAGTGTAAGTGCACTTCTGTTCTTCCTTTTCACATAGTAAGTGATTGACAGATGGAGTCGTGTCCCACCCCGCAGATCCTAGAGTTGCAGCTGCTACTGTGTTGTGGTCACGTCGTCTTCTGCATGACTATCTCCAGTTACTTTCTTAATCTGTGCTAGACACTGGAATGTAAACGTCTACATTCCTCCTCTCAGTAGCTCCATGTGCAGTGTCATTCTCTAGTATTCCTACATGACTCGACACACCCAGGTGATGTCATTCGGCAACCTTAACATTTAGGTGTTCGCATTAATGCTGAAACATTCGTGGACAGATGGACATCTTCAGGCAAGTGCTCTTGTTGCAAGGTTTCACTGCCACTTCTCGACAGTGTGTGTACGATAGAGAGTTGTCAGTGTTCAGAAAGAGCATGTTGCAAAGCTTTTTGAATAACTAGTATGACTGGGAGGTGAAGGGAGGGGGGAGTAAAGAGGGGGGTAGTAATGAGGGGGGAGTTAAGCGGGGGGTTAAGAGGGGGGAGTTAAGAGGGGGGGAGTTAAGAGGGGGGGAGTTAAGAGGGGGGAGTTAAGAGGGGGGAGTTAAGAGGGGGGGAGTTAAGAGGGGGGAGTTAAGAGGGGGGAGTTAAGAGGGGGGAGTTAAGAGGGGGGAGTTAAGAGGGGGGGAGTTAAGAGGGGGGAGTTAAGAGGGGGGGGGAGTTAAGAGGGGGGGGAGTTAAGAGGGGGGGGAGTTAAGAGGGGGGGGAGTTAAGAGGGGGGGAGTTAAGAGGGGGGGAGTTAAGAGGGGGGGAGTTAAGAGGGGGGGAGTTAAGAGGGGGGGGAGTTAAGAGGGGGGGGAGTTAAGAGGGGGGGGAGTTAAGAGGGGGGAGTTAAGAGGGGGGAGTTAAGAGGGGGGGAGTTAAGAGGGGGGGAGTTAAGAGGGGGGGGAGTTAAGAGGGGGGGAGTTAAGAGGGGGGAGTTAAGAGGGGGGGAGTTAAGAGGGGGGGAGTTAAGAGGGGGGGAGTTAAGACGGGGGGAGTTAAGAGGGGGGGAGTTAAGAGGGGGGGAGTTAAGAGGGGGGGAGTTAAGGGGGGGGGAGTTAAGAGGGGGGGAGTTAAGAGGGGGGGAGTTAAGAGGGGGGGAGTTAAGAGGGGGGGAGTTAAGAGGGGGGGAGTTAAGAGGGGGGGAGTTAAGAGGGGGGGAGTTAAGAGGGGGGGAGTTAAGAGGGGGGGAGTTAAGAGGGGGGGAGTTAAGAGGGGGGGAGTTAAGAGGGGGGGAATTAAGAGGGGGGAGTTAAGAGGGGGGAGTTAAGAGGGGGGGGTTAAAAGGGGGGGGGGGAGGTAAGAGGGAGAGTTGGAGGTAAGGATAGGGGAATGTTAGAGGAAGATAGGTATGGAAGGTGGGAGATGGTTGGAGGAGGGAGGATGCGAGGTAAGGTGGGAAGGGTATGGGTCATGGGCAAAGATGGTTGTAATTTTCTTCCCCATCGTCAGTAGTGATAAAGTGTATAGGGGTCGTGGCGTCAGGTTCACTCATTACCCGTCATGGGTCAGGAGACGAGGGACACAACCAGCTGCTGCCAGTGGGTGTCACTCCCAACAACCAAACACTCACTTTATGGCCATACAATATCATTTTATTCACTTCGACGTTTGATGCCTGGACTGACCATACCTGTGTAACAACTGGAATAACCCCGCACTACAGCAGCAGCAGCCGGCAGTGTTACCTACTGAGCCACCAACACCCACCATAAGAAAGCATCCCAGACACCCATTTGATTTTCAACTGGAAATTTAGGGTACACTTTAGGTCATACATACACCTGATTATTTTGGGGATAAATTCAAAATTACACATTCTAAATATACTGAAAGTGTAAAGTGTTGGGCATAAAAAGAGAAATAAACTAGATAAACCCATGATATCCACACCTGAGATATCTAATGAAACGGAACAAGAATTAATACTTATGTGAAGAGGCGAGGCCCCGAGGAAGGGTGGGCGGGTGGAGGCAGGGTCGGTGAGCGCCGCCTCCGCCGCCGCCGGTGTGTTACCTGCTCGTGTACAAGACGGCACAAACACAGGTGAGACAAGACAAAGCTACGTCAAGACTACTTACTTCTGCAGGTCCCGGCACTTGACGACCTTGCCGAAGGTGCCCTCGCCCAGAGTGGTAATGATCTTGTCTGCAAGAGAGCAAGGAGGAAGAGTCAGGAGCCACAACTGGTGCGAACAGCCGCCCGCATTCTCATACAAACAGCTACGTTAACCGCGGGGGCCAAACACAATACAACAAACTTTCATATATATACAGATTAATGGCTGAAATATTCGTTGAAGATCATAACGGATATTTACAGGGCAATTCATACAATGAATAACACTGTATCCCCTTTCCTGTCTCTCATTAATATCTCTAAGCTTTTCTTTTCGGTGAAAAGTATCATCAGTACTGAGAGGGAAGGAGGAGCGGCTAGAGGTACAGGTTAGGCTTACAAGTATGGCGGGGGATACCAATTGAAATGTAGAAATTTGTTTAACAAATTTTGATCCTTCAAATATTGGGTAAGACTCTATGTGTGTTAGCTATGTGATGGCTGCAGTGTTATGAGCAACGTTGTATAAAGAACTGAGTGTGAAGCCAGTGTCGTAATAACTAGGAAGAGGAGAACAAAAATGAAGATAAAACAGGGAGTCTTATTCACGAACATCTATCTTGCAGCACGTCGCCATTGCGGTATATGAGATGTCCTTCTTCATCATCTTCTACTGAGGGTGCCCGTGAACTCTGGAGGGAGCCCGGCCCAGTACACGCCCGCGCCGCCACCAGCAGCAGCAGCACCAACAGCGTCAAGAGCACCAGCAGGAGCAGCAGCAGGAGCAGCAGGCACGGCAGGCACGGTGGGGCATCAGTGGGAGGGTCACATGGTTCACCACCACAGCCATGTCACACGACGAACCGCAGGGCAACAGGCCACCAACAAGACAGATAAAGAGGGGAGAAGGCAAAATGGTGGCCACTATCAAGGGGAGCCACGGTGGCCACAACACCATGGCAGCATATACATTCAGGCCCTACTGGTGCTCTCTCCACCACTTAACTCTATAAATATACACATATATGGATGCATATATATATAGCATTGAAACTACCCAACTACACGTCTTGAGTATCACCTTAACTTACTACCAAACAATATATCAAAATTAATTAGGTAAGACAATGATGTGTTGAGGGATATGCAGAGCCAGGGAGACCAATGGTGATGGAACAAGTGCCACCTCCCCCCCCCCTCACACACACACACACACACACACACACACACACACACACACACACACACACACGCGCACACACACACACACACACACACACGCGCACACACACACACACACAAAGGCGACACCTGCTCCACTCTCACCACAACCACACCTCCAGAACACAATAATAACACTCACCATTATCACCAAAAATTATTAAAAACAAATAAAACTATTTGGCCCGTTAGTGCTATATACCAAATACACACATCTACCAGCCGCTCCGAGTGACCCCTCACCCTACAGCTTCGCCAGCTGCACCCATAACCTCTTCTACATTTCATTGTCAACATTTCTTTCTCCACCCAAAGTATTTGAAACGTCTCTGTCATGTCTCCCCTCTTCCAGCGATGTTTGATCTAGCTCTTTCAGTCTCTCTTCATACCCCAACCTCTGCAATTCTGGGGGTGAGCCTCGTTGCAAATTTAAACTTTACCCCGCCACCATATTTGGGACAATGGTGGTGGGTGGTGGCGGTGGGTGATGTGGGGGTAGGGGGTGGTGGTGGTCGTGGGTGGTGTGGGGGTAGGTGGTGGTGGGGGTAGGTGGTGGTGGTCGTGGGTGGTGGTGGTCGTGGGTGGTGTGGAGGTAGGTGGTGGTGTGTGGGGGTAGGTGGGGGTAGGTGGGTGGTGGTTGGTGGTGTGTGGGGGTAGGTGGGTGGTGGTAGGTGGTGGTGGGTGATGTGGGGGTGGTGGGTGGTGATGGGTGGTGTGGGGGTGGTGATGGGTGGTGTGGGGGTGGTGATGGGTGGTGTGGGGGTGGTGATGGGTGGTGTGGGGGTGGTGATGGGTGGTGTGGGGGTGGTGATGGGTGGTGTGGGGGTGGTGATGGGTGGTGTGGGGGTGGTGATGGGTGGTGTGGGGGTGGTGATGGGTGGTGTGGGGGTGGTGATGGGTGGTGTGGGGGTGGTGATGGGTGGTGTGGGGGTGGTGATGGGTGGTGTGGGGGTGGTGATGGGTGGTGTGGGGGTGGTGATGGGTGGTGTGGGGGTGGTGATGGGTGGTGTGGGGGTGGTGATGGGTGGTGTGGGGGTGGTGATGGGTGGTGTGGGGGTGGTGATGGGTGGTGTGGGGGTGGTGATGGGTGGTGTGGGGGTGGTGATGGGTGGTGTGGGGGTGGTGATGGGTGGTGTGGGGGTGGTGATGGGTGGTGTGGGGGTGGTGATGGGTGGTGTGGGGGTGGTGATGGGTGGTGTGGGGGGGTAGGTGGTGGTGGTGGAGGTGGGTGATGTAGGGGTAGGTGGTGGTTGATGTGGGGGTGGTGGTGGGTGATGTGGGGGTGGTGGGTGATGTGGGGGTGGTGGTGGGTGATGTGGGGGTGGTGGTGGGTGATGTGGGGGTGGTGGTGGGTGATGTGGGGGTGGTGGTGGGTGATGTGGGGGTGGTGGGTGATGTGGGGGTGGTGGGTGATGTGGGGGTGGTGGGTGATGTGGGGGTGGTGGGTGATGTGGGGGTGGTGGGTGATGTGGGGGTGGTGGGTGATGTGGGGGTGGTGGGTGATGTGGGGGTGGTGGGTGATGTGGGGGTGGTGGGTGATGTGGGGGTGGTGGGTGATGTGGGGGTGGTGGTGGTGGGTGATGTGGGGGTGGTGGTGGTGGGTGATGTGGGGGTGGTGGGGGTGGTGGTGGTGGTGGGTGATGTGGGGGGGGGTGGTGGTGGGTGATGTGGGGGGGTGGTGGTGGGTGATGTGGGGGTGGTGGTGGTGGGTGATGTGGGGGTGGTGGTGGTGGGTGATGTGGGGGTGGTGGGTGATGTGGGGGTGGTGGTGGGTGATGTGGGGGTGGTGGTGATGGGTGGTGTGGTGGTGGTGGTGATGGGTGGTGTGGGGGTAGCTGGTGGTGGGTGATGTGGTGGTGGGTGATGTGGTGGTGGTGGTGGGTGATGATGTGGGGGTGGTGGTGGTGGTGGGTGATGTAGGGGTAGGTGGTGGTGGCGGTGGGTGGTGTGATGATGGTGGGTGGTGTGGTGGTGATGTTGGGTGGTGTGGTGGTGGCGGGGGGTGTTGGTCGTGGATGATGTGGGGGGTGGTGGTCGTGGATGATGTGGGGGGTGGTGTGGGGGATGGTGGTGGGTGGTGTGAGGGCCGAGGGTGGCGGGGTGTATGGGGAAATACTGGGTCACTGGATACATGGCTGGTGTCTTGACTGTCAGCCAGTGTGTTAAGAGTATTTGCTAAATAATAAGGTTGAGGTGGTTGATAGAGGCCTAGCCAGGTGCTGCTGGGAAATGAACCAGGTTACAATGAGTTGATGGTATAGTTCAGTGTAGTTATTATCATCATGAGTACAAGTTGTCAGAGCGATACGTTACAACATTTCCATGCAACACTGGAGTGCTAAGTTAGTGGCAGCTTCAAGTTGCCCAATTTAAAGCAGCTGGAGTAGACTGCCTAGAACAAGGATACTTGAAGACTTTGTTAAGTGGGTGAGAGGAAGTAGTTAAGGAAGAGATGGTTGTAGAAATGGTAAAAGCAGTATTGGAGCATCAGTCTAGGCAGCAGTAGCAACAGCAGAGCAGCGTGAGCCTAACACTGCTCTACTTACGTCACTACTCACGCTACTAGAGCTGTAGAGTGAGGAATAACAGTGCTTGACAATGTTCTTGCCCCCCACCTCTTTGATGCCCAACAGGTCCATGGCTCCGGACTTTCTGGCCGGCGGCGGCGCCATGCTGTGAGCCGCCACTGACGAGGTCGTCGACGCCGACAAGGTAGACTTAAGACTCTTCCCATTGCCTGAAGACGACGCATCCAGGCCCCCACTGATCTTGGGCTTGTACTTTGCCGCAGAATAGGCGTCAAGGCTGTCCTTCGGCTTAGAATGAATTTTAGTGTAAGAGGCAGTAGGGGCATTCGAGGTTTTTGGCTTTACCGACACAGTAAGTGACATTGTGTGCTCGAGTGGAGTCTTAGGAGTGAGGGCTGGCACGTAATTTGTCTCGCACAAAACCTTGTTATTTACAGAAGCCTTGTTGTGGTCCTTGTGGTTGCTACTGTGTATGTTGTCATTGCTGCTACTACTAATGTTAGAATGGTGTGGTTTAAATGTGGTGAACGTATATTCATGATCGGGTTCTATATAGTTAGAAATTTTAATAATGGGAGCTGTGGGCGAGGAGGGAGTCTGAATGCCGTAGAGACTATGGGGGGTGTCTAGAAGGGAAGAACCTAAGGGCTTGTTATATTCCATAAGGTTTAGTCTCGCTCTAGATTCAGAGGGAGATTCTATGAGGTCGACTGTGTTAGTCCTGGAGAGGGCGAGGGTGGTGGGCTTGACGGGCTTGCTCGCCGTGACGGGCTTTTCACGCATGGCAGCCTTCTCGAACACAATGGGAGGATCGTATAACACAAACTTATCAGACTCGGGCGTGCTACGTTTGGACACGGTATCTGTGCCTTTGGCGGAAGTTCTGGCTATGGCGGAGAGCACGTCACTGGTGGAGGCACTGCCGTACAACACTTTCCGGGGAGGTCCTTGACATCCCTCTTCATCCTGGTAGGTGCGGAAAGCCGTCACCTTGGCGGCCATTTCCTTGACCTGGTCATAGCGCCGCGTGCCTTGCCGTCCTGCGCCATCTGGGTCGCTGGAACCAAGTGGCTCTTGGCCGCGTTTCAGAAATTTGCGGTTATGAGAGCTGCCGATATTATGGAGGATGTTGAGGGGAAGGGAGTACATGTTAATGAGCTGGGCACGCTCTTTGCGGCGCGTAGATTCATCGACGACACTATCTGGCGTAGCTGAAGAAGTGGTACTGCCCGTCTCTGTATCCAGTGTGGTAGCGGAGAGCCCGGAGTATCTCTTCATGATGGAGCTAGTGCTCTCCCGACCTTCCTGGGTCTCCGGCACCGTCACAGGTCGGACCATCCGCTGGCGTGCGGAGCCGCTGATGAGAGCGCCGTCGCCATGACGCCGTCGCAGCTGAGGGCTCAAGTTGCCCAGTTTTATACTCCTGTTCTCCATACATCTTTCCATAACATTTGGAGATATAGACCCATACTGGGACCAGTAGTCAGATTTCTTTGTGCTAACATTATTTCGAAGTACACAAAGTTCGTCATTACTTTCGTCTTCTTCGTTACAACCACTTCCTGTCAAATTACTTTTCCTTAAAAATTGACTAGGCTTGTATCGGGCACCAATCTTGTCGTAGTTTGGTGCTGGGGCAGAATGAGAGACATAAGCACTGCGCAATCCATAGTCTGAGTCCACTCCCAGGTCAGAGGCTGTCCGATTGTAGATCGGTCGACCACTGCCGCTCCCATACCTCTTTCTGGGAGAACCTTCACACTTATTTAAGTCCGAACCGCCATAATCAGATCTGAAAGTGGAGAAAGAGGAGAAAGAAGCCGAGGGAGCCAAGGCATGACCGCTCCTGTACCCCGAGGCTGCAGCAGATCCGTACCCAGACCCGTACTTGTACCCGACATCGTAAGCTGACGATGAGGCTCCGAGCTTGCTACGGGAGGACGGGCCATCTAACTTGGAAGACTTTGATTTGAGATGGGCGTAGTGAGCAGTGGACTTGTAGTCAGTGTAGCGCGGAGACTCCTCGTATTTGTTGTACTTGAGCAGCATCGGGTACTGGGTGTGGGAGGACTTACTGGAGGCAGCGCAGCCGCTGGAGACTATGTTGTTACTGGTGTCGTGGAGGGGCACGCGGTCATCCCCGCACTGCGATACGGCTCTCACGCGGGAGGCGAACTTGTTGAAGAGGTTCGAACACCGGTTAAGGATGTCCCCCCCGGAGTCTTGCAGGATATTGGTGTAGGAGGTTGTGGCGCTCCTGCCGTACTGGTGGCGGGTGCGTCCGCTCATACTGGCGGCCGCCCCGCACGCCCACCCCCTCCACGCCCTAGTCTCGCATAGCACACGTCACTTGTACACGCCCATTTACAGCGACACTAGTGACAAGTCTGGGCCCTCTCCAACTAACACTTTTGTCTGTCAAAACGTCGTCTTTATCATTTGTTTTCGCATGTGTGGAGGCGGTGGAGCAGGAGAGGGAGCCAAGCGTCCTGCCCAGGAGCCAGCGGAGCCACCAACCACAGCAGCTCTGGTACTGGTAACTCAGAGGTAAGAAACAAGTATGAGGAGACCAAAATGCCGTGAAGCAGGTAAGTGGGTGAGCAAAGTGTAACTGAAGCAGACCTCAGCAGCGGGCAGGCAGGAGCAACACCATGCCCAGGGGATAAAAATACCCAGGGCGCCGCCACTCTTCGTCTCCAGCAGAGGTAGTGCCGACCCTCTCCCGTCGCCAGCCCCCACATTCCCAGATGCCAGCCCCCACACACCCGTCGCCAGCCCCCACACACACCCGCCGCCAGCCCCCACACACACCCGCCGCCAGCCCCCACATTCCCAGATGCCAGCCCCCACATTCCCAGATGCCAGCCCCCACATTCCCAGATGCCAGCCCCCACATTCCCAGATGTCAGCCCCCACATTCCCAGATGCCAGCCCCCACACACCCGCCGCCAGTCCCCCACATCCACCGACGGCTACCCCTCCCCCCACCCCGTGGTAGAGGACGATACGATAATTATCACGACAGAATAGGATTTGGGATGGGGGGTCGGAAGTTAGGAACTGTGTGGTAATGGGTAATTCTGGCAAATACTCTTAATTTACCTCCAGGTAAAACAGCAAGTGGGCGGGCGGGCGGTGCAGGGCGGGCGGGCGGGCGGTGCAGGGCGGGCGGGCGATGCCGGAATACGGCAGTATCTTTCAACAAGTATTTATTTTGCCATGCAAACACGTACAATGTATTATTCAGTACACCGTAATGTACTAAAATGTCGAAGCTCTCAATGCGTGTGAAGCCTCAGCTCTGTCCATCTTACCACGTATTCCTCTCCTCATAACCTGTGCACTTGCTTCTCTGGTCACCATGGGTCGCATCAAGGGAATTTACCGTTTAAAATTAACGAAACACTTCTTGTGACGATGTAAACACTGTGGGATCAACCCATACCGATTTGGAAGGGCAAGTTATGCTCCAGCACGTGGAGGGGGACAGCACCTGCATGTATCTTATGGACGAGGTCCTCAGCAGGGGCAAGTTTGTCCAATTACGGTGTTAGCTGAGACCGCAAATGTTCATGCATCGATATCAGGGAGCCGGTCGGCCGAGCGGACAGCACGCTGGACTTGTGATCCTGTGGTCCTGGGTTCGATCCCAGGTGCCGGCGAGAAACAATGGGCAGAGTTTCTTTCACCCTATGCCCGTTACCTAGCAGTAAAATAGGTACCTGGGTGTTAGTCAGCTGTCACGGGCTGCTTCCTGGGGGTGGAGGCCTGGTCGAGGACCGGGCCGCGGGGACATTAAAAAAAAAAAACGAAATCCTCTCAAGATAACCTCAAGATAACCTCTAGCAGCAGCAGCAGAGTGAAAGAACAAAGTATTGAAACCCTTGCATGTGACGTCACGAAGCCACGTGTTGTGTGTTTACATGTGGTTCTGGGTTTAGCGGAGGCTGCCTTCGTAATGTTAGTTGTGGATCATTATCATATCCATGTCCAGGATAATTTTGTCACATATGAATAATTATGTATGAACATTACCTCGGTATCGGTTATAACGCAGCTCGTCCTCCTAAGGTTTCCTAACATCAAGAAAACGGTCAGTTTAAAGTGTCCTTTCCTAACCTACCAGAGGACCAAAAACAGAAAACAGAAACAGCACGTCACTTTTGCAAGCCGCTTCGCTCAACCACTTGGGCTGAACGGTAGAGCGAAGGTCATGTTTTATGCAGATCGGAGTTGAAACTCCGACCGTCCAAGTGGTTGGGCACCATTCCTTCCCCCGTCCCATCCCAAATCCCTATCTTGACCCATTCCAACTGCTATATAATTGTAATGACTGAGCTTTTCCTGGATAGTTCCCTTCCCATCCATTTTCTAGTACTGTACGACAATTTGTGGCCTCATGTAACGCATGAGTGAAAAGCGACGTTCTTTGTAGGATGACAGGTTGCGTTGGGAGCGCTCGGTAGGACCTCACAACTGGTGTGCCCGAGCCAAACCAGCCACAGGACCCACCAACAGAAACAGGACATCACGTTAATTTTCGCGAGCCGCTGCCAATTTTCGTGCATCAGTTTTTGGCTTTGGGTAAAGTGATAAAATGCGACGTGCTATTAGGAGACCAGGTTGGTCGGGCGACGCAGCGCCAGCAAGACCTGCCTCATGCAGTGCATTTTGCGACCTTCCTTTCTCTCATACAAGGTAATATTTGCAAAGAAAACAATGGCAAATGAACTTTCAAGTAATGGTGATTTGGACCGAGACACTGAGGTAATTATAATGTAATTAGAATGGTCACGCTACTTGCAGCTAAGTAGTTTATTATTCACTCCATCATGCCCCTGTTGTTAGAGGGAGGTGAAGGGTCTCACACGGGCCTCACTCCTCTCTCCTGCCAAAGCAAGCTAAGAGCACTAATTCTCAATTGGTACCATAAACTGTGTAAACAATTTATAGATAACGTAATGATTGGGTTAGATAATGATTTGCGTTCCAGCACGTAACTGTTTAATCCGTTTTCAACTGGCTCTTAACCTGATAGGACTCCGACTCCGGGGATAGGGGGGGGGGGATAATTAAATGGACTTGCACAATGATTGTTTCAAGTCTACCCGAGGTAGGTGGTCAGCCTTCCAACACGATGATTCATCTTCCCGTAACAAACGCTCCCTCCTCCACACCTGTCTTCCCTGGGGGGGTTGTACAGGTGCTGGTCGTGGCCCACACCTGCCTTCCCCAGGGGGGGTTGTACAGGTGCTGGTCGTGGCCCACACCTGCCTTCCAGCCTTGGCCTACCAATGATGGCAGCCGGCCAGCATACCTTGCTGAGGCCTGGAGAGTGAAGGGAGGGGGGGCCGGCGGCGGTTGCAGCCGCCAGCAGGGTGGATGAACTTGAACAATAAAGATAGAAATAGTAAGAAATGAGACCAGCAGGTAGAGAAGCTGCTCCCGTGCAGGAGGCACTGATGGTGTGGTCCAACAGTAATAACCAGATCGCATATTTCCACACTTATATTTACAGTGTCCACCTGTCTTCTGGTTCAACTTTCTCTCAATATAAAAATAACGTCCATGTGACTCATAACTATCTCTCTCAGTATCTTTTATGAAGTGCTCATACTCTGAGTTTCTTCTTTCCTCTAAGGCAGAGACTCGGTTATCTAACGTGTCTTCGTAGTTTCCTCTTAATTCTCACAAACTTCTCAACTTTTAACATTGTTTTGTGCTCCACGACAGGCGATGATGATAAGTGTATCATCAACATGATAATACAACACCAGTGTATTATCTGCGCCACGACAGGCGCAGATAATACACTGGTGTTGTATTCTTGTACTGGCCTCGCATTGGACATATAAACTGCCTTTAACAAGTACCTTTCCGAGTGAATATATACCCTTATAATGCCATCCTGTTTATAGGAGCCTCGATGGAAATATATCCATTACGTCTTTTTATCTTAAAAAAATCCTGTAATTGCGTTCCCCTTGTGGAATATATTCCATGTGAACAAACCTTCGGGTGTAGTCTTCATTACTATACACGTGTTGGGGTTGAAGTAAGAAACATTTCTCTGTCCACTGCTAGTCTGCCAAAGGTGGCCTTTTAATTCTCTGCAGTCCTCTTCGGTTGGTAAATCTCATTAGCTCGATATGATGTGCAAAGTTGCAGGTGACCTGAGAGTGCAAGTACGACCAGTGCGTTGTGATAATGTCTTCGTCAGGAGCATGTAATGCTCCCTATCATTTTCCTGTCATACTAGGCGTACTTGCTTATGCTCTCGCTGTACGTCACATCCTAACTCATCATTCTTCCCGGTTTTTCTTCTTTGAAGAGATTTGATTGCAGTTTGTAACACAGGACGATGCATTTCTTCAAGCAGGGATACAATGCTGCAGCAGTTTCCTTAACTACGGCAATCTCTTTTCCATACTATAAATATATAACAATCCACTCATGATACACGTGGCTGCTCTCCTTATTACCTTGCCAATATTTTCTTTTAGTTGGAAGCCCCAAAGAAGATACTGGGTGAACGCTGGATGGAACCCTAGAGATTGGCACAGGTGACCGGGGTTAGTGGGTACAGTGAGGCTACCGACCCCCCCCCCCCTTCACATGGGGAGGGAATTAGACCCCCCCCCCGCCACTCTCCCAAGTTGCCACCCCCTCTGCTCTCCCAAAGAAGAAACTGAGACAAGGGTGGAGAGAAGGGAAGAGTGAGGTGAGTGTGCAGAGTGTGGGCGTGTTAATGTGAGGTAGCCGAGGTGCAGCGCAACTGGTGCCGCTCACAGCCCCGCCCTTCACTACCCTCCTGGTGCCCGCCTAACACTCGCTACCACCAAACTATTTCCACCACTAGCCTTCTTCAACCTGTTGCGTTATAACTCTTCACGTTCCAATTCTTCGTTGAATCTGCCTTCAAAGTTGTGGATGGAGGTGGCTTTCACAACTTTCAGCCCACTATTTGTTGAGCTCATAATCATACTCATTTGCTGAAATACTCACAGAGTATGAGTATTTCCTTATATTATTTACTCATTTTAGTTTCCCGCTTCGACTTTGTCCTCTTGTCCTTGTTTCTCTTAATTTAAAAATCCTGTTTTTGTCGACCTTGTCTATTCCGCTCAGTAACTTGTATGGAGTGATCATATCTCCTGTGTTCCTTCTCTTCTCCCGAGTTGAGATGATGTCTCAACCCATCCTTGTAGACAAGTCCTCTTAGTTTTGGCACTAACCTTCTTGCAAACCTCTGCTCTTTTTACATGTTTATTTTGCGCTTTACAAGGTGCCGATTCCTGGCTTTTGGTTATTATATTATTGACCCTAGAATAGCTGTAATGATTTGATTTAAAGTGTCCTAACACACATTAGTGTTAAGACACTAAGCTTTTATATGCCGTTCTAATACTGGTCGGCTTTCCTTATCCTGTGGTGTTATCCTGTATACATGTGACTCTGGTGTTACATCAAATACCAAATATTTTTATATTTCCAAGTCCTGTAGTTGCCTTCCCCTTATGGCGTAGATACTTGCCTGGTACATTTATCCCTTTCCATTGCCACCTTACACATGTTGGGTTGAACTAACAACCATTTGTGTGGTCACTCCTACAGTTTGTCAAACACTTCCTGTAATTTTCCACCCTGTCCTCAAGGCGGAAGTCCCCTGGATGTAACGACTTTTAAAACTACTACATAATTTGTGTTGCTATTTTCTCCCTATCCATGGTTAGGATAGGTTGCCAGGTTATGTTAGGTTAAGGTTAGGTTAGGTTTCATTACATTTCGTTACATAAACTATATATTATTCTCCAAAATGTGATATATGAATTAGAAAACTATTTGTGTACACACTAATTCCATTTACAGAAAACCCAATTCTTCAGTTTCAAGGAAATCGTATTTAGCATATAGGATTTATATTTTAAATCAACGATTTATAGTTCAACTAAGTTATAACGTGAGACTATTCTCGGTTGGGACAAAGGTTCACTTGCCAGTTTACAAGACTACTACTATTGGAACTGTAATATGCTTTAAGGCCATCACAAATATCTAGATAACTATCCAAGTAGTTTGGTATCTGTATGTAATGATTTACTTTGAGGATGAGCTGAATTTACTGGCCATTCTCGATTTTTTGTCTTACACGTAAGTAGCGAATTATCTGCAGACATGAACATGTACGAGGGATCTCCCTCTGGTCGCGGTGGAATATGGTGCTGGTGGAATATGGTTGTAGTGTAATATGGTGGTGGTGGAACATATGGTTGTGATGGATTATGGATGGTGGAGGGTTATGGTGGTGGTGGTGGAGGGTTATGGTGGTGGTGGTGGTGGAGGGTTGTGGTGGTGGAGGGTTGTGGTGGTGGAGGGTTGTGGTGGTGGAGGGTTGTGGTGGTGGAGGGTTGTGGTGGTGGAGGGTTGTGGTGGTGGAGGGTTGTGGTGGTGGAGGGTTGTGGTGGTGGAGGGTTGTGGTGGTGGAGGGTTGTGGTGGTGGAGGGTTGTGGTGGTGGAGGGTTGTGGTGGTGGAGGGTTGTGGTGGTGGAGGGTTGTGGTGGTGGAGGGTTATGGTGGTGGAGGGTTGTGGTGGTGGAGGGTTATGGTGGTGGTGGTGGTGGTGGAGGGTTATGGTGGTGGTGGTGGTGGAGGGTTATGGTGGTGGTGGTGGAGGGTTATGGTGGTGGTGGTGGTGGAAGGTTATGGTGGTGGTGGTGGTGGAAGGTTATGGTGGTGGTGGTGGAAGGTTATGGTGGTGGTGGAGGATTATGGTAGTAGCTGATTACTGTGATGATGGGTTATGGATGTGAATGTGGATTATGGTGAACAAGTATACTCATCAGCGACTGACAGGTGACACAATAGTCCGCCACCACTACCAATATACCACCACCACCACCACCACCCCGGAGCTGACAGTTGTCGTGGACAACCCTGTGGATAATGGCGGACTACCCCTGTGGGTGCTGGACTCTTACTGGGGATTTAACTTCAAAATGCTATGTACTATCCGCGAGGAAGGGTTGAAATCATGGCGGATCAGGAATAGTCGCGTTTCCTACAGGTGGGTCGGTAGGGTAGAGAAGGTTCCGCGTTTTAGTGATCGTTCAACTCGAGTTGTGGTAACGCGAGATGACGAGACTATGTAGGGGGTAGAAATAGCCTAAGCTACTCTATCCCTTTGAGATGTATTTATTGCTTATCTCAATAAACATACTTGAACTTGAACGAGACTATGTAAGTGAAGTGTGGTGGCATTAACCGTAGATTGCTGCCACCATTACATACACCTCTAGCACCTCAGAGTTTGCCAATACAGACTACTTATCACATTCCTTTGTATGACTAACCATCCAGTGTGATGGGGATTTTAGCATAACGTAGCTAGTTTTTGACACACTGTACTCCCCTTCATATAGTCTAGGGTAGCTGTACAAATGCAGATGTAACAATGTGTTAATATAAAAATAAAAAAAAATATATAAGTACCTCTAACTAGTTGTAGTGCAGCTAGGTATCTACACAAACATAACTAGCTGCACTAGTAGCAACCACCTACCAGTATACTATAAAGCACAAGAGGAATAATAATTGCCTTTGACTCAACGTCTGCTCTTCAGGCACGAACACTTCTCAAGTAAGATCGACATCAAGAGCCTCGTAATAAAAATATGTATAAACTGCTCGCTGCACGGAATAAAGGACTTTGAATATTTTATGTATGGATACCATCTCGCACATATATAACCCATCAGGATATCTGCTTGATGGGGTTCTGGGGGTTCTTCTACTCCCCAAGCCCGGCCCGAGGCCAGGCTTGACTTGTGAGAGCTTGGTCCACCAGGATGTTGCTTAGAGCGGCCCGCAGGATGACAAACATTGCAGCCTAATTATAATTAGAATGTAATAAGAATGAAGTTGATCTAGGCCTAAGTATCCAGCGTCTTTGTTGTTAAGACTATTATTCCAAACATTCAGGACTGATATGCGAGAAATTACCGAACTCCCAAAGGCCTGGAAGTATTATTATACAAAAGCTGAATGTTGAGATACGCAACCTATGTAGAGACGGGTAGAAACGTGGGTCCAAATGAGACAAAGACGTTACAAAAAAATCAGTGTCAAAGTATTAAACGGAATGCACTAGTGACGTTGTGGAGGCATTTATGGCTACCATACACCTGTGTATGGCAGACTCCATACACAGTTTCAAATGTAAACAAACAGGAGGAGGGGGGGGGGACACAGACGGGAACTACATGCACAGACGAGTCACAGAAAGAACGCGTTCAGTGTCGAGTTAGCAATAAATGTTTAACGAACAAGTTTTTAACAATACACAATTTGAAATGTGAATCACAAAAAGATGAGAATTAATTCATTGCAATAAACTATAAAATGTCGGGAATGCGGGGCCAAAAGCGTGACTCGACCAGCACCTGAGGAGAGCGCGCACACGGGCTACAGTGGAGGGAGAGACGGGGTGGTGGCTGCCCTGGCCTGTTCCCTTCCTAATACATGCACAAAGGGGGATGAAATATGAACCATTTATAAAACGTGGGATAAATGGAGAAAGAGTAAAATTGATGAAACTTGACCCAGGAAGAGTGAGGGGGCGGGCGAGAAACATACTGGAGATAGCCCAGGTAGAAAACGAGGGTCACGCAGTCTTCCTCGCTAAAATACCTGCTCAAATCTCACATTTTGTATGCCAGAGACGGGGGTCTTGGGGTGTGGGGTAGGAGTGAGGAGTGTGTCGTACCTTGTAGGTGAGGGAGTGTGTCGTACCTTGTAGGCGAGGGAGTGTGAGTAGCCTTGAGTGATGGAGTGGCAGGAGGTGTAGACGACGGCTGATGATAGGTGGTGAGTCCTGCGCGGCGCCATCGCCGACACCCGAGGTGGGAGAGGCTACTGGGCCAGGCAGCGGCCGCTATCCTCGCTACACCATCCCCCCCACACACACACACTCGCTACACTACCTCTCTACATGATGTATATTTAGCTCTGGTGCCTGCAACCATCACCACGCCCGGGTACCAGCTACACCAACTTGTGTTCCAACAGCTGTCGTCAGTGTCAACACCAAGTGTCGCCTCTCTACCACCAACCTTGCGGCACCAACCATGCCTCCACCTACCAGCCCGACTAGTGCAGTATGCCAGACGTGGTCACTACACGCACCTCCTCACTGCCGGCAACACCTCACAAACCCAGCCCTAATTTACCCCACAAACTATACCACACAGTTACCCCATCTCACACACACACACACACACACACACACACACACACACACACACACACTAGGGGACACAGGTGGAAACTGAGTGCCCAAATGAGCCACAGAGATATTAGAAAGAACTATTTTAGTGTCAGAGTGGTTGACAAATGGAATGCATTAGGAAGTGATGTGGTGGAGGCTGACTCCATACACAGTTTCAAGAATAGATATGATAGAGCCTAGTAGGCTCAGGAACCTGTACACCTGTTGATTGACGGTCGAGAGGCGGGACCAAAGAGCCAGAGCTCAATCCCCGCAAGCACAACTAGACGAGTACACAACCAACACCATACTCTCCCACCCACACAGCCAACACCATATTAAAGAAGCTATTACTTGTCCACCACAAACAGTACCTGATGTATGTTAAAAGAACATCCATGCACACCTTTCACGACAGCTATAATACCTGTATATTACTCTCACTGTACACAGGCCCGACAACCCTACCAATACCACCAATGTATTCCCTCACACACACATCCATATACACTATATTACTATTATTATTTCCAAATCTGAACAGAAAATATTAACCAAGTCTCTTGAACAAAGTAAGGAGGGTGTTTCCAGTAGTAAACCCGAACAAGTCGGGTAAAAATGTTGAGAGAGAGGGAGGGAGGAAGACAAGGCCAAGGTCGTGGGACATTATTTAAGACGGCCAAGTATTCTGGCCAGCACATCGCTGCCTCCGGCCGGCCTCTCCACCGCCGCCCTCACTATATATAGTCCTTACACTACTACTATTCCTATTGTAAATGTGTGGCCACCTTTCTAGACTAGAAAATAATAAATAAAAAATAAATAAATTCCTCCTCTGCTACGGTGCAATATGTCTCCACACATAAGTAGGCTTATTCATTCTCTCGGGGAGAAAATAGGCAGAGGGGTGGATAGGGGGCAGGATAGGAAGGTAACTATCAGGAGAAAACGCCGTCATTATGACTATATGTAACACATGGAAGAGGTCAGGATAAGGATTTGGGATGGGACGGGGGGAAAGGAATGGTGTCCAACCACTTGGACGGTCGGGGACTGAACGCCGACCTGCATGACGCGAAACCGTTGCTCTACCGTCCAGTCCAAGTGGTTGGACTAGGAAGGGAGATGACCGCCAAGATAATACCAAAGTGCGAACATCTTCAATAGCCATGCATAAGAGAGGCCTCAGGGCAGATCGTGATGGTTTAGATTTTAAAATTCTTGGTGACTCTTGGTGGTTGATTTAGACTTTAAAAGAGTTCATACTCAGTTTTCTCGTCATAAGATTGAGCTTAAGAGTGAAAGCGTCTAAAACTTCTATAGGTGGATTTATTTTAGCTATGAGTAATATACGTGACATTAGTAATGTCAGTTGTAATAGGCAGAGGGTGTGGAAGCAGGAGGGAGATGGAACAAGGCTTATTATTTGATCTCTTTCGTCTCCTTTCTAGCGAGTAAGTACATTTGAAGAGCTTTGAGACAATCCCAATAATTTAGGTGCTTTATCGCGTCTACGTATGTCGTATATGTATCTGATATGAGAATAAGGAAAAGCAGTGGTGCAAGGACTGTACCCTGAGGTACAAAGCTTTTAACTGCGATTGGATTCGATTTAATATGGTTGCCTGTTACTGTGTTCTGTTTGACAGAAAATTGAGTATCCACCGTCCTACTTTATCAGTTATTACCATTGACCACATTTTGTGTGCTATCACTCCAGGGTCACATTTATCGAATGCCTTTGCGAAGACCGTGTATATCACATCTGCATTCTGTTTTTCTTCTATTGCCTCAGTGATTTTGTATTAGTGATCAAGTAGCTGTGAGAGGCATGATCTTCCCGCTTTAAATCCATGTCAACATCGCTCTAGTGTAATTATAAATAAATACCAACATTACAACAGGGTTAATTACCACAACAAACATTTACCCACTAAATAATATGTTGCCAAGACATTTCAATTTGTAATTAAATATATTTAACCGTCTTTGTGACATTACAAAACACAAACGGCTACTGCAAACCTTCCAAGTTGGTAATTACAGATGAGGCTACTGGACGCCTTCCTCGGCCTCCAGGTATTATACATATTGTAACGTTACTGTTGCAGTGGGGCCACCCTGACCCTCCCAACCCGGCACCGCGCTCATGTATTAACACAGTTGTTGAAATCTGCAGCCAAGGGCTACCCAGTCACAAAAGGGAGCGTACTTGGTCTCACCCATGCACCCATGGGTGCATGGGTGAGATTGAGAGGTGTTTAACATGTACCATGCATGGCATGGTACATGTTAAACAGATTCACAGAAACCTTTTTCTGATCCGCCAAGACAAACATGGCAAAAAGTATGACAAAAATTGCTAAGGAAAATTTCGTGGATACATAGAGAGGGAAGCGTCTGGCGCCGAGTGAGAGAAGGGAAGAGGACCAAGAAGGAGACGAGAATAATGACGGCCACAGTGAGGACGATGACGACGCCAGCCGCCTGTCCTGGGGGGGGGGGGGGGGGGGGGGGGGGTAGAATTCATCAAGCCTATACACAACCACTTCCGACACCTGTGTACCTTTACTAAAGGTAAAAAATTAGATATGATTTAGAACACGGTTCATCAACTCTGATGCACTACAAGGTGGTTTATAGCAATAATAACCTTAGATTATAAAGTTTCCAAGCTCATAAACTGCTTAATAAATGTCAACTATGCCGCCACGATTGTCGAAAGATGTACAGGTTTCGTAAGTGGCTAAGTAAATGATTTGACAAACTCTGCCTTTGAGTATTTGCTCTCTCGCCCACTGACAGGTAACTCACACAAGCATCAACGTAAAACTCTTTATGCATGTAGAAACTCAAACTTTCCTTTCACATGTAGAATAGACGACACACACACACACGGTCTGTCTGAAGAGAAACCTTTAAACAACATTGTGTATACGCGCGCGCGCACACATTATAATTTATATTATATATATATATATATATATATATATATATATATATATATATATATATATATATATATATATATATATATATTAGTGAAATACTAGAACTGTTAATGACGGTTCATCTTGGAACACCCAGCGAATAGGTTCCAACCCCCAATCCGACTCCTGTGGATTTGTTCATGACTTTTGCGAGACCAAAACTGGAATATGCAGCAGTTGTATGGTGCCCAAATCTTAAGAATCACATAAATAAACTGGAAAAGGTGCAACGGCGTGCTACAAAATGGTTTCCAGAACTGAAAAACAAGAGATGCGAGGAGAGACTGAAGGCGTTAAACCTCCAAAACTAGAAGATAAAAGAAAGAGGAGATATGATCACTACTTACAAAATACTAACAGGAATCGACAAAATTGACAAACAAGAATCCCTAAAACCAGCAACTCCACGAACAAGACGACACATATTTAATGAAGCTAAGGAAACAAAGGTGCCGAAAAATATTAGAAGTTTTCTTTAGCAGAGTGGTAGACGGTTGGAACAAATTATGAGACGTGGTGGTGGAGGCCAAATCCGTCAGTAGTTTCAAAGCGTTAGACGACAAAGAATACTGGGAAGACGGGACATCACTACCGTAGTTGTCATCCTGTAACTACACTTAGTTATTAAACTGCCAATTATACACACACACGGAACTGGCAAAGGCTGGGGATGGTGAGGTGGCCGCAACCATACACAAGGTCACCCACACAACTCATCCATCTACTCCACCACCCGCTGGCTCCCCCACACACCGCTCCTCAAAACTCTCTACATACACTATTTTAACGCTAGTTTACTGTCAACAGCAAAGTCTACAGATTAAATTTTCAGTACCGTTTTAGGGATTAGTGTCGTTCAACGTTAACTGGTAGGCGACTTGGCGATATCTGGTGGTTGTGTTTAGTTAGGCTGTTGGTGTCCACAGCTTGTAATCTGACCAGAGAAGATCAGACTTCATATAAAGGCGTATATAAGTTCCCGCTTGAGCACACCACCACCTCTGTGCGTAATTAGAAAGCGTACTGAAAAATGTCGCGCCAATAACGTTTAGAGAGTTAAGTTTTAACAGGACTCTTTATTGCACCCATACTTTTAACGGGACTTTTATACCTTGTGCCATGCCTCCTGGTCTCTTGGACTTATTTTAGAGTGCAGAAGCAGATGGCACGAGTCCAGGAAGTATTCTCCGGGTGTAGATTATGACGCAGCTCCATAGCCCGCGGTCTATGTTGCACAAAACTAGAGAGTTTAAGCGGCGCGTTTATTGAAATGACGGGATGTGTGGACAAGACTGTGACACCTTACCCAAGAGTGAGGGGGCGCGCACCTCAACTGTGCCGCAAGTCTCAACAACATTCATCAAGCACAAACTTTACTGAGAATTTATCAAACACGCAAATGTCAGCAAATGTGCAACTGCTACGGAATTTCTGCTTGCAATACGTGCCATCTCCTACTTCGGTTTTCACTTTCAGTATTCATTATTTTGCAATTTAGTGATTGTATAAAAGTGATGTTGGGCGACGTAACACTCACGCTCCAGACCACTACAGGACACTTAATTATAGCTACCTTCACTAACACCACAACATCTTAATGCCTACACCATATAGAAACAAATAACTTATAGGAAAAACAAATTATTAAGATGAATGAACACAAACGTAAAGAAGTTAGGAGTTAATACAAAGACGGAAAACATAATCGACCATACAACAAAGAATTACTAAGATGCGACAGCATTAATGACAAGCAAATTAATTAATATAAATGATGAAAGGTTATGGAGAGGTGATGAGAGGAGACGGCGGCGGCGGCGGCCAGCCATCAGTGGCAGCTGTGAGACGAGGCGGCTGGCAGAGTGAGCGGCCCGGGCTTGGCTACTTCATCACTCTCACAACTTTACATTTGGCGGCACCCTACACTAACCTGCAACACACACACACCCGTCAAACACACACACACACACACACACACACACACACACACACACACACACACACACACACACACACACACACACACACACACACCACAGTTATATTGCCTCACTAGCGGCAAAACCGAAATGAGGTAACTGACAGCAAAACCACTAGCGGAGCATCAACACCAGTGGTGGCAGGGACACTACTAGCGCTACACCGAGCCCCCACTAGCAGCTACACCGAGCCCCCACTAGCAGCTACACCGAGCCCCAACTAGTGGAGCCCCACTAGCAGCTACACCGAGCCCCTACTAGCAGCTACACCGAGCACCCACTAGTGGAGCCCCACTAGCAGCTACACCGAGCCCCTACTAGCAGCTACACCGAGCACCCACTAGTGGAGCACCACTAGCAGCTACACCGAGCCCCCACTAGTGGAGCCCCACTAGCAGCTACACCGAGCCCCCACTAGCAGCTACACCGAGCCCCCACTAGTGGAGCCCCACTAGCAGCTACACCGAGCCCCTACTAGTGGAGCACCACTAGCAGCTACACCGAGCCCCCACTAGTGGAGCACCACTAGCAGCTACACCGAGCCCCTACTAGCAGCTACACCGAGCACCCACTAGTGGAGCCCCACTAGCAGCTACACCGAGCCCCTACTAGCAGCTACACCGAGCCCCTACTAGCAGCTACACCGAGCACCCACTAGTGGAGCACCACTAGGAGCTACACCGAGCCCCTACTAGTGGAGCACCACTAGCAGCTACACCGAGTCAACCACTAGTGGAGCACCACTGACAACGCAACCCGTTCTCGCAAATTTAATAAGTCAATATTGACTTATTAAATATGTGCATAGGTGACATACTTAACATAATAGATACCCTTAAAAGATTCATAGAAAACACCGACCTTACCTAACCTTGTTAGTATCTTAAGATAAGCATCTTATTGCTTCGTAATTACAATTATTACCTAACCTATAATAGGTATAGGTTAAGTAATAATTGTAATTACGAAGCAATAAGATGCTTATCTTAAGATACTAACAAGGTTAGGTAAGGTCGGTGTTTTCTATGAATCTTTTTAGGGGTATCTATTATGTTTAGTATATCACCTATGCACGTAGTTAATGTCAATATTGACTTTACGAATTTGCGAGAACGGGTTGGACAACGACGCCATCTTTGCGTGACAACAATTATAAAACTAAAGGTGTTCCCTTGGTGGGAGAGGAACGTTGGAAGTGGTGGTTGGCATGTGGCCCGAGAATGCTGCGCCAGACTCGCCCTCTTCACAACATTTACAAAGGAACAACAAAGCGGGAGTCACAGTCCGCTCCTTCCCTGAAGGCGACTCACACCACCAAACACTCAAGACGTGAAGGTTAAGGACACAATAAAGATGATCCGTGTGGTGTTGAGGTCGGGAGATGGCGGCGTGGGGGTCCTACCATGTGGTGGAGATAACCATGTAGATGGTTGTACAGGTGGTGGAGGGTGGGCAGGGACATGAAGGCCAGGAATAGCGACCAGCTGGGAGTGTAGCCGGGACCACAAGCGTCGACCAGGCCTATGCTCAGCCACCATGAGAGGACAGCTTCCAGGCTGCACTTGAGCGCTGCCGCCACCTTCACCATGGAGCACCCGAGGCCTGTCCCAGTCCCACTTGACCCGCGGTGATGTACTGAAGAAAGAGTTGTCCTCACCAGTCTCATGACGGTTGGCAACACATGCACTACATCTCTGGTATGTGGCGGGGGCCCACTCACTCACCGGTCACTGCGCCCCCTACACTTGGCTCCCAACACTATCATTCAAAACCAACTTCCAAACATCCCCCCCCCTCCCCACGCTAGCTATTACTCTGGTTGTGCATCATTCAAACAGGCTCTAGGGGTGCAGTGTTCTGCTTCAGGCTCATCACGTCCCCCCAGATATGTCGGTGAGGTGCTTGAGGCAGCGTGCGTGACAACTCGGCACGCTAGCACGACGCCCACGGCGCACTGGTCCTTAACACACGACCCACCACCCACCCGCCCGCCCCTACACAAGGTCATGCACTTCCCCGTGTTTCTTACGTTACCGGGACCTTGGCGGGGTGAGCAAACGTTGGCCGCCACACTCACCACCTGCTGTGTGTGTATACATAGCGTGCGAGGGAGCACGCTGCTGGGGCGGTGGTCGGCGGCAGCAGCAGCACGCGTCAACGCTACTCCTGCCTCTCTCCACCACCCCATCAACTCTGCCAAGCTTCCAAGTTTCTCTTCCCGCCAGATCCCAGTAGTGTAGAGGCGTCCGTCCCACACTTCACTAACATTCCTGGTGCTCAATGGACTCCCATAACACCAATTTTCATTAAGTACCTTGGTAGCTGACTGGCAAGGGTAAAGAGTAACTGTGACCGAGACGTTAGTAACCTTAGCTGACACACAGTAATACCTTCACATTTATTGTGGAGTGTGGTGGGCGGGGTAGGCAGAGCACCAGCATCCCGCCCACGCCTACACTCACTAGTATTCACACCAACACCTACCTGTACGAGGCCGTTGGTCTGCTCTGCGCCCATTACGGCACCCGTCTTCCCTACACTACGCCAGTTAGCCTGCACGCTGGTGGGCTCTTAGATCCGGAGGTGGCGCCAAATATACCAAGGAGGGATCTCGCACGCGCATCTTAAGACTTATCAAGGGCCAACCTTGCGACCAGAATAGTCGGGCGCGAGGCCCCCTACTGCCGTTTTCTTTAAAGCTTGCTTAGCTTGCCCAGCTTTCTACGACGGACCACTTGAGCACGGGCAACTGCGTTGTTCTGGCTGTACCTGCTGACTGAGGATAGTCTCAACTGATGGTTATCAGCGTCCTTGTCCAGGACAAACCAGCAATGGAGATACTCGTTGTGATAAGGATATTAAGGGCAGAAGTGTAAATATCCACCGGATTCATTCATATAAAATATATTAAAACAAAAAAATCACAGGACACACATTGTTCACACAATATAGAGTATTGGTTAAGTGGAGGTGCGGAACACAGAGCATGCATGTGTCGTCCCCTGGCTCGCCTGACAACAGTGGTAGGTAATATGGCAGAAGGTGACGTGATCAGTGTGGAGAGAGCACCGTGATGGGCCGGTATATATCAGCTGCAGTAACAATACATACAGTAGGGGGACGTGTGCGTGGGGGTGGAGCAGCACCCACACGTCCCGCCCCGCGACAGGTAAGTCCCCGGGTGCCGCAGTGGTGTGTGTGTTGTGTGGCGGCACTCAACGCCCAGCTGACCCTGCTGAGGCAGCCTCCCTGCTTTCTCTCGACTGCTTGTGGCACCCACCGCGGCAGCTGGGGGTCACCAACGCAGACAACCTCATAAAATACTCACGTGACTGTTGGCATAAGAGTCGCGGAAGTGGTGAGGACGAGGACGAGGGCGTCGGCGGCGAGACGAGTCGGACGATGCTGAGCGTGAAGACAGGCGGCGACGAGCGTGCCCCCGGTGGTGTCGACGTTCTGAGGAGTGGTCCCGCTCGCGTCGTCGGCCATAGTGCTCCCGATCACTACTGCAAGAGTCGGGATCAACAAGGTTAGATGGGATGCATGTAGTGTTCACACCCTGGGGACACTGACTCACCTGGCGGCAGCACTCTCCTCATCTTACGGTAGCACCACCTCCACCAGCCTCAACTTAACACATCTTACCTCCACACCATTCCAGTAGAATCACAGCGTTCAAGCCCTCTCTTGGTTAATACATTTACACAATTGCAACACTAGTATTTACACCCCTTAACACCTATTGCATTAAAATTTACCTTAACTTCAATTACAAAATTTTGTATTTTATTGCAATTCTAATAAAACATACAAGTCAAGCTAAGAAAGCAGGTAGAGCTAAGTAACTTATTAGGCCAGAATGCAGCCTCCTTCAAATTTGGTTAAAATTGGTTTCGGTGAATAAATAGACAAAAATTACACCAGTAAAAAAATAAAAGGCCAACTAAAGACGGCAGTTGGTGATTGGACCGCTGGAGGGGGCGAGGGGAAGAGAGGGGAGGCAGGGGGGAAGACAAGGTGAGACAGAATCGAGATAATAGGGAGAGACAGAGGAGGGGAAGGGGGGAGATAGAGATAATAGGCAAAGGGAGAGAGGAAGGGGTTGTATAGGAGGAAAGGGGAGTGGGAAGAGAAGTAGCCGAAGGGGGGTAACGGGGGGAGAGCGAACTGGGGTCGGAGAGGAGGGGGGGGGCCACCAGGTGGAGGGGAAGGTAGCCGACATACCTGGGAGCGACGTAGGTGACGCAGGTATCGTCGTCACTGGATATTTCGTGATCGTGGACGGGCTCCAGGTCACACCCCAAACATAAACCCATCATATACTTAAGAGCCCACCATGTCCCTCGACACACAATAAGCACATCGCCAACACTTCCTCGCAGTATAAACGCCCAGCGATCCACACACTTTCCACATTCAGTTGATTGATGATTGAGAGGCGGGACCAAAGAGCCAGAGCTCAACCCCCACAAGCACAACTAGGCGAGTACACTTGTGTATAATCACCGTGTTCCCCTCACACACAATTTCCACTTTTTTTTTAACGAACACAATCAAAGGCTAAACTTTGAAAGTAATATATGGAGATGTAATGATGACCGCATAACTTAAACTAAAGAGAGCATTTGTCAATGATAAACGAAGCGTCACAATAGTTTTGGTAGGAATAGTGTCGAGATAACAGCATTTCACCCTCACCACCTGCACAACACACGCTTTTTCAACTTGCTCACAGCTACCACCCATACACACGTATTATCCCAAACATTGTGAGACATTAGGCGTCAGCGTCCCGGGCATGTACATGTCGGGAGCGATGGTGGTGGTGGAGAGCGGTGATAAAGGGCCACCATGCACAGCCCCACACAGGCACAACTAGCACCCTAAAGAGCGTCGGCGGGAATCCTGCTAGTGAACGGATGTTCTTATCACACAGATACAAGTTAAACAAGTCTCAAACCCAAGCGGACGCCACCATCCCGGCTCCTAACGCTCATTCTAGACACACACACACACACACACACACACACACACACACACACACACACACACACACACACACACACACACACACACACACACACACACACACAGAATGAGATGGACACTAAAAACATTGATCATGAAATGCTAATAGAAGCCAGTGACTACTGTGCTATAGTGTTTCATTACATAATGACAATGAAAACAATAGAAAGATGTAACAAGGGAAAAAAGTGTAAGGCTACCATATAGGAGGAGAATACCAGAAGATCAGAGCATTCCTGGAGGGGATAGAATGGGGAAAATTCACACACAATATGATGGACTGAATAATGAAGAAACTCCAAGAAGCCGAAGAAAAATTTCTAGTACCACTAATTGTTAAGGGAACAAGACGAGTATTATATGCTAGCCCATGCTTCAAGCGGCATTTTCTGGAAGCAAAGAAGAAATAGAGAGAATACAAATGAGAAGAAATTTCAATGTATACAAAGAGATCAGAAATGAGTACACAAACAAGGAGTGTGGCAGAGAAGCAGCAGGAGAGTGACATTGCATACAAGGATAAATCCCAACCAAAACTATTCCACAGTCGTATCAGGAGGATGACGACAAAATGAAAAAGTTATCAGATTTGACAAAAGTGAGGAAGGACACGAGGAAAATGACTAAGGAGGTATGCGAGAAACTTAACGAAAGCTTTCAGGAAGTATTCAAGATGGAACCTGGTTAGTCACTAGAACTTGGAACCCAAACCGAACGACCAATTCCACAGGGAAAAGCTCATTGAATGCGACGACTTCTGAAGTATAGAAGCAACTACAGGAACTGCATGTAACAAAAGCCCCGAGACCAGACAAAATATCGCCTTGAATACCAAAGAGGCAGCTGAAACACAGTGCAGCCTACTTGCACTATTATTAAATTCCTCTCTAGAAAGATGAGAACTTCTCGAATGCTGGAAAATGGATAATGACGAATCAACAGGAAAGAGGGACGACATAAACCGTTTAGCTAACAATAATTCCCTGCAAGTTGCGAGTGATCAAAGCAGGCAAGTAGAACATTAAGAACGGATACATTTTGTCTCGAGGCACCACCACAGCTTTAATAAAGGAAAATCTTACTTAATAAACTTGCTGGAGTTTAAAACAAGACGACAGAAATAAAACACGAGAGGAGTGGGAAAATGCATATTCATCGACTGTCAGAAAGCATTTGATACAGTCCTACATGAGAGAGAATTAAATTACAGAAGCAGGCTGGTATATAGGGAACTACAGCTATTTCATCAAATCACTTCATTTTAGAGGGACCACGTGAGCAACAGAAATGCGAACAAGCTTGAATGGTCCCCAATTCCCGCCGGGGAGGGGGGGGGGGTGTCAAAGCAACCCGTCCTCTTAAAAATAACGTCACTTTTGACTCGTATGCGCACTATGACCAAATTTGGACGTAATTTGATATGAAATCGACTCACAAAAGTTACGTACTGTTCCGTTTTCTGTTTGAGTCGTCCGGCCCTCCTCGGACAGCTTATAAGAGGAACTTTCAATTAACGTTTATCATGACGTTTTGAAACTTTATGAGAATTTCCTGCCCACCTAACCTATCAGAGGACCCTTAACTTACTGTTGTTGAAAAAAAAAATCCCAAATTTATTTTCATTTTTTTTTAATTTTCAAATTACGTCCATATTCGGCCATACGGGCAAATGGCCAAAAGCGACGTTCTTTTAAAGAGAACAGGTTGGTCAAATAGCTTCTGCTATCACCTCTTTATGTGCGGTCACTGATGGTGGAGTGGATTAAGGCACCGTGACACTAGTTGCAATGTGCTCCTGGAGGTCCGGGTTCGAGTCACTTCTGGGGTGTGGAGTTTTCATTTGCATATATGCTTGGGGACCATTGAAGCTTGTTCGTATTTCTGTTGCTCACGTGGCCCCACGAAAATGAAGTGATTTGATGAAATAGTTATGCCCAAGATTACCATCAAAGCGCCGCTGGAGGGGTGATCAAAGAGCTTCGGCAATCACCTCCTTATGTACAGTCACTGATGGTCGAGTGGATTAAGGCACCGTGACACCAGTTGCAATGTGCTCCTGGAGGTCCGGGTTCGAGTCACTTTTGGGGTGTGGAGTTTTATTTTATATATATATATATATATATATATATATATATATATATATATATATATATATATATATATATATATATATATATATATATATATGTCGTACCTAGTAGCCAGAACGCACTTTTTGGCCTACTATGCAAGGCCCGATTTGCCTATTAAGCCAAGTTTTCCTGAATTAATATATTTTCTCTAATTTTTTTCTTATGAAATGAAAAAGCTACCAATTTCATTATGTATGAGGTCAATTTTTTTTTATTGGAGTTAAAATTAACGTAGATATATGACCAGTACCTAACCAACCCTACCTAACCTAACCTAACCTATCTTTATAGGTTAGGTTAGGTAGCCGAAAAAGTTAGGTTAGGTTAGGTAGCCGAAAAAGTTAGGTTAGGTTAGGTAGCCGAAAAAGTTAGGTTACGTTAGGTAGTCGAAAATCAATTCATGAAAACTTGGCTTATTAGGCAAATCGGGCCTTGCATAGTAGGCTGAGAAGTACGCTCTGGCTACTAGGTACGACATATATATATTATATATATATATTATATATATATATATTATATATATATATATTATATATATATATATTATATATATATATATTATATATATATATTATATATATATTATATATATATATTATATATATATTATATATATATTATATATATATATATATATATATATATATATATATATATATATATATATATATATATATATATATATATATATATAATGATGGTGCAAGTGACGACCGCGGGAGTGAAAGACAGGATCTTCGATGGTGCAAGTGAATGAAATGTTATGACCAGGTCTATTGTGGTTTGCAGTATATATTAACGCTTGGGAGTCAGTACGTTAGATAACTAATGGTTGGAAAGGCGGGGTCCAAGAGATCAATCCTGCCTACATAAATAGATGAATACACATGAGTGAAAATACACACGCACCCCTATGAGTACTGTACCACATTACACAAAACTGTATTTACGTAAAGAATTTATACTGTAATAATATTTCAGGCAAACGGGATGCCTTCCGCTACGGTAAAGCGGCCAAGACTTAAAAACAATTAAACTTTGTGAAGAACTTTTGGGGCGCCCATGCAAATATGACCTGACAAAAGCCAAAGTGTTCCTTTACTGTGAGGTCCCCACCCTCGCCGCCAGCGGAACCCATACACCTTGCTTAATACCACCTGCAGTCACACTTAAAGCTCAACATGTGCATCAACTCTAAAGAACGGAGCGAGTACAAGGAAACTCACTGGAAATTTGGCCGTGTAACCAAACAAAAAATTGGAGAAAGAAAGGAAGGATACTCAGAGTGAGGAAGGTAGAGAGGTGGAAGGGAGGAAGAGTGGTCAGGAGAAAGGGAAAGTTTAGAATGAGAGAAAAACGAAGGGAAAGGAACGTGTTGAAGGCAAGAGACAGAAAGGAGGAAAGTGTAGCTGCCACCATCTATTCAAGAGTTATTTATAAGACAAGGAATGGCACTTGTCTGTACCACAATATTAACTGATATCACGTAACAGCATAAAAATCATATAGTCAAGATTCTTTACGTCATAATCTTTAGCAACTAGAATTCAGAGTGCTTTTCACTCTAGCTTTCACTATCCAAGATCTAAGGATCAGAATTAAATACAATTTGAAAAGTTAATCAATCAATTAGACATTTATTATTAAATATTCACTCTTATGGTCATCATAATTCATACATTTCACTTAATGTTCAAATGTCAACATTAATTCTGAATTAGTCACCACACAGGAAATTGAGAGCAACTACGGCTGACTGCCCCTGAAAGTTACACAACACTTAAACTGGAAAACACCAAATATACGTCAACATTACACTCTCACTCGCCAAGTCTCTGATTATAAGATGGTTAGCAAGGAGGGGTGATATGACGGACCAACAGTCCTCCCTCCGGCCTGTGACAGGCCTGTGTACACCTAGCGAGGCTCCTCTCTACCCGTCTGTATCCATGTATATGTATCTCAAATGTACAGTTCAACGGGTATTTAAGAGGGAACCGGGAGCTAAACTCCGCCTATCAGGAGATAGCCTCTGGCTATCTTCCTACCACATTTATACAGCGACTTATTTGATAGAAACACAGCCAACCGTCTGCAATTATCAGCTTGGCAGAAGAGCGAGAGGTCACCTGATTCAACCTGACCTCTACTCAACCTGTGAACAATTAACACTTGAAAGGTGCGGCTTTTCATGCTAAGGCCGACAGCCTGGAGCCGCCAATATCCTGTGTAACTGACACTCTTGTATGTGAAATATTAAATAAAACCATGTATGGTGTTACAGCATAACTACCAACAAAAACAGAGCCATATATTATTACAAAGACTAGACATGTTTCATATCATTAAGAGCGTTAGGGGAAGGCAACGCATTCCTCTTTATTCCATATTTTACTAAGAACCATCTGCCAGGCGTGCTGATACTCGACAAGGACAGCTTCACCAGAGCCACCCTTGACGAGCCCGGGTGACCACGCTGGTGGATCCTCACTAAGTTATTGTGGAGGCGGCTGCCAGACCAACCTCCCAAAAACAGAACTAGTGTTAGAAACATGACCCCCAGGATGTAATACTGCCTAATTTCAGTTAAACCTTCATGTACCAATCATGGCTTCACTCTAAATATCGCCAATACAATTATTGATAATATTTATCAGAAACCTTATCTGGAAAAATAATGAGGTCACTGACATGTTCACGATGTCGAACTGTCCAGTCAAAAGGATTAACAAAACGGAGGGAAGAGAGCACATCACATGATTCACCTCTTAAGGACACCCAGCGGCATACAGACAATGGTTACAAATACGACCTTAAGCTGGCATATAGATATGATAAGAGCTCGAAAAGCTCGAAAAATAGACACATTTCAGCAAGAAGTGCCCAACCAGCCAGGCTGTAGTTGATATGTGGGCCTGCGAGCAGCTCCAAGCAACTGCTTGTTGGACCAAGCTCCCAATCCTGGCCTCGGGCCGGGATTGGGGAGAACTCTCAAAATTTTCCTAGTAAAAATTAAAAACAAAAAGTAAAACCCAAAAGGATAGAAGCAACAGAAGACATACGTGGTTGATAGGGTTCTGGGAGTAGTTCTACTCCCCAAGCCCGGCCCGAGGCCCGGCTTGACTTGAGAGCTTGGCTGTTGCTTGGAGCGGCCCGCAGGCCCACATATCCACCACAGCCCGGTTGGTTCGGCACTCCTTGGAGGAAACAATATAGAGATGTCTCTTAAAGACATCTCTTAAAGATGTCCACGGTTGTTCCGGCAATATTTCTTATGCTCGCTGGGAGGATGTTGAACAACCGCGGATCTCTGATGTTTATACAGTGTTCTCTGATTGTGCCTATGGCACCCCTGCTCTTCACTGGTTCTATTCTGCATTTTCGTTAATATCGCTCACTCCAATACGTTGTTATTTTACTGTGTAGATTTGGTACTTGGCCCTCCAGTATCTTCCAGGTGTATATTATTTGACAGCTCTCTCGTCTTGTTTCTAGTGGGTACATTTGGAGGGCTTTGAGACGATCCCAATAATTTACTTTATCGCGTCTATGCGTGTCATATATATTCTCTGTATTCCCTCTATTTCAGCAATCTCTCCTGCTCTGAAGGAGAAAGTGAGAACTGAGCAGTACTCAAGACGGTACAACACAAGTGACTTGAAGAGTACAACCATTGTGATGGGATCCCTGGATTTGAAAGTTCTCGTAATCCATTCTATCATGTTTCTGGCTGACGCGATATTTGTTTGGTCATGCTCCCTAAACGTTAGGTCGTCAGACATCATTATTCCCAAATCCTTTACATGCTGTTTTCCTACTATGGGCACATTTGATTGTGTTTTGTAGCATACACAAAAGATAACACACAAGATGAGGGTAATCAATTAGATGGACAATTATAGCCTCATCAAACCGAGTCTGTCGGACACGATAACACAGCTGGAAGCTGAAAACGCAAATGAGCCGAAGTTATGCAAGGGAATACTCATACCCAGTATGAGTAGTCAACAAGTGGAATGCAAGGAAAGAAGTGGCGGAAGCCACCTCCATCCACAATTTTACGGCCAGATTCAACAAAGAATGTGTACGTCGAAACAGTTATATTGTAATGCCACAGGTACCACAAGGCGAGAAAGCCGGCCATAGAGACTGACCTCGTTTCCCCGTTGACACTTAGTTAAGCACCCTTGGAGCGTCAACAACCACCACCAACCATTTAACAAACACAATCACGGAACAACCACCCCCCATCATCCATGGAACAACAACCACCCCCCCATCACCCGTGGAACAAGAACCATCACCCGTGGAACAACAACCATCACCCGTGGAACAACAACCATCACCCGTGGAACAACAACCATCACCCGTGGAACAACAACTACTCCCCCCCATCACCCATAGAACGACAACCACACGCAGCACCCATGGAATGACAACCACCACCATACATGGACCGACAACGACCCCCCTCCCATGGAACAAGTCACCACCTACAGTATGACTACCACCACCACCCATATAACGACTACCCCCACCCATTGAATGACTACCACCACCACATCCACCAACAGGAGAGGTCTTTAACATTAGAGAACCGCTCATCACGACCAACCACTTTATCAACCCAGGGAGGCAGCAAACCACTAGCCATAGTTTTACACATTTCGGGAACAACCAATTTGAGGAAACAATACATTGCTTGACCCACCTTAGGGAGGCTAATATTACCTTCTGGACTTCTTCCTGTTCTTTCTGAAGGTGATGAAGCAGGGGCAGCAGTAGAGGGTAGACCGACGTCGCTCACTGGCGCTCTCGTCGTCGTCAGATAAGTAAGCAACCGTTGGTGAAGTCTTGTTTGACTTGGCCGAAGGGGAGGTGGCCGATGGTGACGTGTCGGAAGATCCCGACGCGGAAGACGATGTTGCGGAAGGAATGGTGTTAGCTGAGGTTAAGTCTCTGGTTGGTGTCTCCCTCGACCCGAGGTAACTTGTCGCTGAGGATGACTTTTCACTGCTTGTTACTTTATGGTATGAGAGTGACCGACTTGGCCTCGAGTCCCCGCTACCTGCTGAAGGAGTTCTCTCATACTGCCCACTATACTCCCTCCCCCTCTCAGCACTCCTCTTCCCCAACTGCTGCTCGTCGCCGCCACCATCCTCTGTGGCCACGTTATCATCTCTAACTAGTTCATCAACAGCTCCACATGTCTTGGTCTGATTTTCTGTCGTTTTCACAGTATCGTTCCTTACCGGCGAGCCAACATCATTTTCTCCCTTATGTGTACTTAAAGTAAGGTCTCTGCCCTCCACTTCACCTTGGGAGCCTTTCACCTCTCTCCCCCTCCTGTTATCGTGCTTTACTTTCGCCTTTTTTTTCTTGCGTTTACGTCGTTGACGATGTTTGCCGTGTCTTCCTCCAAATATACTCTCCCTCGCTTCTCTTCTTAGCCGCTTCTCCCTTCTCTCCCGCAGGATGCATAGTAGCCTCTCGTGAACTTTCTTTCTCACAGTAAGATACTCGATGCCATACAACACTGATATAGAGTCCCACTGCCTCACTGCACTGATATGTCTACACACGCTGGGTATAGTGAGAGACTGTACCGAACCTGGGTCCAGCCCTTGCACGTTAAGCAAAGGGAACGGACCATCTTTCGTGCTTTGAGGATTTTGATTACAAACTTTGGAAGGGGTGGTGTCTAAGGGAAGATATTTAACACTGGAGGAGTGCTGTGAGCACGTCCGGCCGAGAAGAGCGCCCCTGGCAGGACTAGGATGATGGGACACACCAACACAGGAACACCGCCCGCCTCCCTCCACGCACTCCTGCTTCGAGCACCTGATATGTGACTGATATCTGCAACCTTCGGGAGCTTCCCGCACCAGCTGAATATGCGACTTTGTTATACACGCATTAGTTTTACAGTGTAAAGCATATTGTTCTGAGTGTAACGTTCCATCTATTGTTTGTATTTCCGAGGAAGGTGTGGCTTCAAATAGGGAGCTATTTACAGAAAACAGTTCCATTGTATTCTCTCTAATTTTTGTATTTTCTCTCTCTGTTTCCCCTGACAGGTCCTCGTTTTCCTTATCTTTTTCATTCTTCCCATTTTCTTCTTTGAAACCAACGGAAGCTCCCCCATTTTCTTTAATGTTGTGGCTACCTGTGTCGGGAATGTGCTCGGGCCCACGAAGTCGGACAGACCTTTGAGAACAGCGTGCGGGTCTGTTCTTGATGTGGGCGAGAGCCTCTGGGTGAAGCCGTCGACGGATGAGCTTGAACACAACCCAGCGGTAAAGTGAGCCCCCCAGACGGCGGGAGTTGCCCCTCACAGGCATCCAGCCACCCGGCTGCAGCACCCTCGGCGCCACCACACTAGTTGCATGACAGCTGACGGGGTGATGGTGTCTGCCGCAGGTGGCGGGGTGGTGGTGCTGCTGCTGCTTGCCGCAGGTGGCAGGAGGATGGTGGTGGAGCCTGCCGCAGGTGGCAGAAGGGTGGTGGTGTCTGCCGGAGGTGGCAGGAGGGTGGTGGTGGTGGTGCCTGCCGCAGGTGGCGAGGATGACCACCAGGCACCACAAGAGCATCACACATCAGAAGACAGGGTAGCGAGGCCCCTCAACCCCCGAGGAGCCATGAGTGTGGTGGTGGTGGGGCGAGGGAAGCGCCAGGCTGACTCACCCACCCAGCAGCCAGGAAGGTGAGCAGGGTATCACTTTGCAACGGCAGCCACAGTGTGGTGCCCACCATGTCCTGTGCGCACACCCCGCTGACACCATGTCTCAGCACCGTGTTTACCAAGGCAGTGCTGTGCAGTAGTGTGCATCACACGTCTCGCCAGGCGGCTCACGCGCCGCTCACGTCTCCATCACTCAACAACAACTGAGTCACTTCATCACTTATCGGCTTTACCTTGGCACAGTAACTGGGAGGAGGACAAGAGCAGCAGCAGCAGGTGTGTTGGAGAAGTGGCAGTGGGAGGAAAGAGATGGAGCGAGGGTGCAGGAGAGCCAGGGTGCAGGAGCAGGAGGGAAGCAGCGCGTGAGGGGAGCGTCGCCCCAACACTACACCCAACCACCGCCACCCACCAGCCTCCACACACACGCCGACGCACCACGCTCACCCTCCACGCCCCTCCCCCACAACACTAAGGCTACACAAATACTGTCACTGATGACACTCGCCTAGCACAACTAGTGGTCAACACGGCTGCCCCGTCGGGTCATCAACACAAACAAGAGTGTAGTGTGGAGGAGCGTGAACGCACCGTTGCTCCCAGATCTGCCCAGCAGACAACTGGGGCAACTGATAAAGTCAGTACTCACCCTCCGTGATAAGCCCCATCACCTTGCTATCAGGCACACCCTAGAGTATCCCCCCCAAGGCAACACACTCCACCAAGAAGCCAACATATCACCAAACATCAATAAACCAGTGGCATCTTCATCGACCCCACAATAGCACCTCCACCCCAGCCCCGTCAAGCCACCTCAAGAACAATGTCGAAAACAACCTCCTGCCATCCCCGTGGGCGACATACCCTGCTCCACACCACATAACAGCTAATCTACAACAGAGGAATGACACAAGCGACTCTAGACACCCTCGCCCACCACCCCTACCTCACCTTCCTGGTATACCTACATCTTCATATCCGAAAATTAGGTTTAATTAATTTATTTTAATTGTAACTTGCAAACCCAGAAAAGAGGGAAGGGAATTATTTAGTATAAAACGGTAGGGCAGGGAAGGGAAAGTGGGGGCGGATGATTAAAATATAAATTCATCCTAACCTACGCTAGATTAGGCCTTGGTTACCCTGCGCCAGGGACTAAATTGTTAGTTTTTATGAAATCGTGCAAGAAAGTAATCTAGGAGCAGCAACGTGAAGACCACATCATGGGGATGGTGGCTTCTTTATAGACACCCACACACTCGCATCATCACATAGATAACAAGGCAGATTGCGCGCGCACACGCAAGCATTGTAAATAGATACCTGAGAGTTAGACAGCTGTTACGGGCTGCTTCCTGAGAGTGGGGTGAGTGGGGGGGGGGGTGAGTGGGGGGGGTGAGTGGGGGGGGTGAGTGGGGGGTGGGGTGGGGGGGTGGGTGGGTGTGTGTGTGTTTACTAGTTGTGTTTTTGCGGGGGTTGAGCTTTGCTCTTTCGGCCCGCCTCTCAACTGTCAATCAACTGTTTTACTAACTTTTTTTTTCCCCACACCACACACACACACACCCCAGGAAGCAGCCCGTGACAGCTGACTAACTCCCAGGTACCTATTTACTGCTAGGTAACAGGGGCATTCAGGGTGAAAGAAACTTTTGCCCATTTGTTTCTGCCTCGTGCGGGAATCGAACCCTCGCCACAGAATTACGAGTCCTGCGCGCTATCCACCAGGCTACGAGGCCCCTAGTGTGTGTGTGTGTGTGTGTGTGTGTGTGTGTGTGTGTGTGTGTGTGTGTGTGTGTGTGTGTGTGTGTGGTGTAAAAACCTGCAAGCACAACTAGGTAAATATTTACACACACACACACACACACACACACACACACACACACACACACACACACACACACACACACACACACACACACAAAACTACGGCCTTTCTTAGAATAATAATTACATAAAAGGGATAATGTCATGGTAAAGCAACAGTTGGTCGCCGCCGCCGCCCCCATCCTTTCTTACACCACCTACAAGCCACACACACTTTGGAACACAGGTGGCGATCCACTTATTTACTGCGCCACGTTTTACACTCTCAATGCATCTGTTCACCTAGCAGTAAATAGTTACTCGGGAGTTAGACACATGTGTGTGTTGCATCCTGATGAAGGGCAGTAGTTCTACCTACGGGATTGGGGGGGGAGGCTTTCGACAAGTTTCTTCACAGGCTTCCTGTCTCCTAACAAGGGGAATTACTTAGTGTTATGTAAGTTATCATGTACAAGCGCTTCGATATGCATATCTGGAGCATGCCTGCAGGGGGTTTCAGGGGTGGTTCTACTCCCAGACCCAGGTCTGGGGCCAGACTCGAATTGTTATAACTTGATTCAACAGACTTGCTTGGAGCGGCCCGAACACCTATATATATCCACTACAACCCGGTTGGTCTGGCACTTTTTGTGAAAACCTATACCCGCTTGATGGGGGGGGGGGGGGATTTTGGGAGTTCTTCTACTCCCCAGGGCCAGGCTTGACCTGTGAGAGTTTGGTCCACCAGGCTGTTGCTTGGAGAGGCCCGCAGGCCCACATACCCATCACAGCCCGGTTGTTTCGGCACTCCTTGAAGAAAACAATCTAGTTTTTTCTTGAAGATGGCTACGGTTGTTCCGGCAATATTTCCGATGCTCGCTGGTAGGACGTTGAACAACCGCGGACCTCTGATGTTTATACAGTTTATACAAATATTGCTGGAACAACCGTGGACATCTTCAAGAGAAAACTAGACTTTTCTTAAGTGCCGGACCAACCGGGCTGTGGTGGGTATGTGAGCCTGCGGGCCGCTCCAAGCAACAACCTGGTGGACCAAACTCTCACAGGTCAAGCCTGGCCCCGGGGAGTAGAACTCCCAGAACCCCAGCAAGCAGGTATCAAGCAACACAACACCCCAAGGAGGCGTCACCCACTAAGACTGCCTAAGGGATAATGAGGGGAAGAGGGGTGGAGGGCAGGAGGCAGGACATCGGAGACCAGATAGAGTCAGAAAGGATGGAGGAGCCAGTGTGAATGAGAAGGTGCGAGAGAGGGAGGACTCCACGATCGATCACGGTGCAGCAGCAGCACCAGTCTGATCCGGGAGAAGTGGTGGTGATGCTAGTGTGGGTAACATAGGTTGTGATGGCAGTGATTATCTTCATACATTACATAACTCATACACACACAGGTCCCCGCGGCCGAGCAGACAACGATCGGGCGTTGTAGTACTAAGGGACAGGACTCGATTCCCGGCAGGGGCAGAAACAATTGTTCAGTTTTTTCATCTGGTGCCCCCGTTTACCAAGCAGTAAATAAGTACCTGGTGGTTAGACAGCTGCTACGACAGTCAGCTTGACTGATCCTCCTCTGCACTGCTGAAGAGGATCCCGGATTCAGAACGAAACTTACAGTCAACGTATCCTCGTGTTTTCAAAGTAATGTGTTATCTTCATTGATTAGCGAGTAATTGCATGTAGTAAATATGATTGACGAAAATAGGTCGGTAGTCAGCACATTACACAACAGACGATTAGAAAGGTCGAAGAACTAACAGCTCGACTCGGCAGCCCCCCTTCTCCCCCCCCCCACACACACACACAATCCCCCAGTTGATTTACGGTTGAGAGGCGGGACCGAAGAGCCAAAGCTCACCCCCCCCCCGGCAAGCACAAATAGGTGAGCACACACACGCGCGCGCGCAAGCACAACTAGGTGAGTACACACACACACACCGAGGTCACACGCTCTTTGACCAAAGAGCCAAAGCTCAACCCCCGCAAGCACAATTAGGAGAGTACACACACCAGGGAAATGAGGCACTTGACATTTGACACAGTGAAAGGTTACAAGTTAAGGTTTCAACGAATAGTTAAATATTGCGAAGATCTTCGAGTTCTTTAAATTCCGTGCAGAAACCTTAGATAAAATAGTTGGGAACAGTGCAGTGATGGGATAGTGGTAGGAGTATGTGTGGTACGGAGAGCGGTTACCATACGAGCGAGACCACTTTTTGTTTAATACACGAGGTACATCTGAATTAGTGCAGCTGCCCTGGACTATATGAAGTGGAGTACAGTGTGTCAAAAAAGCTAACTAGGTGATGCTATAAAATCCCTATTACACAGGATGGTTTGTCATACAGAGGCATGTGATAGGCAGTCTGCACTGGCAGACTCCGGATGCATTTTGAGGATATCATCAACACAAGAGTGAATAAGGTAGCAGTGGTAATAAAAGTCCCCATCTCGCAGGATGGTTGGTCATACAGGGCCACATGTTTAGTAGATGACTTTTTTTTTTTTGCCAGTTTTTATTTTGCCTGTTCATAAGTATTTGACATAGCCATCAACAGTTGATGAAGTCTACGGTCACCGCGCTCCGCATTTCACTTACTAGTAAAGCTTCCTCAGTGGTGACCAATAACTTAACAGGTAAAACGCATTTAGACGAGTATCAATTTTAATAACGCACCACCTTTAAACAAGTAGTTAACACCATTAATAATACCTATGATTTTTGCGCTTCAAAATTATACTAAGCATAGGTTCCGAGAATTCATCTACTCGCCAAGCCCGGCCTGGGGACAGATTCGTCTTGTAATAACTATTTAAAAGAACTGTTGTTTAGAGCGGCCAGTAGGCCCACACATCAATTTAACAACCGGTTGGTCTGGCATTTCCTGCAGTACTTGAATAATTGTTTCTTGAACGTCTAATTTTGTTTCGCCAATATTATTTTTTAGCTTGCTGCAAGGAGATTGAATTGCCATACAATTTGAATGTTCATACAATTTTTAAGTGCCTCAGCTCTTCACTTGGTCTATTCTGCATTTCTTGCAATATCTTTCGCTACAGTCACAATATAATTGAGTGTCAAAAGATACACAAATTAAGAGAGGTCTATAACAAATATTCAAAAAGTGTCTATATTTCGCTCAAAATTATCTACTACCAGAAATTTGAACAAAGTATCCCGTTTGCTAAGTGTAACCTTTCCCCAAGAACCACAAAGAAGGCGACAGAGAAATAGAATTGATTGAACTAAATCTACAAAAAATCGAATAAAATCCAGGAAACAAAGAGAGCAAAAGGCCATCAGCGAAGGGAGGGAAATATCAGGGGAAAGCACCAAGTCATTATGACTAAAGCACTGGGAAGGGGTCAGGATAAGGATTTGGATGGGACGGGGGGGGGGGGGGGGGGACAATCACTTGTACGGTCGGGGATTGAACGCCGACCTGCATGAAGCGAGACCGTCGCTCTACCGTCCAGCCCAAGTGGTTGGACAGGCCATCAGCTAAATAGAGAAGAATATGCAACTTTTTCTTCTATGCAAAATCTAGAACAAGAACTACATCTCGTATTGGGCCCCTGCAAAAGGGAGATGAAACTTTCACACATGACAACAACACAATGAGTGAAACAGAGGCAACAGTACGATTCCGTTTTCAGTGAGCCACTAAACACACTGGACTGATAACCCAAACGTGAACCATCAAATCATGAATGTGACACCATCAAATCATGTGACCCCAACCCCACTTTAATTTGAAGTAGCCACAGACAGTATGCCTATGCATCAGGCCTCGATTCCTTCTTCAGGACTTCATATTCGTCAAGAATAATAAAAAACACAATTTTAGGCCCTAAACCCTTTTTGGAGACGTCAAAGACGTCAGACCATTAGATACTTCGATACTAGATACTGTACTTGCTCCGGTACTTTTTTCATTCTCTTATCGGACATAGGCCGAGGACATCTTCAAGAGAAAGCTAGATTGTTTTCTTAAAGAGTGCCGGACCAACCGGACTGTGGTGGATATGTGGGCCTGCGGACCACTCCAAGCAACAGGCTGCTGGACCAAGCTCTCAAGTCAAGCCTGGGCCGGGTTTGGGGAGTAGAACAACTCCCAGAACCCCATTAAGCAGGTATAGACGAGGACACAAATCACAGTACCCTATCATCTTTTGCAATGACAATATGATTTGTAAAAAATTTTGAGTAGACAACATGGATAATACAGCAAACATCCAATCTGATGTAACTCAGGTCTTTCAATGGACCACAGAAAATAATATGGTGTTTAATGAAAATAAGTTCGAGCTCATACGCAATGGGAAAAAACGAAAATATAAAAAGGAGACCACATAAAATAGTCAAATCACACCATAGAACGAAAACGCAATGTAAAGGATCTAGGAGTGATCATGCCGGAAGATCGTACCCTTAAATTAAAGTTTCAAATATCCTTTAATGATAGAATACCTGGAGGGGGTTTCGGGAGTTCTACGCCCCGAGCCCGGCCTGGTGCCAGGGTTGAATGTATTCAACAAGATGTTTAAATTATCACGACCGATTAAGATGTTTCAAACTGTGTTCTCTAAAGCGCAGGCGAGAGATATACATAATAAGTTATACTTGAAAAATATTAGAGGGACTGGTTCCAAATCTGCACATAGAAATAACATTAGATGTAACCAATAGCCATGGCAGGATGTGTAGAATACCCCGATGAAAAGCAGTGCAATGGGTACTCTGTGAGAACTATCAACATCTAAGGCCCAAGACTTTTTAACACACACTCCCACTATACATAAATGGCATAACTGGCTGGCCTCTCACAGTGTCCACGAGTGAATTTTATAAACACCTCTAAAGGATACCTGATCAACCAGGCTGTGATTCATACGTCAGGCTGTGAGCAGCCACGCCCAACAGCCTGATTGACCAGGTCATCAACTATGAGGGCCTGGTCAGAGTCCGGGTCGCGGGGACGTTAATCCCCGGAAACAACGCAAGGTAAAGGTACGCGGATCAGTTGTAAAGTATGCACTTCACTTTAGCGCAAGTGCAGCACATTCCAGTAAGCAGCCGACATGTTTAAACTGAGGGCGTCAACACCCCCCCCCAACCCCCTCACCCCACCCCACCCCTCGGCGCTCCCTCCTCAGCGGCAATTTTCGTGCACAGCTCCACTTTACCAAGCTGTGGTGATAATATATAATGACAGTCTTGAGGGAGCCACAACGCCACGGACAACTGCACGTTACTTCTTAATTATACACGAACACAAAGTAAAACTCGGCTGTGTTATCGTGAATAATCTTGTGGAACACTAGCAAGTTATCTTACCGTACATATCGATAAATAACACAAACCACACTTACCAAAGCCTGCGAGTATGCGGCAGACATCAATGTAAATAATTCTTACCACTCCGTGTCCCTCAGAAGAGTCGACGACAACAGCTACACCTTTGTAGACATTAGACACCTCTAATACCAGTGGAATTGAGAGTTAAAATTATTAACGTTCTTCAAGTATTAACACCAAGCTGGAAGCTGAGGAAAGTGACTTACATATCGAGGAGGTTGACAGCCAGGGAGAGCCACTGGACGGAGGTGAGGTGGTCGCCGCGGGGCAGCTGGGTGAAGGAGGGCAGCGGCCCCGTCACCCGCACACCGGAGTACACAGCCGTCATCCTCAACACTGGCCACACCCGACTACCACATATACACACACACACGCCTTCAAAATGTCCAAGTCCTACGGTAATTAGCCACGACACACGTGGATGTGATCCTCGGCAATTCCAGATATATCGTTTTAGTAATCGCTGAATATTTTATATATTGCCACTGGTCATACTAGGTGTTGGGAAGTGGTGGGTAGCGGAGCAGATTACGAGGATCGTTTGTGATGGGCGAGGCGAGAGGCCGACAGGGAGTTGTAGTAGAGACGGGACTTGGTAGGCGCACACGGCAACAGGGACCCCGCTGGCGGTAAACACTTATCACTTGATCCTAGACCTGTGTCGGGTTGGGGTGCGAGAGGAAGAGGCCATGTAGTGCAGCACACAACCCACTGCCAACACTGCCTCGTCAACGTTGCCACCAGCACTGCACACCACCTGGCTCCGAGCCACCACCACCCTGCCGCAACACACTCAAAATTTCCCATACAATTTATGCTGTAGGGATGGAAAAGTTACAAAAAAATGCATTATCTAAAGCAAATATATTATTCATAAAGCTTGAGTGGCAGGAAGAGTTGGTTACTGCAAGTGTGCCAACCTCTGCCCAACACCTCTAAGTCGTCACCCATCATGGTCTGTGTCCGCCTCACTTAACAATGTCAACTACAATACTTTCTTCAATTACTGATACTAACATTTAGCTGTTATATACATGTTTACACACTTATACTTATCTGGTTTAATATATATCCTCATGCAGTAGGAGATACGTGTACATTATACAATACGTAAATAATGTGACTTATTTACCTGTGTACTCTATTCGCTTAGTTATTCTTGCGGGGTTTGAGCTTCGGCTCTTTGGTCCCGCCTCTCAATTGTCAATTAACTGGTGTACAGATTTCCGAGATTCCTATCTACATTTGAAACTGTGTATGGAGTCAGCCTCCAGCACATCACTTTCTAATGCATTCCATACGTTAACTACGGCACTGAAAAAATTCTTTCTACTGTCTCTGTGGCTCATTTGGGTACTAAGTTTCCACCTGCGTCCTCTTGTTCGTGTTCCACCCGTGCTGAAGAGTTTGTCTTTGTCCAATCACTTTGTGATTGATGACAATTGAGAGGCGGGCCGAAAGAACCAGAGCTCAACCCCCGCAAGCACAACTAGGTGAACACACACACACAGCCATCTCGATTTTCGAAATCAACCATTACAAGGTTTATTTTGCCAGCGCTAATAAAAAGTCTATTTTTGAAACGGGAAGTTGATGAGCAAATGAATAGTCTGAAAAACTGGCTCATGATCTCTCGCACTCCATTATGCCAGAGTCCAGTCATTAGATCTTTCAGACCTGTCGGTATTAGGAACCTGGAGCTGTCAGTTTCATTTCTCATGTTGGGAGTATCCTCAATGTTGCCCACGTTTACCTGTGTAGACTACTGATCACACGCCACCGTCATCACTGTCCTGGCACGCGGGACTCTTCTAGACTCTCACCATTATCACCACATGCAAGTACCTTAGTGATAATTATAGCAAATTTATTATAACTGACTTATGATCACTGATATTTGGAATTATGTAACGAAGCTCAGAGTATCAAATGTGTTAAAATTAGGAGACAAACATAATTTAGCGAATATATTAAGGGCCAATTATGATGGACTGTATAATCACGTGTTGCTGAGTGGTCACATGCTCTTGCCAGAATTCATGAACTAGGTGGGTCTATAAAGGCAATAATCGCATTATCTGGTACTTAATAATCTTGCTAAATTTGTAATGCCTCTTGGCTTCTTTTTTATTAGCAAGACAAAGAGCTTACTATTAGTAACTCCACAATATATAAAAGAAATAGGCTCATTTAAATACAACAATCCTGCCTTAAGGTTAGGTTTAAATTGAATTCGTATTTACAAATGTTCAAGTTAACACATCAGTTAATTTAACATCAATTACTGCAACACTTCAGATAATGGGCACGAGGATACACACAAAAGCTGCTAGATACGAAACAGCTGGTTCGGTTTTGAACGGTAATCTCTACTTTAAAAAATGTTAGTAAAGCTGTGTCTCCTGTTGAAAATATATATTCCTTGTTATACTGAAAATAATTGTTTTATAATTATAAATAATAAAAGATTCGCGCGTGAAACTGAAAAGATTTAGAGTACTGTATAGCTTTTCTAGACGATGTTCTTACCGAGAGTAGAGGTGTTAGGTACTTCTTATAGTTTACTGTAAACCACTTTTACTGGGCTTCGTCTAAATTATTTATAGCTCAAAACCTTAACAATTAATGTCATAAGCAACACTGCTATACAACCCATTTCGCAATTGTTCTGGTTGCACACTTTATGACTTATCTCAAAGTATTTTAATACTTTCATATTGCACAAGGTCTTTCCAAGCAAAGTTTTTATACGATGCCAAGATCTGTTGAACTTTGAAATATATTTAATCCCCCCCCCCCCCGATGTATATATTTTGTCCCAGTTGGTTCACCATAGAAGCCTTTCTCAGGAATTTCCTACTTCATTTATTTATTACCCATCCCACGGGCGGTGGTGGAAATGGTTAATGAGGCACAAAGTGTTCAGGAACTGAACCCCATAGTTCGTTAAGCTAAGCCAGTGACAATCTTGTGAAGCTTGAAGCTTTCTCGGGAATATAGCGCCGCTGCCCCGAGGACGACCCTCCAGGCCTCATGCTCCCTTCCTGACAATCTCTTCATTACAGGCCCCAAGCTATGACACACTGAAGTACGTCTTGCCGCGCTACACTGTTCTTAATGAAACTTTCTGGTTTACGGTTTAAAGTGTGGAAGGAGTAAGGCGGTGGAGGGAGGGAGGGAGGGAAGGAGGGAAGGAGGGAGGGAGGGCTATAAGTGAGTCAGTAGACTCTACCCAAGGACACAGTGTTGGGTCAGTGGTGAGTGTGGGTGTAGAGAAGGACTGGACTGTCGGTTGAGTCGGTGAAGAGAGCCACCGCCCAGCCCAGCCCAAGGTCACTCACCGCCGATGCTTTAACGACACACTGCCGGTCCAGGTCCCAACTGCGTCTAGACGCTCACTAACTGCTCATGCAGGAACACTCAATGCCTCGCATTCCAATCACAAAAATAACAGCCAAAATATAATCCGGGAGCCTGGTGTCTCACAGCGGTGTTAAAACACATAAAAAATACCAGCCAACACCCGGGTCCTTCATGGTGCTGGACTCCTGGCGAGGAGTCCAGCACCCACAACACAGCAATATAAGAGCTACTTACTCCCGAGAACGAGGTCATGGTGAGGTGGAGCTGGCATAAACCCAACATGGTGAAGTCACCAACGGTCACCAACGCCCACATTACTCATGCACTCTTCCAGGCTTCTACCCACGCTTCATACTCGCCGCTCATATTAGAATGAATCGCATGGTGAGTGTCAGGTCTTTGATAACCTCACCAGGTCCCAACAGTGTCGTTCCTTCAGCCCCAAACAACGTCCCCTAAAAAAAAAATTAGTGACAGTTGACTGATTGACAGTTGAGCGGCGGGCCGAAAGAGCAGAGCTCAACCCCCCCCCCCCCCTCCCCCACCCCCTCAAGCACAACTAGGTGAATACATGTGGACCAACACAAACATGGACCACACAAACACGCAAGTAGTTGTAAGCTATACGTATAACTACTTTCTTCGCACAGTAACACCTAACTCTCTGTAATCTTCAACCCACCACACCACTAGTGCCAAAACGTTTCGTTCATCAGCATCATCGTGTTTCTAACAAGCGAGCAGCGGGAGCCGGTCACATCACACGAAGGACCACAATAAGACAAGCTGCTGCACGAGACTGATCGCGTCGCTCTGATTTTAAAGCAGGGCGCTGAGGAGGGAGCTCAAATCCACTAGTAGCTGTCAACTAATCTTATTTCCGCCGCCAAATCAATATTGGTGATTGCCGCGTCATCAGATTGGCACACACTGACATCCCTCTCCTACCTTCGGAGCAACAAGGAGAGATCCACAGAATCGATTCAAAATACTCAAGGTATTGATAGTTCTACACTACGGTATGTGGGTCCAAACACTGATGCTCCCTTGAGCTACGCCTCCACCACGTGCATGTGTGCACACTCGGAGCGCTGGGGCCTCAGCCTCAGTGTTTACCAGCCAAGTATACCGTGGGTCTGGATATACTACCAGATTGAGACTATGTGTACCTGCTGGATATTTGTGAACCAGTTGAGAGTTATCATGTCCACTCCAGACACACAAAACTAGCCGAGGGTAAACAATAATATTAAATAACGCTTGACTATTTGCTGGAAATCGAACTCTGTACTCTTAGATTCCTAAGGCTAAGCAATACCCGGTCCTCTGACCAAACCTATGTGTACGAGCACAAAATGAAGGTGATGGAAGGATGTAGGGAGGGAGTGAGAGAGAGAAGTGGTATGGGAGGAGGTTGGAAAAAGGCGGGAGGCGTTGCTACCTGGTTATGGGGGTTCTGGGAGTTGTTCTACTCCCCAAGCCCGGCCAGAGGCCAGGCTTGACTTGGGAGAGCTGGGTCCAACAGGCTTCATACAGTGTTCTCTGATTGTGTCTATGACACCCCCTGCTCTTCACTGGTTCTATTCTGCATTTTCTTCCATATCGTTCAACTCCAGTATGTTGTTATTTTTGGGACCTGACCCTCCAGTATTTTCCATGTGTATATTATTTGATATATCTTTCGTGTCCTTTCTCGTGAGTACATTTGGAGAGCTTTGAGACGATCCCAAAAATTTAGGTGCTTTATCGCGTCTATGTAAGTCCCTGACAGATTCCTTCCTTTTATTACGCATTGCTCGTCTGACCTTACTCCGGGCCACATCCTCACCACTTTGTACTTGACCTGCACTTGCAAATTAAAGTCGAAGTGGTTACTTGTCAGACAATGCCGGCAACTTACCCAAAGCTTCTTTATGTCTTCTGCAGTTCTCGTTTGTCCTGGATTTCCTAGTCAGTTTAGCGTAATCAACAGTGACAAGAGTAAGTCATCAGCTTGGTCATTAGATGTATCCAATGACGAGCAATGGTCCCAACACTGAATCTTGTGCGGTTCCAATTATATTGTCCTCCATTCTGATGGTTTATCGTCCAATTAGTGTCCCAATTAGTGTACTCAACCAGTTAGTGTGCATTTCTCTAAGCTTTCACAGGAGCCTCAAAAGTTTCTGATTATCTAATAAAATTGTGGGCCCACTGTTCATTTACATATCTGATCTCGGTCATTCTACTATACAGAGGTCAAAGTGTTTACACAGAGAAATCACATTATCGTGACGTATATCAATGAACAAATCCACAAGAGCCGTGATGAGGGTTCGAACCTGTGAGCGTGGTGTTCCCAGATGCAGAGTGTAAGCCTCGGGATTCTTGTGGGTGCAGTAGTCACCAGGTTGCAATTAGTTTGACCATGTGATGGCGCAGTTGACTAAAGCGTGCATCTGGGAGCTCCCAGCGCACAACATCACGGCTCCTGTGGATCTCTTCCAAGAGTTTAGTCAGGCATGATTTCCCTTTCCCTAACCAGTGTTGGTGCAGTGTTGCCACATGTCTCCAATTCTTCAAGTGCTTCCCATGATATGTTTGTTAATGACTCTGGTCTGTACTTAAGCTGTTCTTGTTCCCTTTCTTGTATAGTGGCACCGGTGTCTCCTTCCGGCTATTTGATTATCATTTTCAGACACATTAGAGATTACTACAAGTAGTTGAAACGACTTCAGCAAGTTTCATAACTGTCGCAGAGATCCTGTGAGGTCACAAAACCGTTGTTCCAACTCCACTTTCAATTAGTAACCATGTAGTTGACTGTGCAAAGCTGCCCCCCATCCCCCCCCCCCCCCACACACACACACACACACACACACACACACACACACAGCAGCTCATAAGTAACATCACCCGGCAACACCCATCAATACGCAGACTTTGCACGTGGTGGTGGAGAAGAGTTTTGCATGCAGGATGTACAGGATTAAGTGGAGGTGGGAGATGAGCACATAATCCCCGCCGATTATCGCTATATCCCCCACCAGGCCGCCGCCACCACACGCCATAACACCCACAACATTTTACACAGAATTTTGGCCAGACAATCTAAACCTGTAGCACCGTAAACACTGGACACCAACACCGTGCACCCCCACCGTGCACCAACACCGTGCACCAACACCGTGCACCAACACCGTGCACCAACACCGTGCACCAACACCGTGCACATCTTCCACCACAGCTACGCGAGTCGGAAAGATTTGGGAGCGGATACAGTACCAAGACCAGAGGAACACAAACACACAGTAACATTAGCAGCATATGAAACGCTGGCAAACATTAAAACATCGTTCAGAAATCTAAATCAGAAGTTTTTCAAGGTAATTCTACACAACATTTGTTAAACCAATACTTAAATACGCAACACCGGCATGGAATCTGACCCTTGTGAAGCATAAAACAAATATTTACAAAATACACAGAGGTTTGCAAAAAAAATAGTGCCAGAGCTAAGAATGTTTAGCTATGAGGATAGGTTGAGGAAACTGGACCTCACAACCCTAGTGTATAAAGAAACATTGAGGTACATGATCGCAACATACAAAATACTGGGGAAAATAGACAGGGTAGGCAAGAACAGCTTCTTTAAATTGGGAAAGTTGGAGGAGGTAACTTACGCGTAGCTGGAAACACAAATGAGTCGAAGTGGTGTAAGGAAATACTGGTATCCAGTACGGGTGGTTAACATGTACAACACACTGGAATAATCAGTCGTGGCATTCACCTCCATTCACAACTCATACAACAGATTTGATAGAATTCGAGGGTCAGAAGAGTTTTCGAAGGTCAGAATAGAATTCGAAGGTCAGAATTACAATGTAGCAAGTACAAGAAGGGTAGTAATCAGGGCAGTTGAGCTCCCTTCACATTACTGATACAATACTTTACCTTGCAGCACTTGCCTATCATAATACCACACCAACACCTAGACTGCAGCACTATACTCTTAAAGGAAAGAACAAGAGTGTTCCTACACTGCTCTCTGGGGTTCTACATGGCGCTCTCAATATTGTGGTGTTTGTTACTGCTACATCAGCGTCTGAACTTTTTCTTGATGCTGTAGCAGCAACACGCAACAGCTAAGGAGCCAGCAACATCAAAAACACAGTATCACCATAGGAGTAACAGCATCTCCAACAGCAGTTGCATCACCTGCTACAACGGCAGCGGCAGCAGTAGCGCCGGCAGCATCCTTTACCAGGAGCAGTATCAACAGATGCAGCAGCGGCAGCAACGGCAGCAGTAGCAGGAGCGGCAGCAGCAGCCTGCACCGACCGGTCGATGGCAACAGATGCGCAGAGTCAACACTGGACTGCGGGCCTCCTCGCGAGCCCCCACATGGTCTACTTCTCAAAATAATAAAATTATATTTTACCTTTTCTTTATACATTTTAACTCGCGCACCTGTCCCACTCCCAGGGCTAGATATATGGCAGCGTTAACTTACCCCCTGATGCCTCTGTTCACCCAACAGTAAAGAGTTACCCGACAACGGGAGACCATCCAGGTAATAACACGCCTCTCAGTTAATGTATACGAGAGTCCGTATATGGGACTCAACTGCTTATTGAGAAAATACGAAAGCCACAAGACATCACACAAGCAAAGAGCAGGATGCTGAAGCCCACCCATAACAGTCCTTATCTTACCTCAACTGCATCACACACACACACACACACACACACACACACACACACACACACACACACACACACACACACACACACACACACACACACACAGACTCGTTCAATAAATTTCCTAAAGCCAGTCGTGACTGTTTAATGTTAAGAGAAAAGCTGCATAACCAGTTGTGTGAACAATATCTGCAGGGCGTCAATCATGCAACATCAACCCAAATGTGGACTAACATTAACATTAGTGTGCACCTGCTCATCCGTCCACCTGCAGCCTGCGTCAACGTGTACCTCAGCATGCAGGTACTTTACACAGCCACTACACAAAACCTGCCACTACATCATTATCTGGCTATCCCACAATTAATCGCACTTCAACACTGACACTGTTCCTAGTGAAATACGTACAGATGACAATTCTACCATAAGAAAAACACTTTACAAAAGAAACAATTACCTGTCCTGGAGAGGATGGGTCTCACACAACAGAGAGTGCTGGCTGGGCTTCTCAAATAGTTCACGACTAAAACAGTTTAAGCAAAGTGCCAAAGCCTGCGTCAGTGCGCGTAGCCACACCGCTGGACACACATTCACACTTATACTCTACAGATTGATGCTTCAAATTAACACAAACTTGCTCGCAACCGCATGGTGATCTTCCAAGGAAGACGAAAATAACAGCCATCCTTGGAACAACTATCAACAACAAAGAACAACTATCCTCTATTGGAGTCGAGTGAAGATTCAACATGGCTAAAGGTGTACCAGAGTAACAGGATCGCCTCAATCCACTTCAAAGGGAATAAAATTAATAATTCTACCCCATTTAAGATGGGTACACCTCAAGGTGGAATGCTAAACACACCGTTTTAAAAGTTTTGACGCACAAGTTTACGTCTGGTGTTCAGATTAGACGAGGAAGCTGTCATCTAACATGTTGTTAATATTTGTAGTGTTGCAAGCACCCAAGCTCGTCACCAGGCTCTACCTGCTTTACAGGCTATTAACACCGTTGAACAATATATTGCTAACAAAGTTCAGAAACCCAAACCAATATTATATAAAATTACATTATAAACAACTTGCATCAAAGGACTTAAAACCTCCTGAAAACATTTACTGGAAGGAATACTGCTAGCAGTGTTTAACCTGCTTGATGTTAGTCACATCTCCAGGCGATAATCATATCGTGCATTTAATTAATTTCCCAACATTAATCACAATCATTAACGTAGAGCAAGAACTAAAACTCCTTGCTAGTCTAGAGTCAATATCTCCAGCACTGCTCAAGAGGCTATCCTGTGCCCTCAAGATTCCAGCAATTGATGGTAACACACCACCTCCTCAAACTGACCATACATTTAGGAATGGAATTGACTGGAATTTGGAATGGTCATTCCAAACATATCTGCACCCCAACATCCAAGTATCACACGCTCAAGTAGGTAATGAGAATCTTCCTCTACTAGGAACAGTCACACTTGCCATATTCGTGTCCTATTAAGAAAATAATTACACTACATAACACTTCTGTTTGTCCTTGGACAGTATTGTATAATTATACATGCTTCCAAAGTACAGAAAATGGTTATTTCTCCCCCCCTCGAACTTTGACCTTTGACTCGCCTATCAATTTTCACATCTTTAGCACGTTTCCCAAGACAAATGTCAAAGCAAAGTTTGAGGGGGAATAATAGTAATTTTGTATACATTTGGAGAGATAAAATTAAAGTATAGCAACAATGGACATTAATTGTTAGTGTAATAAACTAGAGGTACTGTGAGCATCAAGTTTACACTAATTCTTGTAATAACGATACTGTTCCAAACGTTCCCAACTGACAAAGGAATCACACAATCTCTACGGCCAGAAATCACTAGTATAAAAAATTACATTTAAAACTGACGCGTAAATATTATGAGTAACAAAACGTTTACCAGTGTGACATATTACCTGGATCGTACCTCAAGTGGGTTCTGGGAGTTGTACTTCCCAAGCTCGGCCTTGGCGGGCTATTGCTGGCAGCAGCCCACATGTCTACACACAACCCGGTTGGTCCGCCACTTCTTGAGGGAAACTAATTTGTTCTAGATACGACAATATTACGTATACTTGCTGGGGAGCGTCTGATGTTAATACAGTGTTCTATGATTGTGCCTATGGCACCTCTATTCTTCACTGGCTCTGTTCTGCATTTCCTTCCTTGTCGTTCATTCCAGTATGTTGTTTTCACCGTGTAAATTTGGGACCTTACCTCCAATATTTTCCAAGTATTTATTATTATTAGTATTTACCTCTCTCGTCTCCTTTCCAAAGAGTACATTTTGGAGAGCTTTGAGACGGTCCCAATAATCTAAGTGCTTTATCGTGTCTGAGTGTTGTGCATGTTCTCTGTATTCCCTCTATTTCAGCAATGTCTCCTGCTCAGAAGGGGTGAGTGAGTATCGAGCACTCAAGGCGGGACAGCACAAGTGATTTGACCAGTATAAGCATTGTGATGGGATCCCTGGATCTGAAGCTCCATAATCCATCCTACCATTTTCATAGGGAGTAGAACTCCCAGAACCCCATCAAGCAGGTATCAAGCATGGGCTGAAGCGAAATTTGCTTGGTTATGCTCCCTAAATATTAAATCTTCAGACATCATTATTCCCAGGTCTTTACAAGCTGCTTACCTACTGTTTCCACTTTAGTATTTATGCGGAATCTTCTCAAACCCAGTTCGTGTCCCTGTGTAACCAAACATCTTGCCACACGGGGATACGTTGTCAAAAAGCAGCTCTTGACATTAACTCTGAAACACTTCATAGGTTTCATTTGTGGGGAGACCCACAAATGTTCAAAAATAATAATTATGACATTATTATTATTTAATAATAATAATAATAATAATAATAATAATAATAATAATAATAATAATAATAATAATAATAAAGGTAACCGGTTTGGGTGTACTGGTGACGAGGGCCAAGAGCGCGACCACACACCAAGATGTGCTTGAAGGGTCAAGTTCTTTATTGCACAGAGTATTTTCTCGTTTTCTCATCATATTCCTTTTTCATATTTCATATTTATATATATTATTTCATATTTTTCACATATCATATTTCTCATTCCTTATATTAGCAGTTGCGTATGGAGGTGGCCTGGCGTGCAACTCGTACGCTGAAGACACTTTTCCCGCATTTCGATGTCTAATTTATCTCTTGCGATGTCTTTATCTCTTATTTATCTCTTATTATATCTCTTAATTTCTTTCTCTAATATACTTCTTATCTCCTCAATGTCCAGCGTTACTTCATTCCTTATTTTGAACATCTGCTTCTTTGTGTACTAGTTTTGTGGTCATCTTGCGTGAGGAGGCCATGGTGGCGGCTTGGGGGTGCACCGGGAGTAGGGGGAGGTTGGGGGGCAGGCATGGGAGGAGGGGGGGAAGAGTGCCGCAGTGAGGGGGGGGGGGGGGAAGAGGACGGCTGGCCGGGAGTAGAACCTTTATTACGTTTGTAGGTAGAGTACCGAGGACGGGCGTGAAGCTCTCTCGCCATGACGACCTTGTGTGTGTGATCTTCAAGACTTAAGTGTGAGTGGAATCTTAAGGACCTATAAGCCCCCTCCTCTGGTGTTTGTGAGGAGCTGCTGCTGGAGGCGCGCGCGCGCACACCACACAGGGGTCAGCTTGCTGAGTGAACTGAGCGCAGGGCTCGTAATTTTGTGGTCCGGGTTAGATTCCCGAACCTGACTGAAACAAATGGATAAAGTTTCTTTCACCCTGATGGTCTGTTACCTAGCTGTAAATAGGTACCTGGGAGTTGGACAGCTGTTACGGAACTGTTCCCCACCCCTCCCTCCCTCTCCCTGTCTGTCTGTGAGAGAGAGAGTAACAGTTGATTGACAGTTGAGAGGCGGACCGAAAGAGCAAAGCTCAGCCCCCGCAAGCACAACTAGGTGAATACAGCCACACCCTCACATACCAGCCCGGGACGCTGACCACAACTTGCTCCACCATTCCTCTCCTCTTGAACCACAGAAGCGTTCCCATACTATACCCAGGGACGTTTGTTGTTTCAACGTCAAAACCAACGGAAGTCTTTAGGTCAGCGACTACCTAATTTAGGGCTGTGTACAGTAGAATAGCGACAGGATCAAGGTAGATGAGCTTTACTGGGGAGGATCTTGAGATGATTTCGGGGCTTTTTTTAGTGTCACCACGGCCCGATCCTCGACCAGGCCTCCACCCTCAGGAAGCAGCCCGTGACAGCTGACTAACACCCAGGTACCTATTTTACTGCTAGGTAACAGGGGGATAGGGTGAAAGAAACTCTGCCCATTGTTTCTCGCCGGCACCTGGGATCGAACCCAGGACCACAGGATCACAAAAGTAATTAAATTGCAAAATGAATAATGAAACAACGTTGTTGTTGTGACATGTTCCATTGTAGCACAGTGTAAATATGATGAACGACTGACGTCAAAGTAACGTCACGAGTTAAATCAATAAACGATACCAACATCTAAACACAAATTAATCGCAAAAGTGAACACTTATTGACCCTAGCGAGAAGGCTGGCTGACACCCCAGTACTTAAGATAAAAGTTACTGTATGTGTGTGTGTGTCATAATTCCCCGCCGCTCAAGTCATATTGTGAAGCAACACAAATTGCAGAATAAATCTTACTAAAACTAATTGAGCTTTATTAACTAAAAATATATAAGAGTGAAAGAGGATATTTGTTGATAATCTTCATATTAATTATTTTAATCAATGGGTAAGTAGCGTATTTTATGAGATAAAACACGCCATCGATTTAGGCTGACAAAGACGGCCGCCCCGCCCCACGAGGGGAGGGGGCAGCCCCGCCCCGTCCCACGAGGCGACTCATGCCATCACATGCTCCGCCGCCGCCACTTCAACCCACCCAGAAAATGAGGAGGAAAATAATGTGTTAGAGGAGCCGCTGCCTCATACCAATCTTCCGCTATTTTCCCCCAAAACTACACTTGAGAGAGGCCTGTGCCCTGTCCTCGCGAATAACACATCACATTTTGATCTTAAAATCACCAACCAACAAAATATGATGTACTATACATCACCGCAGCTCACAAACATTCCCGTTTTCTATGCGTAGGTCCCTCGGTTTGGTTCGAGTTTTAGTTCAACATTTTCTGACCGTTGTGGTAACATGGACCAACAAGGATTACATTAGCTAACCAGTTGCCAGTGTTGTGGACCACACTAAATTGAGGAGGAAACAGAAGGTGAGTAAACACAGTAGAAGACGCAGACGATGAGTAACAATAACATGGCTGAAGAAGACCAAACCGCTCGCCAGAACTGGACCAGACGGCCACGTTTCGGTCCGTCCTGGACCATTTATAAGAAGACACTGTAGAAGACACCGTACTGCGGCCCGTCCTCGTGTTCACACAGTACATTACTACTTTTAACAGTGTCAACCATCCTCCATATATTGTCGTAATGGACAATTGGAAGAATCTGGTACTATTTTCTTTAGTCAGAAATAAAGCTAAAACCAAACTTAAATATTTCTAGGCCTAGTACAGCGTATATATATGTACTATATTAGGCATTAGATTGCGTATTAGGCTTAGGATGATTAGGTTTTATTAGCAACAAATACAAACCCCTTATCCGGTTTATCCAGATTCAGCCGGACCAAATTTGACTAATACTCCATGACGTCATGTATGGAGGATGATGGACATAGTTACTACAAGGACTACCTCAGCAGGAGGGCGGGCCGCTGTATTGAGCACGGCACAAGACACCGTCTTCACAGGTGCCCGCCCCACCACCCTCATGGCAAGCTGGAAGACAATCACTTTCCCTAGTGAAAGTTTCAGCTTATTAATGCGAACTTTCTTGAGCATACTCGGTAGGAATAGTGAGCGTATATCTAGTGAATATTCACTGCATCCTCACAACTACTCCCTCACACTACACGCCACATGACTACCGAGGCCTCACACCGTCACATGAATGTTGAAGCCTTACTCCCCCCCCCCCCCCCCCCCATCACACACGCACACACGGAACTGGTTAAGCCTAACCACTGACGAAGCCACTGGACGCCGGCTGGTTAACCCGGGGATCCGCATTATGGCAAAGTTGGTATGCAATTGAATCTGGACCTTGGCCATGCCGGGCAACCCTCCAGAGGGTACCCGCACCTGCAACACCCCAGTCCTCCTGCACTTAGTATGACTTGTGACTCTTGAAGGAACCTCTGACCAACACCTCACTTTCCCGGGCATTGGGCCTCTCCCCCCAGCAGACGGTGGACACCAGTGTGACACACAGGGGAACAGAAGAGAGCGGGAGGCGGCAGATAGTCACAGTAGTCACCGAGGGCCCGTGGTCAGTCACCCCAGCACACACCACTACCGGAAGTCCCGCCACCACCGCCTGTGCTGGCCTCGTCTGCACAATCTATCAATAACAGCTGGCGCAGTATGACAATAACTAGCGCCTCAACTCCTTGTATACAAATGTCGACCCTAAAAGCCAGAAGTAGAGACTTGTACTGCACGAGCGAAGACAAGTGTTGGAGACAGATCAAACACTGAGCATAATGGATAACGCCGCCAGACAGCCAGGCCGTGTGGACAGAGCCAAGCTTCCAGCGACCGCAACACACGCCGTCCGGGTCTAGTCAAAGTGCAAACAAAAAGGCGGCAGTAAAAAAAAAAAAAATAATGTCCCGAGGACTGGTGACGAGGCAGCCAAATCTTAATACGGCAGGAGGCGGCCGTGTGCCCTGCCACAAGCAAACATCAGCCTCGTACCCACCTCTAGTACCCAGGTATGTATTCAACCTTCCTCGTATAACTAGAGAATAAATATAATATATAATATTATATATATATATATATATATATATATATATATATATATATATATATATATATATATATATATATATATATATATATATATATATATATATATATATATATATATATAAGTGGAAGCACCATCGGAATTGTTCACGATTCATGAACGGAGAGCACAGCAGCAGCACCTTGACTGAGCCTGCTGCTGCTGCTGCAGCAGTCACTGGAGGAGCCGCCAGCTCCACCACTCAGGGTATCATCTTTGTATCATCACGTTCACAACCGCAAATCCCTCCTCAACCCCCCCCCCCCCCCCCATTGCCTATTATGTACAATGTATCTGCACAAGTTTTTATTTTAGTGTTGCATCTTCTACATGTGCACGTACGATGTATTTTGTGTTTGTGGTCTATTTAAGACACCTTATCTTGAGGGGGTTCCGAGGATCATGTCCCCGCGGCCCAGTTTCTGACCAGACCTAGTAGTTAGTGGACCGGAATAGATTTCCATGAGCCTACTTATTCATTTCAGCCAAACCTGTAATGATAGGAATGAAGACTGCGGTGGAAATTATGGAGGTATGAAGACGTGTTGGTGGAGCGAGGCCGACACACACGCCTGTGGTGAAGACCCTTCATAGTGGCCACAGAAGACCACACTTGATAGCTGCCTCTCCACTCTGGTGTAGTCTTAGGTCACCACCCCCAGTGCTGGTGGAGTCAAGGGGGGAACCACCCCCGGTAAAGGTTGTGTCAAGGGGGCACCACCCCCAGTGCTGGTGGTACGGGTTAACCCCCAGTGCTGGTGGTACGGGTTAACCCCCAGTGCTGGTGGTACGGGTTAACCCCCAGTGCTGGTGGTACGGGTTAACCCCCAGTGCTGGTGGTACGGGTTAACCCCCAGTGCTGGTGGTACGGGTTAACCCCCAGTGCTGGTGGTACGGGTTAACCCCCAGTGCTGGTGGTACGGGTTAACCCCCAGTGCTGGTGGTACGGGTTAACCCCCAGTGCTGGTGGTACGGGTTAACCCCCAGTGCTGGTGGTACGGGTTAACCCCCAGTGCTGGTGGTACGGGTTAACCCCCAGTGCTGGTGGTACGGGTTAACCCCCAGTGCTGGTGGTACGGGTTAACCCCCAGTGCTGGTGGTACGGGTTAACCCCCAGTGCTGGTGGTACGGGTTAACCCCCAGTGCTGGTGGTACGGGTTAACCCCCAGTGCTGGTGGTACGGGTTAACCCCCAGTGCTGGTGGTACGGGTTCACTACCAGGGACGCAATACACACCCCATGTATGACGACCCAGGGAAATAATACTTGGCCTATTATTATTGAAAGAAATTAAGTGATAAGCAGTTGAGAAAAACTAATGGTAACCTTGATATATTTATGCGGAGTCGTAGTTTGTTACAACGCGGCGCGAAGATTATTGCTGGAGAATAAAGAGTTGGAGACTGGAGAGCAGTAAGATGACACTGGTGACGAGCACAAGGAGACACGCCAGTGAAGGGTAGTGAGAGAGACGCCCGCCGTCAACGGACAGTAGTAAGCACGTTACAACACAGGAACGCTGCCACTAGTAATAAGTACAGCAAGAATGACAGGATATTATGGCGCGGCTCATTGTCACAAGACAACAATATCAAGCACAAAGCGAATGGAAACAGGAGGGAGGGAGGTAGCAAGAAGGGTAATGGCACGAGTGTTCAGGTGGCCGGGCAAAGAAACAAAAAAGCAGACCTTGGAGAGGACTGGTTCCGTCAACCCTCCTCCCCCATGACCCCTCAACACTCCGCTCCAGTACCACAAGTCAAGGGCACCAATGGGGACAGGCGAGTCCCTTGGGCGACCCATGGGGTAAACCCAACTAGAACCAACTGCCTGATGGGGTTCTGGCAGTTCTACTCCAAGCCCGGCCCGAGGCCAAGCTTGACTTGTGAGTGCTTGCTCCAACAGGCTGTTGCTTGCAGCGGCCCGCAGGCCCACATATCCGCCCCAGCCCGGTTGGTCTGACACTCCTTGAAGAAATTAATGTATAATGACTTACTGTAAATATATAGCTCTTCAAATAGAACATTCTTTGTAACTAGCTGACATGTAACTAACTATAAGGTGTGAAGGACAGATGCAATTATTTATGTAATAATTTAAGATGGGGTCTGATAAAGACCTTTTACCGCTCACAGGATGAGTATGGGGTACACAATAAACTAGCCGCCTCCGGCGGCAACAATCAATCAAATCCTTGAAGAAAATGATCAAGAGAAAACTAGAAGATGTCCACGGTTGTTCCTGTAATATTTCTTATGCTCGCTGGGAGGATGTTGAACAACCGTGCACCTCTGATGTTTATACAGTGTTTACTGTATAAACAGTAAAAAAAAAGTTTACTGTATATAAAGATTGTTTACTACAATCATAACTGTGATTGTAGTCATGGCACCCCACTTGAAGTGCGCATCCAACCCGATTTGGTTCACAATAAACGAGTTTTCTCGTGTCTTCTGAAACTTTAACCAACATCTGTATTGTAACTTGCAACTATGGTAGGTGCGCCAGACCCGTGCGAGGGGCAGGCAAGAGAGGGTAGAGAGGAGGTAGAGGAGCGGGTGGAGAGGAGCCTGCCAGACAAGCCAGTGGTGACACGTGTACACTGATACCTGTAAGAGTCGTCCACAAAATGTCAGCAAGCCGTATCCAGTCACCACCAACATGGTCTTGTGACTCACTTCACGAGACGGAGGAGGGAGGGGAGAGGGAGAGTGATAGGGAGGGAGAGAGGGGAGGGGGAGAGAGGAGAGGAGGGAATGGGAGTCAACCCTGGCCTCGGGCCGGGCTTTTGGAGTAGAAGAACTCCCAGAACCCCATCAAGCAGGGAGAGAGGAGGAGAGGGGGAATGTGTGAGAGAATTAGAGAGAGGAGAAGAGGGGGAATGTGTGAGAGAAGGAATGTGTGAGAGAAGGAATGTGTGAGAGAAGGAATGTGTGAGAGAAGGAGAGAGGATGAGAGGGGGGAATGGGAGAGAGGATGAGAGGGGGAAATGGGAGAGAGGATGAGAGGGGGGAATGGGGGGGAGGGAGGGGGGAATGGGGGGGAGGGAGGGGGGAGGGAGGGGGGAATGGGGGGGAGGGAGGGGGGAATGGGGGGGAGGGAGCGGGACCAGGTGGTTTCACGCGATAATGAGACAGGTTGAAGCAACTGAATATATTTAAGCAAGTGTGTCAAGTTAGTGGAGAGAGAATAATGAAGTGTCGCCTTGGAGAAGGAGCTGCTGGATGACGAGAGGCGAGGTGTGTGGCCAGGGACACACACACACACACGAGGCTTTAGGGGGCCTCGTAGCCTGGTGGATAGCGTGCAGGATTCGTAATTCTGTGGCGCGGGTTCGATTCCCGCACGAGGCAGAAACAAATGGGCAAAGTTTCTTTCACCCTGAATGCCCCTGTTACCTAGCAGTAAATAGGTACCTAGGAGTTAGTCAGCTGTCACGGGCTGCTTCCTGGGGTGTGTGTGTGTGTGGTGTGGGAAAAAAAAAGTAGTTAGTAAACAGTTGATTGACAGTTGAGAGGCGGGCCGAAAGAGCAAAGCTCAACCCCCGTAAAAACACAACTAGTAAACAAACACACACACACACACACACACACACACACACACACACACACACACACACACACACACACACACACACACACACACACACACACACACACTGTTCTGGCCAGCCAGGGAGGCTCCCACACTACACCAATGGGCTCACGTTATGGTCACCTTTAACGTGTTTAGTTTCCTAAGAAGATAAACAGGAAAGATCCGTACACGGTACCATTGTTATCCACCATCTGTATGTTCTCTCGAGATGATTTCGGGGCTTAAGAGTCCCCGCGGCCCGGTCCTCGACCAGGCCTCCTTTTTGTTACACATCCCCAGAAAGCAGCTTTGTCAGGTACCTATTTATTGCTAGGTGAACAGATGCATCAGGGTGAAAGACACTGCCAATTTGTTTCCTCCTCCGCCGGGGATCGAACCCGGAACCTTAGGACCACGAATCCCGAGCGCTGTCCACTTGGCCCTGACGGTTGACCATGACCATGCTCTCATTTTATGGCCAAATTAATTATACTTTTTAATTTAAAAGTGAGCGAAGGTGAGTCAAAGTAGACCACAGGGAGGGAGGGGCTTTGCGCTTCAAGTTGATGATGAAATGGGTTTGAGAGCATGCAATTTGCACACAAGATTTATTGGTCGACGTAATTTCTTGTTGAAGTTATTCAACGTCAACAAGGGCATCGCCGCCCACTGCCGCGCCACTACCTCGGCCGGCGGTGGTACCGGTGCGCAAGAGAAATATCCAATTAGACTTTATACAAGTCAGTTCTCGACTAAGTTATCTTGTCCAGCTGTTGTGCCTTGTGCCTTCCTCGTGCCATCCCAGAACACCAGATGTATCCATGTGTAAGGTGAGCTTCCACACTGCCGCTACACCACGGCCGCACTCCACCCCAGCAGCAGGTCCACACCATCGCCAGGTTCAGGCTCTAGCTGACTCCCTCCCTCCCAGTCGCCATCTTTGTGCTACAATATGAGGAGAGAAAACAATGTGTCGAGGCACTCTACGCAAGTACCAACCACCTAAACCACAAAATATTATAAAACACTACTGTATCAATTATTATTTTTCTGAAGAGTAATATTAAATTTCCTTATAATTTTGTGATTTACAAGCGAGCTTGTTTTAATATGCAAATATATGAATGATTGACTATTTCCCTAGTGTGGTTAAGAAAGTCTGACCAACCAGTCAGACCAAAGGGGGGAGCCGGTCGGCCGAGCGGACAGCACGCTGAACTTATGATCCTGTGGTCCCGGGTTCGATCCTGGGCGCCGGCGAGAAACAATGGGCAGAATTTCTTTCACCCTATGCCCGTTACCTAGCAGTAAAATAGGTACCTGGGTGTTAGTCAGCTGTCACGGACTGCTTCCTGGGGGTGGAGGCCTGGTCGAGGACCGGGCCGCGGGGACACTAAAAAAAAAAAAAAAAAAAAAAAGCCCCGAAATCATCTCAAGATAACCACATCCTGCGCACCTAACCCCCCCCCCCCCCCCCCCCCACCTCTGAGCAAGTGGGCCCCGCCAAGTTCCCAGCGACCCGTGACACTCTCCACCTCACAGCAACACCCTGAACACCACCACAAAACCTTCCAACACCACTGCTCAAAATCATCGCCATACTCCCTATCAACTATTACTAAATCTAGAAATAGGTCTATCAAACCTAAATGCATCTTTAAATTTATATAAATATTTGAACATAATTCTTTGACACGTAAAAGTTATTGTATGAAGATCTGTTACAAGTAGCCAAGAACAGCAACAAACTTGGATTTCTCATCCAAGGTGGAGACTAATATTCAAAATAAGATTTCAATCACCTCTCGGACATCAGCGACTGTGTCCATACTGATAGCCTGTACAAGTCTCCGGGACATGAGTGGGAAATAATGGTTCGTCTACTGTACCGTGAGGCGGGGCAACACTCGACTGATGGCCAGGCTCTCACATCCTAACACTACTGGCAGGCACTAAGTGACCCATTTCAGACCCCACTCACCATAACAAACGGCCGACAGTAAGGCTCAAATGTGAAAATTGGCGGTGGGAGCTGGAGCTGATGATTGGTAGGTCTATCAGGGCCCATGGCTGGTAACATGAACGCTCCCACACACACTATATGGAAGATGCTGATGAAGCTTGCTGACCTTCCCCCTCTCAATAATTTCATCAGTGACAATGCTAAATGCACAAAGCACTATCTAGCTACGGATGCCAAGGCACGACAATCATGAGAATAAGACACCATATTCACCGAAAGATGTCTACCAAACATACTCGAGATTGTTAAGCTGTATTCCATATCAGGCGTCAGTGAGACATGATATTTACGAGAAGCAACACGGCTCCTTCGAGGACATGCGCATCACAGATTCAGAATATGGGGGTCCATATTTCCCCCATCATGTAAGGCTGTGAAGGTAGGTGCCAGCAAGAAACATCACAGGTGGAGTGAGAGCCGTAGCCGCACCCAGAGGCTGTGACCAACAAAAACGCTGGAGTGAAGGTTCAGCCGCAGGTGCCAAGGATACCCAAGGTGCAGCGCGTGGGAAGCTGTTCCCCCATAAACACTCCACTAAACTGGTGCACCTTTTATCCTGCATCACAACCCACCAGGGGCACCAACCCACCAGGGGCACCAACCCACCAGGGGCACCAACCCACCAGGGGCACCAACCCACCAGGAGCACCAACCCACCAGGAGCACCAACCCACCAGGGGGCACAGGGGCGCTGGTGTACTTCATGTACTATGAGTACACACACCGCACAACCCAAGTTTGTAACATGAAAAATTCCTGACATAAGGGGCACTTTTGAAGGCGGGAAGCCATCCAGGCCATCTGTGTCAACACGGGCACAATGGCGGCTGACACCCACACTGGTTGCTCAACCCCCATGCCAGTACGACCGCTGCTAACAAGTCCACCACCATTACGGCTATTAACCTGCTACCACCGACCATTGCTAACACCAACGCTACTTTACTCACACAGGTTACTCTCCCCCACTCATACTAACCGGTTGGCCCAACACGATAAGCGAGCAGCGAAATTGCTATCAGAAGACTGCACAATCCCCCCCCCCCCCCGCCCCAGGGCCCACAGATGGCAAGATTATTAGGGGCGGACGCCACATCCTCGCTACTCTACCTTCAGCACTATAGTCATTTCACTAACCAGACACCAGGAGGCACCTTCATCTTCAACACCACTACCTTCCCTTACCCTCACTACCTTCCCTTACCTTCACCACCTTCCGTTACCTTCATCACATTCGCTACCTTTCACCACCCTCCCAACTCGTCACCAACTTCACTACCCTTCACGTCCTTCCCTGACGTTCTCAATTTCTTTACCCTTCAGCCGTTTCCATTCATCGTCAGTAACCATTTTCACTAAATACTATCATCAACAAACTGCACAAGAAAAACAAACACTTAATCAAGTAGAAAATAATATGCTAGATGAATCTTAGTAATGGCCTCTGGGATTAGGGATTATAAATAGTTATTGAATGCAATAGGGGCACGGGGGTCTGACCCCGACCCACTCCCCGGACAAAGACCACTCTGCAAAGTTTGGCGAGTCTAACCTCAAGTATTCAGCCCCAGCCTCAATTTATTTAGCTGGATTGTACCTGGATGGGGTTCTGGGAGTTCTGGGTACTACCCCCCAAGCCTGGCCCTGGGTCAGACTCGACCTGAGAGAGCTTGGTCCAACAGGCTTGGAGCGGCTCACAAGCCCATATATCTACCACAGCCCGGTTGGTCCGGCACTTCGAGAAAACTGGATAGTTTTCTTCAAGACGACGTCCACGTTTGTTCCGGCAATATTTCTTTTCCTTCCATATCGTTCCCACCAGTATGTTATTTTACTGACTGCCACTCTGGTATTTTCCAGAAATATATATTTAACTGGCCCTTCAGTATTTCCCATGTATATATTATTTGATACATTTCTTGTCTCATTTTAAAAGAGTACATTTGGAGAGCTTTGAGACGATAACAATAGTAAGGGTACTTTATCGTGTCTATAGATGTCGTGCATGTTCTGTGTCCCTTCTATTTCAAGTAGGGTTTTTTGTTTTGTTTTGATTTGTGTGTGGGGGGGGGGGGCGGGTGAGAGAGAGGGGGGGGGGCTAGGATTAAGGGAAGAAACTGGGAGTGGGGGAGGGGCAGGGAGTGGGGGGGAGAGGCAGGGTGTGGGGGGGGAGAGGCAGGGAGTGGGGGGAGGAGGAGGCAGGGAGTGGGGGGAGGAGGAGGCAGGGAGTGGGGGGAGGAGGAGGCAGTGAGTGGGGGGGAGGAGGCAGGGAGTGGGGGGGAGGAGGCAGGGAGTGGGGGGGGAGAGGAGGCAGGGAGTGGGGGGGAGAGGAGGCAGGGAGTGGGGGGAGAGAGGAGGCAGGGAGTGGGGGGAGAGAGGAGGCAGGGAGTGGGGGGAGAGAGGAGGCAGGGAGTGGGGGGAGAGAGGAGGCAGGGAGTGGGGGGGGGAGAGGAGGCAGGGAGTGGGGGGAGAGGAGGCAGGGAGTGGGGGGGAGAGGAGGCAGGGAGTGGGGGGGGAGGAGGAGGCAGGGAGTGGGGGGGGGGGAGGAGGAGGCAGGGAGTGGGGGGGAGGAGGAGGCAGGGAGTGGGGGGGGGGGAGGAGGAGGCAGGGAGTGGGGGGGGGGAGGAGGAGGCAGGGAGTGGGGGGGGGGGAGGAGGAGGCAGGGAGTGGGGGGGGAGGAGGCAGGGAGTGGGGGGGAGGAGGCAGGGAGTGGGGGAGGGAGGAGGCAGGGAGTGGGGGAGGGAGGAGGCAGGGAGTGGGGGGGAGGGAGGAGGCAGGGAGTGGGGGGGGGAGGGAGGAGGCAGGGAGTGGGGGAGGGAGGGAGGAGGCAGGGAGTGGGGGAGGGAGGAGGCAGGGAGTGGGGGAGGGAGGAGGCAGGGAGTGGGGGAGGGAGGAGGCAGGGAGTGGGGGAGGGAGGAGGCAGGGAGTGGGGGGGGAGGGGGGAGGCAGGGAGTGGGGGGGGGGAGGCAGGGAGTGGGGGGGCGCAGAGACATGCACAAAATTTGAGGGCGTGAGCCAGGACAGATGACCGTGGGCAACATTTACCGTGGGCGGGAGAGTCCAGTAACCCTCACACTGCTCTCTACCACACACCAACCTGTCACCACCACGCCCATCATATCTCAACAACAATCACTATCTATTACACCATCACACGCTCTACACTCTCAAATACACAGGCGTATTTGGTAGTGATGATGAGGAACCTGACCACCCTGGGCAGCGTGCACAGTCACTGTGCGGTGCGTTATATAAACACTGGAAACTCCAGTTCAACGGGGGAGGACGATCCATCAGCCCGCCGCCTCAAAGGTGAGACTGACGTGCCATACTTGTGGAGACATTAATTAATGCTGACATTAATGCTGACTAAATGTAAATCGTGTATCAGCGCCCTGTTACACCAGTTGTATTCAAAGAGGGTTTGATCCACTTAACCTGTGAATCTATTCATGACGGACCGTTCTGAGGCTGTGCTCTTGTTTTTAGAAATCGATGTTATATTTCAAGTTACAAATTTTAAATACCATGTTACCGATATTACTTTGTTGCCAATATAAATATATGTAATTGTTAACGTGACTGTTTCCAAATTCATGTCTTCACAGCTGAAGAAGCAATAATTTCTTGATATAAAAAAGTAGACTTAATTTACGTTGTGTATACTTTGTTATAACGAATTCATCAGTGTCTATATAATATTGAAACATCGCTGTTGTGTAAACTATTTTGTTCACATTTTGAACATCATGTCAACTGGCGTTTTAATTATACTGAACATAACTAATGATTAAAACTTAAGCTATCATCTGGCTTGTGCAAATAATGTACTTGTATTTTGTTAGAGGGGAAGACAAGCAAGGGAGAGATGAAGGGACAGAGAGACCGGGTACCCACAAACGGTAGCTCATGATCTAACCCTACATTGTTCACCTCTTATGGAGGCCCAGTGACTCACTCCCTCTTCCTACCTTACTCATTACCTACTACTATTAAAACCTACCACCTTACCTTGCCAACCATACCAGATATACATATTTATTAAATTACAATCTGCTCGCTGATACAACCTTCCGCACATATGTTTGGAGGGTGTGAAGGCTGAGATAGGAGTCAGCAGGCCGGCATAAGAGACAGTGAGGTGGACGAGTAGAGGGCGTGAAGCGCGCACAGGCCCACCGGCCAGCCAGGGACGGGAACAAGCGTACTGGACACACCATCCTCATCAACCAGGCTGGGATTCGCATGTCAGGCTGCGAGCAGCCGCGTCCAACAACCTGGTTGACCAAACCATCCAGCAGGCGACCGGACCGCGGGGACGTTGACCCCCCAGAATCCAGGCAAGGTAGGACACACACATCTCTGTACTGATAATGATGCAGGCCGCCGGAATATGTCACTGCACGACATCAGTGTTGTCAGGCCATCAACCTATTCTCCTGCACCCGCCGCCACCTTAACACCGGCAAATTAAAGTTTGCTCTTATTATGTCATTATCACGACATAAGAAAACAAGTAGAGATATGGTCGACACATTTCCCTGGAGGTGTGGGAAGAGGAAGGACGACCTTGGAGGCCACCGCGTGGGAGAATCACACTTTCTCACACACTGCCACAGGCGCACCCCCAAAGTCACTAGGTGACGCATGCGCCCTTCTAGGAAAGTAGTAGTGATGTTTCCCTAGGGACCGAACAGATGTGCTGGCTGCTGAAGGTGACCATATTGAATTCTTCATACCCAAGACTCTTCTACAAATTTGCGGTATTGTCAGGCAACATCACTGTGACAAGGTAACTGAGGAAAGGAGGATAGAAGCACAAATCAGTGAATCTATACGATGGTACAACATGGTTGCAGCTGGCAATGCCAATCATTAAGGACGAAGAGGAGGAGGCCGCGGGAGAGAATCCGTCTTGGATACAAGTATCCATGGAGATTTGATCCATGGTTTCAAATATTAAACCTTATTATACCCAGCCCCCTGCAACAGTTTGTACTCTTGCCACAAGGACCCAACTCCTGCAACAGCCTCCACCCAGACATTGTCGTTCACTTGTGCAATAATAATGAGTATCAAGAGTGATGAGGTGAGGCGAGGAGCCACAATAAACTTCACGCCGCCTCAACTTCCTTATTGTGCTGAAGGCCAACCACTGGTGGGTGCCGTTAGTGCCTGGTACTCTGCCCAGAGACGTGAGACACCAGCCGGACTGACGGAGGTGAGGAGATATACGCGTGTGAGGCTTATGACAGCAACAGGTGGCTCCCTCCCACACACCCTCCACCCTGTCAAGGTTACCCTGGCTCTTAATTAATAGCTTGGACAGTCTCTCTGTACATGACCCGTCACGCTCTCCTGCAAGTCCACCCTTTGTCCAGCCTCTTTCCCCCCACCCTTCCCCTGCCACACCCCTCCCTCTGGAAGCCACCTCCATCCACAACTTAAGGCCAGATTCGACAAAGATTCCGAATGTGAAGACAAATAATAATAATAATGCAACAAGAACAGTAGGTGGAGCATAAAAAGCTACACTTCACTTCCCAAGAGGTGAAGTACCTCGCCCTTCCCCCGAAAATCCCTGCCGCTCCCCGGCTCTGGAAACGCTACTCCAACGGGGCATAGGTATATCCACTCTCGGGTCAACACAATGATAAGGCGGCGGCTTACTGGCGGCAAGGCACTCGCGACTCTTCACGCAAACCCTAATACTGTCACCTCTAATGTTTCAGTTGTGGTCGTCACAGGTGGAGGTGCAACACCTGGCCACTGCCGGCGCTTGTCCCACCCCTCCCGGGAAACCTGTGGGACAGGGCACCACGGGGAACCTGTGGGACCGGGCACCACGGGGAACCTGTGGGACAGGGCATCACGGAGAACCTGTGGGCGGCTAGGCTGCTGGAAGACATTAAAATAGTAACTATCGTGTAGGCGGCGACACACTCGGGCGACCCGGGGATGACACAATCGGGTGGGCCAGGAAGTTGTGTAAGGTTATGGTGGAGTGAGCTATCACTACCCTCCATATATTATGGTTCCAGTTGTAATTTGCCATTGTAACATTTAATGAACCTTGTGTGCTTCAGTGCTCAATAACTCACGGCATAATGTGGACTAACCGGTGTCTAACACTGTCTCTGGAGGACAAAAAATGTATACATGCTGTTTAGCGTTGTATATATGAATGGCCACGTCTGTCTTGGAAAAAAAATAACTGAACAACCCTCCAGCAGGCGAGGGAGGCCACTGCCCTCCAGCAGGCGAGGGAGGGAGAGGGGACCAAGGTGGGGAGGCAGAGTGAGGGAGGAGCGGGTGTCAGCACACACACGGTGTCAACACTACAGGTCAGGTGACGATGACGGGACCCTGAAGACGAGGAGGTCGTGACCACCACAGATGGTACACGTGTTCTCATCACCCGACATTCCTGCTGTACCTTCACCCTGGGCCATGACTCACCCTCTCCCCCGCCTCCCACACCCCGCCCCATCTCCCACTTAGTACAAGGCCTTCCACACCCACTCCTCCTCCAACCTTCTTGAGGTTATCTTGAGATGATTTCAGGGCTTAGCGTCCCCGCGGCCCGGTCCTTGACCAGGTCTCCATTTTGTTACACACCCCAGGAAGCAGCCCGTAGCTGCTGTCTAACTCCCAGGTACCTATTTACTGATAGGTGAACAGAGCATCAAGGTGAAGGAAACTTTTTCGCCCATTTGGCTCCGCCTTCACCGGGGATCGAACCCGGAACCTCAGGACTACGAATCCGATGCTCTGTCCACTCAGCTGTCAGGCGCCTAGTAACATCTGCAGGAGACACCATTCACTAGGACCATGAAACAAATGAACATGAACTAAACCCGACAAGAAAAATCCAAAATACTTTCCCATGTACAAAATCATAATAATGGACTTGTACTTTTAATAGAACAGCGGAGAAAAAGCGAAATCCTAAAAAAAAAGAGGTTCGACACGAAATACAAAAATCTTTATATTTTTTTAGAATATTTAAATATTACAAAATAAAATGCACGAACACGGCAAAACTTTAAACAAATATTTACAGCACGTCCAGCATTCAGGCAGCCGACTCCTGCAACTCTATATTTACACAAGTGATGTAACACGGGCTGTTGGGGATACGGGAGGTCCCCCTTCCACCCCCCCCCACCCCCCTACAACCACTAACCCCTCCCCCTACAGCCACTAACCCCTCCCCCTACAGCCACTAACCCCTCCCCCTACAACCACTAACCCCTCCCCCTACAACCACTAACCCCTCCCCCTACAGCCACTAACCCCTCCCCCTACAGCCACTAACCCCTCCCCCTACAGCCACTAACCCCTCCCCCTACAGCCACTAACCCCTCCCCCTACAACCACTAACCCCTCCCCCTACAACCACTAACCCCTCCCCCTACAACCACTAACCCCTCCCCCTACAGCCACTAACCCCTCCCCCTACAGCCACTAACCCCTCCCCCTACAGCCACTAACCCCTCCCCCTACAGCCACTAACCCCTCCCCCTACAGCCACTAACCCCTCCCCCTACAGCCACTAACCCCTCCCCCTACAGCCACTAACCCCTCCCCCTACAACCACTAACCCCTCCCCCTACAACCACTAACCCTCCCCCTACAACCAGCGCCGCCACCACCACTGACGTCGCCCACCACAACCCGTCCTCCTAATAACACGTCATATTTTGACATACTTTAGCCAAGGACAAAAATTATCGTGTTTACAAATCGTAGCGGCCAGCGAAATTAACCATGCCGAATTTTCTATTCGTGGGTCCTTTGGAAGGTTAGGGTAAGGCACTTTATCTTCAGTACGACAGTTTCTTGACGTTGGGAACTCGCGTGAGAACGAGTTGAATGATCAGGCTGGACGAAGGTGACCTGGGTAGTTACTGGGACAGTCTGCCTCACCTGGGTAGTTACTGGGACAGTCTGCCTCACCTGGGTAGTTACTGGGACAGTCTGCCTCACCTGGGTAGTTACTGGGACAGTCTGCCTCACCTGGGTAGTTACTGGGACAGTCTGCCTCACCTGGGTAGTTACTGGGACAGTCTGCCTCACCTGGGTAGTTACTGGGACAGTCTGCCTCACCTGGGTAGTTACTGGGACAGTCTGCCTCACCTGGGTAGTTACTGGGACAGTCTGCCTCACCTGGGTAGTTACTGGGACAGTCTGCCTCACCTGGGTAGTTACTGGGACAGTCTGCCTCACCTGGGTAGTTACTGGGACAGTCTGCCTCACCTGGGTAGTTACTGGGACAGTCTGCCTCACCTGGGTAGTTACTGGGACAGTCTGCCTCACCTGGGTAGTTACTGGGACAGTCTGCCTCACCTGGGTAGTTACTGGGACAGTCTGCCTCACCTGGGTAGTTACTGGGACAGTCTGCCTCACCTGGGTAGTTACTGGGACAGTCTGCCTCACCTGGGTAGTTACTGGGACAGTCTGCCTCACCTGGGTAGTTACTGGGACAGTCTGCCTCACCTGGGTAGTTACTGGGACAGTCTGCCTCACCTGGGTAGTTACTGGGACAGTCTGCCTCACCTGGGTAGTTACTGGGACAGTCTGCCTCACCTGGGTAGTTACTGGGACAGTCTGCCTCACCTGGGTAGTTACTGGGACAGTCTGCCTCACCTGGGTAGTTACTGGGACAGTCTGCCTCACCTGGGTAGTTACTGGGACAGTCTGCCTCACCTGGGTAGTTACTGGGACAGTCTGCCTCACCTGGGTAGTTACTGGGACAGTCTGCCTCACCTGGGTAGTTACTGGGACAGTCTGCCTCACCTGGGTAGTTACTGGGACAGTCTGCCTCACCTGGGTAGTTACTGGGACAGTCTGCCTCACCTGGGTGGTTACTGGGACAGTCTGCCTCACCTGGGTGGTTACTGGGACAGTCTACCAGACCTGCCTGACCTGGGTGGTTACTGGCACAGTCTACCAGACCTGCCTGACCTGGGTGCAGGCTGGCCAGAGCTGGACTGTCCTCACTGTAGATGTGTCTAGGGTTAGATCTGTAGGTTAAGGCGAGGCACCACCTACGGACTCGGGACAGGTAGAGGCAACAGTGCAAACTATCATCATCACCCACGATCAGTGAAATGAATATATTAAGAGACACCGGAGGTTGTAGAATAGTTGTAGAATCGGGTGCCATAGGCACAATCAGAGAACACTGCATATGTTCCAGGTACATGGAAGAACGACCAACAAATCAGCAGTGATAAATTCCGGCTATTTAGATACTTGGAACATACCTGGAGACGGTTTAGGGAGTAAGTGTACTCCGAGCCCGGCCTGAGGCCAGGCTTGACCCAGACTAGATGGGGACACCCTTCAAGTCATGATACACTACACTACACGCAAACATATCCCACGGAACATATAAAAAGGATCTAGGAATAATGAAGTTAGAAGACCTAATGTTCAGAAATCATAAAGCAACGTTTGCCGGCGATGGTTAACTAATTACGTTATCCTGAGGTTATCTTGACATGATTTCGGGGCTTTAGTGTCCCCGCGGTCCGGTCCTCGACCAGGCCTCCACCCCCAGGAAGTAGCCCGTGACAGCTGACTAACTCCCAGGTACCTATTTTACTGCTAGGTAACAGGGGCATCAGGGTGAAAGAATCTCTGCCCATTGTTTCTCGCCGGCGCCCGGAATCGAACACGGGACCACAGGATTCCGCGTCCAGTGTTCTGTCCTCTCAGCCGCCGGCTCCCCTTCCCTACGTCATCATAATTTACAATCCTGAGTAATGAAGATCTGGGTATAATAGAGCGCCACCAACTCTTAACACTTTTACGGGCTATTCATGCCCGTGCCATCTCTTGGGTGACTTAATCTTAATCAATCTTAACACTTGTCTAAACTTCCTCGTCGCGTTTGTCTCCCTCTTGGAAGACAAGGTTTACACACACAACGGTACCAGACGCGCCCAGTGATCCAGCCATACAGAATGAAGCGTGTGTGTTTAACTTTACAGTTTAGTCCTATTGTCTCGTGTATGACCCTGTCCTGGGTAGCACGACAGAGGATCGTAAAAAATAATTGAATTACTCCGTTTAGGCAAATTTGTATATAAATTTAGTAAATAAAGATGTTAATAATAAGTGGTATTGTTGGGTCCGGTTCTCTCAGCTGTGACGACCACTGTTGGAAGTTAACAGCTTTGTGAACCTAATCCAGAGCTCAATTGAAGGTCGTTTATACAGCGACAACGACCTCCTTGTTAGTGTGACCGGTGACTGACTTAATATATCACACGCCTGAGACAGCAACACCAAGCTCACGTTACACGGCGCGCGCACACACCCAACACCACACCACACACACCCAACACCACACCACACACACCCAACACTACACCACACACACTCCCAACACCACACCACACCATAAACAACCAGTGAATCTCAATAATACCCGAAACATACAGCCTCGCTCCTGTGCAAGCTAAGTCCACTACGGGCTCACCATAGCCCGTGCTACTTGGAACTTTAGTCTAGAGTAGCTGAACCTAAAAACAACAAGAAGAAACTGTGGGAGGGGCAACAGCAGTGCCCCTCCCACAGTGCTTGGAGCACAGGAGACAAGATGTCCCAAACCAGTTTGGTTAACACACCCTGGTTCAATACTACACCAATAGAAACATTCAGCGGGTCATTCGTGCCTTACAGGGTACCGAATTCGCAGTCCACTGACTGTTCGATTCTCGGCCAAAATAAATGGGTATAATTTATTTCACCTGATGCCTCTATTCATCTAGCAGTAAAATAGGTAACTGGGAGTTAAATGCTGCGGGTTACATCCTGGCGGCGTGTGTGTGAGAAATATATGTAGTAGATCAACCAACCTCCAGGTTGGTCGTCTGGTCAACCAGGCTGTTGGACGCGGCTGCTCGCAGCCTGAAGTATGAATCACAGCCTGGTTAATCAGGTATTCTTCGAAGGTGTTTGTCGAGTTCTCTCTTGAACACCGAGAAGCCGGCCAGTTATGCTCCTTATGTGTAGCAGGAGAGTGTTGAACAGTCTCGGGCCCTTGATGTTGATAAGAGTTCTCCCTGAGCGTACCCTTACCGACCTCGGCTCTGATGCTGGATTAAGAAGACAAAGCTCCATCCTCATCTGTCACAGTTATCAGCGTTGTGTTGAAGGTGCAGCATCCGGCCGGAAGTTTACTGCCCTGCCTAACGCCGAGTCTTCCGCACGAGGTTTAAGATTAACGCACAAGATTCAAGTCCTGTTAAGAGGTTTTGTGTGTCGACGATGGTTTTGCGTAGCGGATTTTATTTATTTATATAAAGTACATAGGCAGTTATGTGGCTACCCTGAACTAAATGGATGGCTGTAGAGTTTATATCACGACTGCTCGAGTAGCTCGCGACATAAATCATGATACAATCTCGCAAGATGCTTTACCATAATGTGCCATGCAGGCTCTTGGCCAGCACTCGCAAGCTGTGCCTGGATTATGAGGATATCCTCGGAAACATAATGAATAAAGTAACTGCAAAGCTCTTGGTACCAAATACCGGCGGGTCTAAGCTCTCCAATAATTAAAGACATTCAATAACCTATTGTTGGGGAGTATGTCCCAAGTGGTGTTGGCGGAGTTTACACGTGGAGTGCTCAATGGTGAGACGCGCCACCTGCCACACGTGGAGTGCTCAATGGTGAGACGCGCCACCTGCCACAGTGGAGTGCTCAATGGTGAGACGCGCCACCTGCCACACGTGGAGTGCTCAATGGTGAGACGCGCCACCTGCCACACGTGGCGCTAGCCCCAACCTCATCCTGACAACTAACAAAGTCTTGTGGTCGACGTGTTGTCCATATATGTGCGTCACACAAACAGAAATATAAATACGTTACACTGATACTTCCCGGCCTTTAGAGTGTGACTTGTCTTTTATGAGAGGATCATGTGAGGAGACGTTGAGAGGTGGGAGCAGGGAGGCCTGCTGAGTGGGCCTAGTGCTCCCCGGCCGCCACCTCCCAATAAGGCAATAACCTCGGCCAATGTTCAGGCCAGCCAGGAGCGCCACACAACTACACCGCCGGTTTACCTCCACCCTATGTCGGTAAACTGGCCAAGCAGCATTATGCTGCCAACACCTGGTTCATCATCCCACGGCTGTCTCAGCCTGTCTAACCTCCCTCGCCCTTAGTGAGGCAGAGTGCTAAAACTGTTGGGAACTCCGGCAGGAGGCATCACTGACGGGAGGGATGTGGCAGCCAGCCAGTCAGCCCGGGACCCGCCCTTCCTACACCTCTCCTGTCACTCTCCACCCGCCTTTTCCCACCATACCTGTCCTCTCATATTCCCCATCGCTCAATCTATTCAGACTCTAGGGGTGTACACACCCCGGTTTCCAGTACACGGGGACAAAGACCAGCGAGTGTATTACATTACCAGATAAGTGCACGCACGCACACACACGGGAGAACACTCGCAAAGCAGACCACACCAACGCCTGGTGTACAGGCTGCACCCACAATAAACAGAATGAAAGTGGAAGATGTTGAAGTTGTTAAAGATTCGCTACCTGGAACAAAAAGTTCCAAGTAACACGGTCTATGGTGAGCCCGTAGAAGTGGAAGATCCGGACAGCAGCTTCATACACAATATCCTTACCCCCTGAAAAATGTAAGAGATATCAATCTGAACGCTGCAGATTTTGAAAGCGAAATTGACAACATGGCCATGCACTCGGTCAAGGGTCCTGAATCCGTGGAATTCAATATTGATAAAGAAATGCAAAGTGACAACAGCATAGGGATTCGGTATAGTGTTTGGAGATAAAGCGTAGACACGGGATATAACCAGAGGCACTTGTATCAGCAGATACAGCCCTTTACACAAGGGAGGGAGCAAAGCATTGTCTAGGAATTATAGACCAGTCGCACTAACGTCCCACATAATGCAAGTTTTTGAGAGTGTGAACAAGAGTCAGTTCTTGAGTTTTATAGACACGAATGACCTCCACAAGCCAGGTCAACATGGATTTAAGAGCGGGAAGATCATGCCTTTCGCAGCTACTCGACCACTATGACAAAATTACTGATGCCTTAGAAGAAAAACAGAATGCAGATGAGGCACGACTTGTGACAGCTTGGTCCAGCAGGCTGTTGCTTGGAGCGGCCCGCAGGCTCAAATATTCACTTAAGTCCTGTTCTGGCACTTCTTAAAGAAAACAGTCGAGTTTTTCTTTCACCTTTGTTCCGGCAATATTCCATGCATTCCTCCTTGCTGGGAGGATATTGAACAGCCGTGGATCTCTGATTTTCAGTGTTCTCTGATTGTACCTATGGCACCTATACTCTTCACTGGCTCTGTTCTGAATTTCCTGCCATATAGTTCACCCTCCACCATGACATACAACACGGCCGCCGTGTTGGTGACCTCTCCTCACTAACAGCTAACGCAGCCACCCTACAGCCCCAGGAGGCTGCCTCATCTCGACCAGGTTTCTATCCCAGGTCCAAATTTCCCCAGAGGCGCTCAAGAATCCAACTCCTGAAATCTCTTTAGGATGGCTCGTTTCTTATCGCTTCTCTCACATGGTGGCTGTTGCTTTCCTCTACAAGAGGATTCAAACTCCTGCGCGCTTCTCCGTGGAAGAGGTCGGGGGTCAACCCCCAGTCCTCCTCTCCGACAATAGGGAATCAAACCCCTCCCGCGCCCCTTTCAGGCAGGGTGTGGGGTCCAAACTAATGCTCATCCTAGACGCTAAGGCAGCGTCTGGGATGCTCTCGGACGTAGGTTCGAACCCTCGTCACGGCCCTTGTGGATTTGTTCCTTTGATGCATCACGCTATTGTGATTTTGTGTGCAATGCTCTCCTCTAAAGCGGAAGTGGGTGGGGGGGCTAACCCCCACCCCTTATCTTGTCCCGGGAGGGGAGGTGGGGGGGGAGGGGAGGTGGGGGGGGAGGGGAGGTGGGGGGGGAGGGGGGGGGGAGGGGAGGTGGGGGGGGGCGATAGTGAAGAGCGAGAAGCGAGAGAGAGGTGGGGGTGGGGGGGGGAGAATCCCTTCCCCTCTTCTCTCACGGGATGGACGAGGGGAAGGGATTCATTATATTTCTCAAGACTATTAGTATGCGTAGAGCAAGGTTACCAGGGTCCTTGAGGCACGTCACTCATCACATCCATCATGCACGGATGTGGTACATCACCTTCCTTCTCTAACCCCAAGTTTAACGTAAACTTAAGAGCAGGATACCTTCTCTGAACCCATCTTGTCCACTGGTGTACAAGTCGTCCCTTAAGGACTTACCGCCCCTGGTCGTGGGGCGGTATAGTTGGCACTGTTTTCTCTGGCACCCACAATCTCAAGCTAACTGGACGGTAGTTTTAAGTGCCAATTTCCCCCGCCGCCATTATTGAATACTGACGAACAATGAGTAGTTCCCAGTCATTGGGTTCCTCGCCGCCTTCGTGACTAGTCAAATGTTACCATCAAGACCGGCTGATCTGATTAGCTGTTTTGATTTGCATTCAGTTTGCATAAATACTTTGCCGTTTCGAGGCAGTTCATACGATAAATATTTAATGTTATTTTCTGACCCTGCAAAACTTTTTCCTGACTGGCAATATAATTTTGTTTAGGTTCTTGGTTGTGAAGACAGAGGTGACGGCCGCCATGTTGAGTAGTGCTCTTGTAGTGTCTGTGAACCCCCACACTGTGTATGGCTTGTATTGTCTGTGAACCCCCACACTGTGTGTATCTTGTATTGTCTGTGAACCCCCACACTGTGTGTATGGCTTGTATTGTCTGTGAACCCCCACACTGTGTGTATCTTGTATTGTCTGTGAACCCCCACACTGTGTGTATCTTGTATTGTCTGTGAACCCCCACACTGTGTGTATCTTGTATTGTCTGTGAACCCCCACACTGTGTGTATCTTGTATTGTCTGTGAACCCCCACACTGTGTGTATCTTGTATTGTCTGTGAACCCCCACACTGTGTATCTTGTATTGTCTGTGAACCCCCACACTGTGTGTATGGCTTGTATTGTCTGTGAACCCCCACACTGTGTGTATGGCTTGTATTGTCTGTGAACCCCCACACTGTGTGTATGGCTTGTATTGTCTGTGAACCCCCACACTGTGTATATCTTGTATTGTCTGTTAACCCCTCCCCCAGTGTGTATGGCTTGTATTGTCTGTGACACCCCCACACTGTGTGTATGGCTTGTATTGTCTGTGACACCCCCACACTGTGTGTATGGCTTGTATTGTCTGTGACACCCCCACACTGTGTGTATGGCTTGTATTGTCTGTGACACCCCCACAGTGTGTGTATGGCTGCCACCCTCCCCCCCGACCTTCCCCAGCTTGTGTGGTGGAGCGCTGCACCCCAGGCTTCCAGTTGAGAGCTCCAGCACAAAAGTGAGTTTAAAGTTGTAGTCATGAAACACATGAGGAATTTACACCCACGCTGCCACTACACCCAAAACACAGCCTCGCCACACCATGCCACGCCCATAACCACACCCACGCTGCCTCGCCACACCATGCCACGCCCACGCTGCCGCCACACCATGCCACGCCCATAACCACGCCCTCGCTGCCACTACACCCAAAACACAGCCTCGCCACGCCCATAACCACACCCATGCTGTCTCGCCACACCATGCCACGCCCATAGCCACACCCACACTGCCGCCACACCATGCCACGCCCATAACCACACCCACAAGAGTACTCTCACAGCCTCCCGTTATGACCGCAGGGATACCTGAAGATAACGGTCACCACAATCTTCGGAGGCGAGACATGTGGAGGGAGAGGCAGCTGCGAGGACCGTGGAGAGCGAGGACCCTAGAGAGGACTGGTGGTGGTGGTGGTGAGAGGGAGATACAGTGTAGTGGAAGAAATCCCAGTGTGGGATGGTGAAGATAGAGGGAGTGCATTGGCTAGAGAAGTGATGGTCATAAGAGTTTTTTTTTCCGGGAGAGGAGGGAGGGGGGGGGAGGGAGCGTCAAGCCATTATGACTATATAGCTCTTGGAAAAGGGAGGAGGTGGGTTAGGAAGTAAAGCGGGTGGAGAGGCACAAGGAAAAGTTTGAAAATGGGAAATATAGTTTATGAGAGCGATAGTGTGTGTGTGTGTGTGTGTGTGTGTGTGTGTGTGTGTGTGTGTGTGTGTGTGTGTGTGTGTGTGTGTGTGTGTGTGTGTGTGTGTGTGTTTGTTTTAAGCTAAGTTAATCTTGCTCGCTCTGTCAGGGAGCTGTGAGGTTTCTCACATGTATCTCAGCATATGTATGTATGTATGTATGTATGTATGTATGTATGTATGTATGTATGTATGTATGTATGTATGTATGTATGTATGTATGTCTATAGATGAATACTGTGTAGCATTCACATATACACACTACGATACTTTCACACGCTTTGATGGTGTTTAAGGTTCTTGAAATAATCAATAATGATAGTATTTATTTAGTTTTAAGACGGGGGAGGTGATTCTGATCAGTATTTCAGATCTAAGACCATGAGTAGATCGAGGCTCTGGGACCCACCTGTCCTCCTACAAAGAAGGTCGCTTTTCGCTCGTGTGTGTTTAAAGCCAAAAACTTTCATGCTAGAAAATGGAAGCGGCTCCCGAAAGTGACGTACTGTCCCGTTTTCTGCCTGGGGTCCTCGGGTAGGTTAGGAAAGGACACTTTAAATTGACTTTTTTCTTGACGTTGGGAAACCTTAGGAGGACGGGCTGCTTGGACCACCAGCTGGAGGACTGGACGTACCATCTTGGGCCACAGCTGGCCCAAGAGAGAGCCTAATCAACTGTAGCAAGGACAAGTAGGTGAGTACAGTCCAGTTTGTGTACACACACAGGAGACGCTGACAAAGCTACATAGCTTTATTGTCACCAACCATCATTATATGATGCTCTACATCATATGATGAGCACACACCACCACCCTCACCCTGCCACCCGCTGCACACCTCAACTCCACACTCGCCACTTTCTATGCCACCAGCTACATGAAACAACCAGTTTCTTTCTAAATTCCCGAAGGAAAGTAATATATACATAGCCTGTGTATACTTTCACCACGGGTACCCGTGGTGCCTCTAGGGGTGCCCGTGGTGCCTCTAGGGGTGCCCGTGGTGCCTCTAGGGGTGCCCGTGGTGCCTCTAGGGGTGCCCGTGGTGCCTCTAGGGGTGCCCGTGGTGCCTCTAGGGGTGCCCGTGGTGCCTCTAGGGGTGCCCGTGGTGCCCCCAGGGTATAGTAGCCCAGCACACTATAACTCCCTCAACATTCCTGTAAATTGTCAATTGATGCCAAGATTGTAATTAGCCTTATCGCTTGACCTTGACGAAGACTGCCACAACTGGTTACAACACTCATAATTATACAACACTGGCGGTAAGCAGGTCCTGCCCTCCACATGTTGAAGTATTACTAGTATTAATTACTAGACAAATTGTTAATTAAAAAATGTTTTCCAGGACGAGTGTGACCTTGTACAGGGAACCGGAGTGTCTCCAAGCTTGAGGCGAGGATCACAGCCTGGCGAGGAGCGCACCGTTGTCATCCACGTTTACGTTGCAATCCGCAAGGTCTCCAGCGAGTATTTTGTTAATACTTGCACATTCCAAGCTCGGTGGCCGAGACTTGAACCACCGCTCGCGCCATGCAAAGCAGAGTGTTGTACCACTGGACTACCACACCACACACTTTGGGAGGGAGGGAATTAGCAGGGGGAAAGTGCCAAGCCATTACGACTATATAGCACTGGGGAGGGATCAGGATAAGGATTTGGGATGGGACGGGGGGAAGGAATGGTGCAAAACCCCTTGGACGGTCGGGGACTGAACGCCGACCTTGGGGACACTATTTTTCAACAAATTCGACCCCCCTTACCCGGGTGCATGCAGGATTCATTGTTTACTATTTCACTGCCTACACCTGGACATCCTGATCTTGTTTTTCTCCCCGCTACACAGATGTTGGCTGCCCTCAGGCCGTCAGCCATGGTCACAACCACGGGTAAAACACGACTGCTTCCATCCAGCCGCCCCTACTGCCCCAGGACTAACAACCACAACACACCTCCCACAGCACAACCCAATATTCCTCACCAGTTAACATTTTTCTGTTAAGAGCAGAGATCCTCTGACCGCAGGTGTAATACTCTCAGAGACTAGATGTGAGACACAGCTTCCAAATGAAGTGGGAGGGGGAAAGGGGGTGGCGGCGGCGGTAGCGGGAAAAGGGGTGGCGGCGGCGGTAGCGGGAAAGGGGGTGGCGGCGGTAGTGGGAAAAGGGGTGGCGGCGGTAGCGGGGATAGTTCAAGCGGGGACAGAACATGTCGCCACTGTGAATCATGTCGGGAGAGTAGCGGGAAATCTCGATACGAAATGTGCTGGATAATCCTCATTATTACGGCCGACATTAAGTAACAGTAGTGTTCACTACTTTATTACAGGTAAACGTTGTTGTTGTTGGCGTGTTCACACTTAAACACTTGCCTACATATAACAAAGATACATTTGGGATTTAAACAGATGAATGTCTAACGTCCAAGTCAACACTGAAGTACAAAATATATAATATTTGCAGACACAGACCAAATGTGGCGACTTAAGAGGTGAGGTAAGGAATGTACACACTACCTGCAGGACGGGGAGCAGCTCCTCACACACCAGCCTCCTCCTCCTCCTCTAGTTCTTCTCACAAGGCACAAAACTCTGGCCTTGTCTCCATAGTGTCACTCACACACAACTCTTTACAAGAGAATCGTGTCACTTTTATGAGTAACAAAGTGTTCACAAGTGTTGTGCGGATAATACAACTCCTGCAAGAGGCAGGGGCCGCTGGTCACAAGAGCAGCAGGTAACTCACACAACCTCCCACTCGAACGTCTAGCAGCAGACTAGCAGGCAACCACACTACACGAGATCAACTGCCTGGCAACACCCAGCAGCGGGGACAACCACCATGAACTCCAAAACGGCCTCTAACGCCGCCTCTGATTGGTTGAATCCCTTTACGAACAAGATGTTGACAGAATTAGAGAACATTCATACATTTCCCCCTTAACAGTGCTATTGCCCTTACGAAGATCATATACACGGAGGCCATTAAGAGAGCTGTCAATAAAGATATTTATAACAAAAGTGAGTGAGTGTGAAGATGGGATAGAGAAGAGAGCGAAGGGCAGCGTTGGGGAGGTGGCAGTAGCGGAGTGGTGAGGAGGGCAGTGATTGGCTGCTGAGGGTGAGAGGGGGTGGGTAGTGAAAGTGGTCATCCCCCAGCTGAAGAGCACGGACCCAGCAGCGCCTCGCGCACAAAGACCGCCCCACAATGCACCGAGTGTGCTGATGCACACTCACGCAGCACCCACACCTGCCCTCCGCCACTGTCCCGGCCATGACCACCACACACATCCGGGCCCACCTTGTTCCTCAAATACACGCAAAACCTGGACCTTGAAAGACACCCAAGGCAAGGGTCAACACTATGGCAGTGTGACTCTGGTACAGGCCACAGACGGCTCCCCGAGCACTGTGGCTGTGTTCCCTAGAGTGAGAGCGCACCATCACTTTCCCGGAGAGAGAGGAAAGTTTTGATGACCGGCAACGAGTGTCGTCAAAGTGAGAAGTGTGGCCGACCACTGCACTATTATTATTATTATTATTATTATTATTATTATTATTATTATTATTATTATTGTTGTAAGGATATTTCAGCGCGGGCCCTAGTCTCTGGCTGGCCAACTAAGTGTTAATCATTCCTCGTTTCTGTTTTACTTAGGCGCAGTATGAGTATTTATGACTCGTTTGTTCGCTTTAGTAAGATTTTGCCCCCGTGTGTTTACAACTTCTGCTCTGTTGAATCTTAGTTGAAACTGTATTGGGTTTGTAACTGTGCTCTGTGTTGGATAATGTTCCTTTGGTGTGTCGGGCATTTCTCCACAGTGCTTGATGGATGATACCTGGTTGATGGGGTTCTGGGAGTAGTTCTACTCCTCAAGCCCGGCCCGAGGCCAAGCTTGACTTGTGAGAGTTTGGTCCACCAGGGTGTTGCTTCCAGCGGCCCGCAGGCCCACATATCCACCACAGCCTGGTTGGTCCGGCACTCCTAAGCACCGCACCACACAACACATTTACAGTATACAAGCTGAAAACAACATAACACAGACCATATACGCTGACGGATCACTCAATACAACTACAGGGAGGGCAGGAAGTGCTGTTATTGCTCATCAGCCCGATGGCAGCACAATTCAAAGGAATATACGAATCAGTAACTGGGCAAGTTGACTTGGTAGCAATACTGGTAGCACTAGAAATTATTGACAACACTGAAGTAGACAGCTTTATTATTTCAGACTCCCTTTCCTCACTACTAGCAATAAACAGTTTGCAATCAAATCAAGGTGCTTGTCTCAGAAGCCAGACATAGATATATAAGCATACTTAGCAAGAGGGTAAATGTAAAAATGTTGTGATTCCTTCTCACATTGGCCTGCAGGAACATGATAAAGTTGACGCCCTTGCTAAGGCTGCAGTAAATAAAGACAGCATTGAACGAAATCTTGAGTTATCAAATAGGTCCCTTAAAAGTGTCATCAGACGAGAACTCCTGGATGGATTTGAAGAAAGTATAACAGCGCAAACTGGAATCAGCAGGTCCATTGTTCATCACAATGAAATGTGTGAAGTAAAACATGTGTATGGGGGCAAGTAACAAAGTCAGTAGACTAACAATGTTGTCAAAGCTCGAATAAGACACGTATCTGTGGTAGTTCGGCTTGTATAGGGATCTAAATAAAGTGTAAAATGTGTGAACCAAGACAGGGACACACTAACACTATATCTTGGATTGTAGTAAAATTGAGCTATTTAGAGATAAATCTAAGCTCAGGCTGTATGATATGGCAACCTATCTTATTACCAAGGATAAAATACCTGAAATCCTTGCGCTGTATCCATATTTCGCTCCCAGTAGATAAATGACATACGAGATTAAGAAACTCAGTATTGTGAAGACTAATAATAAACAGCAGCTCCCCTATGACTCTATTGATCAAACAATTATGTATTAGCGATAAGACCTACCATTAATGTATGACGACTTACTGTAAATATATAGCTCTTGAAATAGAACATTCTCTGTAACTAGCTAACATATAACTATAAGGTGTGAAGGATAGATGAAATTGTTTATGTGATAATCTAAGATGAGGTCTGATAAAGACCTTTTGCGCCCTCTGTAATGCTTTTGCGCTACCGCTCACAGGATGAGTATGGGGTGCGGCGGCGGCGACAATCAAAATCAAATCCTTGAAGAAAATTATCTAGTTTTCTCTTGAAGATGTCCAGAGTTGATCCTCAACAGTGAAGGGCAGGACAGGGGGACAGCCATGGTGACGGGCCCTACCAGAACAGCTGCGGGGACCCAGAAATACTGAGACAGTATAATAAAAAGTAGTGAGTGGCGAGAGACGAGAACACACGAGATGCACTGAGAAGACAAAGATGGCAGACGACCCTCTTGCAAGCGATGGAGTAACGCACAATGTAGGTACTAACATGAACACCACTCTATATACCGGCTTAGCCTCATAATACCAAGCGCTTGACAGTGGTGGTAACAACCACCACTGTCACTGAATAGTGGCAACAATCTGGAGGACTACGGCAGCATGGTTACAAGGTGGAGGACTCAAGGGATAGGGCGGAGATCTTCCTGAAGATCTAGTAAAAAGACCCAATGAAGCAGCACAAGGGAAAATGAGTGGGAGCTGTGTGGAGCCACTCAGGAGGTAAACCACTGGCAGCCTTGATGCGAGGAGTGCAGCCTTGATGCGAGGAGGGCATGTACTAACAGTTCACATGGGCTGTGGAGCATTCCCAGATGAAACACACCGGAAGGAACAACACTGACACACCTGTGTGGATAAATCTACTCAAAATGACAAGAGAATTGCCTCATGTACATAGACTGGCATTTACACTCATGAAAATCCTAGTGTCATCTGCAAACGATGATACAGTACTGTAGTTAGTATCCTTATCTATTCCTGATATTAGGATGAGAAAAAAGTACCGGAGCAAGTACGGTACCTTGGGAGACTGAGCTTTACACAGTAGATGATCAGGATTGTACCGTGTTGACTATTACACACTGCGTTCTGTTCGTTAGGAAGTTGAAGATCCATCTCCCTACTTTACCAGTAATTCCTTTTTGCACACATTTTGTGCGCAATAACACCATGGTCACATTTGTCGAAAGCTTGTGCAAAGTCTGCGTATATTACACCTGCGTTTTGCTCGTCTTCCATGGCACCTTCGGCCATGTCATAGTGATCTAGCAACTGTGAGAGACAGGAGCGCCCTGGTCTGAACCAGTGTTGTCCAGGGTTATGTACATGTTGTGATTCCATGTGAGTTATAATCTTACTTCTTAACATTTTCAAAATTTTGTATGATGTGTAAAGTTAGGAGCTATACTTTGCGATGACCGTACTTTGCGATGATTTCGGGGCTTAGCATCCCCGCGGCCCGGTCCTCGACCAGGCTATTAGTCTGTAATTTTTGTCTCTGCTTTAATACATCCTTTGTGAAGTGCCGCGATCTCCGCTGTTTTAAGTATATCAGGGATGACACCAGAGTCTCGGCTCCGTCTCCAAAAAATGATTAGGGCCTGTGATAGTCACCTAAACTAGACCGTGATGTAACTTACACTTCACATACAGAAGGCGAATGAGTACAGACAGGGCCACAGGACGGTAGATGGTCCACAGGTAAGAATCCACGTGATTGCGTCGTGATAGCCACTTAGTAACTACGTGGGTCACATTACATAAGAAGAGCCTTACCGTTTACAAGGAGCGAGCAGAGGGAGAGGTGGGTCAACCCACCACTTACCTTGGGCCTCACGCTAGCCTTCTCCTATTCTTATTAAAACTATAACCATTAACAATGAAGATAAAAAGTACTCGTGAATCCCAGGGTGTGAAGTTAGTACAAAATATATCACAAAATATATTACATATACAATAGATCTGTATATCTGGCTGCCAACAGTTGAACAAATCTATGTAAATATAACACTCACGTTAACACTCGAGTCCAGCAGGTATGATGCTTACCTGGAAACAAAAGATGTCATTAGTATCATTAATTGTTTACACATTAGAATCAAACAAAACCTGTCTTGTTTGGTTAATGAAAAACTAAAAACTAACAAAATTAAAAAACAAAACGAAAACAAAAAACTATAAACTAAAGACCTTTAATTAGTATGTGATGACTTTTTTGAGATATATACAAGAGTTGTTACATTCTTGTACAGCCACTAGTACGCGTAGCGTTTCGGGCAAGTCCTTGGAATACGATCCCCGCCGCGAAGAATCGTTGTTACAACAAAGTACTCATTTTACTGTTGAGTTAAATAGGGGCTACAGTTAAGGATTAGCGCCCAGTAAATCCTCCCCGGCCAGGATACGAACCCATGACAAAGTGCTCGCGGAACGCCAGGCGAGTGTCTTACCACTACACCACGGAGACTGCGGAGACTTAATTGAATATGTTAGGTGGCCCCAGACTGTTGTGTCTCCGGACATGAGAGAACCGGCGAGGAGTACAGGTGCCACAGGCACAATCACATAGAACTCTGAACATCAGAGGTTCATCACCGGTGTTCAATACCCTCCCAGCAAGCATTAGAAATGTTGCAAGAACAACAGTGGATGTCTAAGTGTATCTTGAAGATAAGTTCTTGCAAGAAGTGTCGGACCAACCGGGCTGTAGTGGGGATATGTGGGGGGGAGGGGGCCTGCGGGCCGCTCCAAGTAACAGCCTGTTGTTGCCAGGACCAAGTTATCACTGGTCGAGCCTGGTCACAGGTCAGGATCGGGGAGTAGAACAACTCCCAGAACCCTCTCTCCAGGTATACTCCACGACATGAACACTGCGTAATGATTACAGGGACTCCAATAATTACAATCCTGTAACGAGTTCAACAATAAGCAGAAACAAAGTGATGAGTACACGGAAAATAATGAGAATGGGCAGTATAATTTACCTAGACTGGTATAATTAGCCATGGCTGCAGTACGGGCGCTGGGTGGAGCCAGTTAGCGACGTGTATTGTTTGCGTTTACAACAATATTTATTGTTGTTATCGCAACAATATTTATTGTTGTTACAACAATATTTATTGTTAGTGGTGCTGTCGTTCCCACTGTCGCTTCTGGTCACCACCGGCAACATCAGGGTTACCACCTGCGACATCAGGGTTACCTCCCGGCTGTACATAACTTTAGCACACTCACAACACCCCAACATCTGGCGTCCCAGATGTCTTCACCAGCCTGCTTACAACTCACTCACACTTCAGCTGCCCCATACTTTGGAGAGAGAAAAGTATCAAATTCACTGCTACACATTTGGGTCACATCATGTGGGACGGACAGACAGACATGTAAGGTGGTTAACACTGCGATTATCACCTTATGTGGCCGAATGCTCAATAACTCACCACGTGCTGTATCAGCGCTCTAACCCTGTATGTGGAAGGCATAATAAAATGTTATATATATACTGCCTAGCACTAATGAATGGCCACGTCTGTGATGGAAACAATCCTGAGCACGACTCCTGCCCCGCCTTAAACAAGAGTTATTTCACACAAACTGTAAAACATTCTTTTCCATAACTCTACCTCCGAGTCTTTCAGACGATGTCAAACTTTTCTTTAACTCTATTTTTGCTCCATCCGTCTTACTGAGAACGAGTCTCTCTCTCTCTCTCTCTTTGACTCTGTATATCTCTCGGTTGGTGCTCACTTTCTCAGGTTCGAGCCCGAGCCATAGACATATCACTGAAGGTGAAGGTCTTTACTGTTTACTTTACCGTTACTGCAGTCTTTCCCATTACGCAGGTGTGTAGTGTCTGGGCTTCGATACCAAGCTCTACAAGATGACGTCAATGACGGCCTCTTCCTAGTACATTGCCCACCACAAACTCCCCGAGGTGTGACACTGTTAAAACTACGTCAAAGGTAATACTTTTTTGTAAGGACTTGTCAGGCGGGAGGGAGGAGCAGCGGGGTTGGGTGAGAGCGCATGCTGAAGCCCCCCAGACACGAGGTCCTCCCTTATTGTAGCATCATTGGCGTTAAATCCCTCCAAGAGAGAGGACCAGTGTTATTAGAAAATGATTTCAGATGAGTCTTTCTGTAAAATTAGGGAGGGAGTTGGATTTTCCATCAATGTTGTGGACGGAACTGGATACAAATCACCGCCCAAACATAAATCCACCAAAATATAAATAGAAGTCAAACTTCAAATATTCATATTTCATGGACGACAAAAAAACATTGTAAGACTAAAACACACAGGCTAATGCCTGATCTAACACCAAGTTTCAAGCATTAAGAGAAGACCAAAGTCAATAGAATGTGGACAACTGTACATTCTCCATCCCCTCTCTGACTCGTCTCCCCAGTACAATGCCTCAAACAATACCATAAATGCTCAGGAATTCTCCAGTATACAGTATCGCTCGCCAGTGCAGTGTGGTCAAGATGGCACCAAACCCCAAGGTACAAATCAACGTCATGCTGGATCTTCACATCCCTTCTATCATCATGCCATAAAGAGGTTTATCCAGCCGGTAAAATTGTCCCCGGGCCAGGTATAGAGCTCCCCAGATCCCGTCAGGCTTTAGTGCCACCCTTCCCAAGACAAGGTTGCTTGCCCCCACCTCCACGGTAGCAGCAACAGTTGGTGAGCTGGACACTATAGGATAGGGTTCAACACTCTCCTCTTCTACACTAAGCGCTCTTCCACCTGCTCAATCCTCGTGAAAGGCTATGTAAATATTTTCTTATCATTTTATAAACTCTGGGCATTATGTACCAACAGACCATTACAAGCAAGACCACACAAATCCTCGTTAAGTGGTGAACGCTGACGCTCTACACATACCAAGTCTGGGCTTTAATAACAGCCTGCGGGCGTAAGGCTGGGGTGGTTGACGAGGTGTGGGGTGGTGGTTGACGAGGTGTGGGGTGATGGTTGACGAGGTGTGGGGTGGTGGTTGACGAGGTGTGGGGTGATGGTTGACGAGGTGTGGGGTGGTGGTTGACGAGGTGTGGGGTGGTGGTTGAAGTGTGGATGGTTGAGAAAGTGTGGGTGGTTGAGCAGGTTGTAATAAATAACACAGTTTACATTCCTACGTGCGCTGCACCTAATGTCAATACGATTACAGATTAAACCTCTTTAAGAACCACAACAGTGGCAAGTTTCAAATCAATACGATGAGGAATGGTATTTCTTTACGAACACCAACACTTACGAACACCAACACTTACGAACACCAACACTTACCCCTGGAAACACAAACCGAAACTGTCTCTACTTTCCGCTTGTAACAACTTGAAATAAAGTTGCTACATCTTGGCTTAACGTGTTTATGACGTATTACAACGTTGTTACAACTTGCTATATTGGTTGTTATAACTGGTTAGGAGGTGTTAAAACTTGCTCGAACGTTGCACCAACGTCGTAGTTTCGGTGTGTGTTTGGTGGGTACGAACACCAACACTTCTCCTTTCCGCAGAAGTTGCATGTGGGCGGTGCGGAGACCTTGGTGGGCGTGTGGGCGTGCAGCATCACGGTTAAGTGCACACAACCCTTGCCATATGGGGGGGCATGCACTACGGAAGCGGGGAACCACGCCGAGCTGTGGGTTGTAATACGGAAGCAACCTCTGCCGTAGTGGTCTACGTGCCAATACAACAACTAGTCAGCACAGGAAGCAGGAATACCCCGCGGTTGGACACTTGGAATTAAGCAAATTCTCTTAAAAAGAAGATGGCTTGTAGACAAGTACTTTAAAACCTGTTAAAATCAAAACTAAGTTACACGAGGAGTGTGTTTGGAGTCATTTTGATCCAGGGGAAATCCCTGCATCTGTTAATGTGAAATGCTGAGGCTGTGCACGTATTGATAACTTCAAGATATACTTTGTTAGTTATCTTGCAAGATTTATGTACCGTTTCCATTTACTACTTGAAATTAGGTCTGATTTGTTATTGTTTATAATGTGTTGTCCAATGTCATTGAATTGGCAACAATTAGTTGGTAATTTATTCCACTTAGTACTACTAATTTTATTACGCGTAATCAGACATGGAAGAAAGAAAACACACACACACACACACACACACACACACACACACACACACGTAAGCATTATTTCATTACTCCCGACACAAGTACAACTAGAAATATATACCTAAATAAGAAAATCGACATAAATGATGATATGGAATTTCTTCTCAGACAGTTGTGAGCGTCGGGAAGTGGAGGATGAGGCAGGCGCTAAGAGCACACTACTTAGCCAGGAACCGGGTCGTCGTGTGCTCACGGCGAGCGTGCTAAGGTGACGCAGAAGGAAATATTGGAGAGCCTTCAACTCCCTTCACAGCGCAACTTAAGCCTTGAGGCTCCACCTCCGCCTCTCAACAACAACTTGCAATACAGGCCCCCTGGCAGAGCTGTGCCTTCCTCGTGTACTTATCTAACAATATCTTACCCATGCAATACCATTCCATACCACCCTACCCATACAATACCCCCTCCCGCCTACTAACGACCGCAGTTATATTACAAGGCAGGCAAGTGCCTTGTTCCATTCATAACTGTGTACAACATTCCGCTCCCCACAGAACTCCCGTGATGGGTTTCCACAAGTAAATCCGGTTCTGACGCCTCCATCTATCTTCTCCGTCACAGCGTACGGACAGAAGGCACCATTACTAATACAATGGACAACCAATTCATATCACGAAGACGCACTTTTCTTGAGTCCAGTGTTCAAGAGAAATATGTTGGTGGTGGTGTCCGAGGACACCAGAGTGGCGTTGTACTCGAGCAGTGCCCCTCCCCCACCACCACTAGGAGTGCCTCAGGCGGACACCTGCCCGAGTGCTCTTACTCAAGCCTCGTCCATTATGCAACGACCTCTCAGCTGCGTCCTGTCACCCTAGTTATCAAACTACACGCCTGAACTTAAACCACTAGCCCAGATAACATCCCTGGCCACCGGGGATCGAACCCGGAACGCCAGGATTACGAATCCGAAGCGCTGTCCACCCAAAGTTTTTCTCCTGGTCAAGGTACTATAAACAAAGCTATCTGCTATTGTTGACGTCATATGAGGCAGCTACTGAAGAACACGTCACGCATCTGCCCCTGCAGCGTGACCATCATGGCGTGAGCTGATTATTTCACTTGCCTGTCATTGTCTAACCTCTCTAGGCTGGAGACCAGTTCTTGCTGCTCTTTGCTGCAGCCCGGCCACTTCTTCCTGGCTACACACACACAAGGTGTGGCGCCCTCCAGCGCCTACCACTTGAACCCTCACGTGCTGCTCTACCACCTGAACTATCCACACCCACACCCCACTATTATTTTAACTCTTCTTCCCTTCCTACGCCACCCTGCCTCCACGTTCCGTTCCGCCAGAAGAGATGCTTGGCCAAGGAAACAGATAGGAATCAGACGGCCTTAATTACTCTGCTCTCCCGCCCCTTTTAATGCTTACACAGTACACTAAACCATCGAGGCTGGAGCCTTAAGGCACACCACCACTACAGAGGGCCGTGCACTACCAGTATTTACCGGAGGACCACTACCACACTAGTGGCCTCGATGAGGACAAAGCCGGCTGCTCGTCAAAGGTCGCCCAATTTGTTCTGGTGATTTTTTCATGCTGGATTTTAAAGTTCAGCAGATTTTAGGCATTTATGGTTTGGGTGGGTAAGTTGTTCCATGGGTTTATAACCCGTGGGTGAAAAATCATCTTCTGTTTTCAGTCCTACACTGTGGCTTGTTGAGCTTCAAACTGTTTCTCATTGTCTGACCTTTTGAACGTTGTCTGACAATGTTGCTCATTGTCTGACCTTTTGAAGAAGTTGTCAGGATTATAATCATCCAAATTGTTCAGTATTTTGAACGTTTCGACGAGATCAGCCCTATCATGTCTAGTCTGCAGTGTTGTTAGCCCTCCACCTTGGTTTTCATTAAGGTATGTAGTGGTACTGGAGGATATTCTAGATGTGCCCCAACTAGAGCCTTATGTGTGTAGTTGTATGTGTTAAAACTTCGGAATCTCCTAATTTTTCTAAGGGTGTTTTCCTTCGTATATTTTGTCTTTTAATCTAATTTTTATACCTGTTCTATTGATCTTGAGCCCCAGTATTCTGCCTACATCCGCATATTGAGTTGGCCGTTTGTCAAAGATAATGGGATCTGGGTTTATTTTTGCAATATGTATTATTCTTAACTTTTGTTTATTAATACTTATTTCCCCATTGGTTTTCAAAGTTGTTTAAATTCGATTGATGCCTTTGTCTTGTTGGCTAGTAGCGACTTTGATAGTCCTGGTTGACACATTAATTGAGTGACATCAGCGTAAGTGATGCATTCTCAGTGTTGTGGTTGAGGCAAGTCAGCTGTATACATGTTGAAAAAAAAGGCAAAAAAGGCAGCTTCCTTGTGGTACTCCACTTTAGTTCTACTGTGTCCCCCAGAAGCTGTCGATGCTGACCCTAGCAGTCCTGTGGTCTATAAAGCTACATAGTGTGGCAGTAAATCTCTGTGGAAGCCACAGCTCCGATATCTTGAATTTTAGGCTTTAGTGCCAGACGTTATCAAAAGCTTTCGAAGCATCTCTAGGCACAATATTGCACTGATCATTTTTCGTTATTGTATTGGCTATATGCTCGTAGATCAGGGCTATAGCTGTATGGGTCCCTCTGCGGTTTTTAAACCCAAGTTGTCTGGTGTTATACTTTTCTTCCTCTTCCTTTTATTTCAAGTCTATCTATTTTATTGAATATTTTACCAGGTACTTCGAGAAGGAAAATTGGTCTGTAATTTTCAGTTTGAGTTGGGGATTTTCCTGGATTGGGGGTTTTCCTGGGTTGGGGATTAATCTGATTTGTGGCATTTTTGAAGTACAGTATGTGGGGAATAGTCCAGATGAAAGAGCTGCGTCTACTATACGTGTGTCTGGATGGATAGCAGTCACTGGTAGATTAGTTAATATCATCTTTGTTCCGCTATTGCCTGTTGCCTTGTTCTTGAAACCTCAAATTGTTTTTCGGACTTCTTCAATGGTTGTGTTTCGTAACGTGGCATTCATTGTGAATGTTGTTAAGGTCTATTGTTTACGTCGGAGGTAACATTGCAGCTGTTATTGACTAGAGTTGTAATTTCCCTTTCATTTACGGGACAAAAGTTAACATTTTCTTCAGAGTTTATCCCGAATATTTTTTACCAGAACTTCCTGAATTTCTGTTCTTGTTCTGTCCTCGTAAGAGTTTATTTCCCGAGGCGTGTTTGATGTAGGTGTTTCCTCGGCTGAGTTTCCCATCAGGGTTTTTACTTTTATTTCCAGAACTTTCCTGGGTTTGTTGTCTACCTGAATTTGGCTAATTAGGTCATTCCATTTTTTTGGTGTACTGTTTTGCACAGATCTTGCAGCTCATCTTGTAGTTCCCTTTGTAGTCTTTTGTGCACGTCCGTCCACCCATTGTGCGTTATAAGTTATAGAATATTTCCTTTCTTGTCCATTTCCTGTCTTGATCTTTCTCTTTGCTCATCGTCTCTTTACTTGGATTTCACGTGGCGGGTTCTTGATGACCTCCACAACAGTGACCATTTCCCCATCCTTGTTACCTTTTTTTTCTTTTCATCCTTCCCTCTCCTTTCCCTAGGTGGCAGCTGTTACGTGTGGTTTGCAGTGTTGTGAGTGTCTGTGGCTGGGGGTGTGAGAGCGTTATGTGACGGGCAATGGGGACATTCTCCTTCATGCATTTTTATATGGTGCTAATCCATTTGTTTAGCTCTATGCATGCTGTTTCCTTTCTAGTAGAGTATGAGACTGATTTCCTATGCACTGCTTTTGAATGCCGCCCTAGTGCCTCCTAGTGGCCTAGGGCCCTAGCTAGTGAGTACCAAGTGAGCGGGTTCGAACCCTCCTCATGGCTCCTACTGATTACCTCATTGATACATCACCTCTCAGTCCATTTTGGTGTACTTGGGGAGGGGAGTCTTGGGGAGGGGGGGGTGAGGGTTTCTGGATAGGATTGGTTGAACGAGTCATTCTTATTGGTAGGTGGACGCTTGTGCTCACTGGACCTCTTTTATGAGTGTGTTTAGGAAGTTGTGGTTGTTTGACAGTATTATGTCTGGTTTACCTCTGTGTCCTTGTCTAACTTAAGCTGGGAAGTCTAGGGCCAGGTAGGTTAAATTTCAGTTCCGTATCATATTGTATTCACCTAGTTGTGCTTGCGGGAGTTGAGCTCTACTCTTTCGGCCCGCCTCTCAGTCAATCAACTGTTACTAACTACTATTTTTCCCCCCACTCCACACACACCCCAGGAAGCAGCCCGTGACAGTTAACTAACTCCCAGGTACCTATTTACTGCTAGGTAACAGGAGCATCAGGGTGAAAGAAACTCTGCCCATTGTTTCTCGCCGGCGCCCAGAATCGAACCCGGGACCGCAGGATCACGCGTCCAGCGTGCTGTCCGCTCAGTCACCGGCCCCTGTCGGGTATGGCTTCTCCTTCCTAGTTGTTTCTTCCGTCCAGATCTCCCTCCAGGAAGTATACAAGTTTGTTCCTCTGGTGAGTGTCATAATGTCGGCCAGGGGAAGGTAAGGTCGTCTTGGGGGTTGGTAGCACGTTCCAATAATGACTCTACCTTTCGTCGTTGGAGCTAATTGTTAGGAAGTTATCCTGAAAATGATCTCAGTTTGTGTGGTAAATTTCTCCTGACCGGAATTACTGCTCTATCGTTGGGCTGGTCAGCTCTGTTGACCTGGTAATTATAAGCGTTGTAGTTGAATATCTTTATCTCCTCTCTCTCCTTATTTCTATGGCTGTTAATGAGTATTATATCCGGATGTTTATCTGTACAAGTTACAGAGTTCTATTGCTGTGTGCTAAGGCCAACTTAGTACATTGAGTTGTATTATTTTTAATGACTGGATGACTGTGTTGAGACTTTTAGATCTGTTCCACCTGGTGGACTTTCGAGGCCTATCCAATACACATTGTGCTGAACTGACTGCTTATTGCCTGGTGGTGAACGTGTGACATTATGTTGTCGTACACCTCACTCTTAGTGTGGGGGAAAGTTGTGCTGGAATTTACTCACTCGAAAGGTCTTTCTGTTAACCATGTGGGTCTTGCTTGTCGGAAAGTCTTCGACTGTGTTGGAGGTTTCTTCCGTGTCTTAGTCTGTGCTCTTGACAGTGGGCACAAAACTCCTATATAAATAACAAGGGCGAGGGGAGGCGACCACCGAGGGGTGTAAAGTGGAATATCATGCGCATAGCAGTCAGAAAGTAACACACAGGAAGGAGAAAGTAACACCGAGGAAAGAGAAAGTACGAAGAGCGAAAGTGACCATTAGAGAAAACTGTGAAACTCCTCCCCATGCCCCGAGTAGAGGCAGGCGGAGAAGTGAATAGAAAACAGGAGTGAGAGAATGAAGGAATGCGTGAGGCGGCGGCGGCGGCGGCGTGGGGGAGGTCGGGAGGCGGCGACGGGTGGCATGACCAGCCTGGGAGGCGTCCACCAGCTGCTGGCCCTCATTACCGGCCTCCCACCCTCACTCCCCGCCGCCATGCCACCAATGAACGCCGGGGCAAACATTCCTTATACGGGATGCGTCAAGAACACCACACTTCCGCTTCCAGCCTTCCACCTGTGCCTCAGTACCCCCTCCCCCCCCCCAGTGCCAGAGTACCCCCACCCCGGCACCTGTGTCAGAGTACCCCCCACCCCCCGCCAAGCCAAGATCGTGTGTGACCTTGTATGCGCGCGCGCATGTAAAGTGTGGGTGGCAGCCTGGGTCAAGACACCATATACGGCAGTACACTTCTCTTCCTTGCCCCACTAACACCATCCTCGCTCTCTATTGACAGTCAAACAGCACCAACACTTCCTGATAACACTGTCTACCCAGGCGTCCTCACCTGGGAACTAACTGCCAAACAAAACAAACCCAGAAAGGTTAACCCATGTACAACACTCATTTCTTGCGTTGGGTCTGGCGAGAGTGGAGGGAGACAGGAACAATGGGGCCACGACCACCACACACATCACACTAACCATAAGTTGACAAGTCGTGCTCAAGATTTGTCATAAATAAATAGTATAGATTAGAGCAACTGTAGAACCTAACTACATAATGTTAACGTAAATATAATAAAGAAAATTTTTAAATTAGTATTGCAGGAAAGTAGTGGTGTGTTTATAAGCGAACACTAGCCCATAGGAGCACATGCGGGCCACCATAGAAAATGTTCAGGGGGAAATGACAGAGTAGACAAGGATGGATTGTTTAACACGGGTGGTACACGCACAAGGGGACACAGGTGGAAACTGGGTACCCAAATGAGCCAGAGACATATTAAAAAGAATTTTTTCAGTGTCAGTAGTTAGTAAATGGAATGCACTAGGAAGTAATGTGGTGGAGGATGACTCCATACACAGTTTGAAATGTATATATGATGGAGCTCGAGAAGCCCAGGAATCTGTACACCAGTAGATTGACGATTGAGAGGCGGGACCAAAGAGCCAAAGCTCAACCCCCACAAGCACAACTAGTCACTACAACTAGGTGAGCACAGTCGAGGGCGACACCAGTGACAGGTCGTCCGCTCCCTTACATTCCTTTCCGCCGAAAAATACTTAATACAAAGACCAGACTTGTATTAGAGCTTTTGAAGCGCATCTGTCCGTTCCTCGTGACTACGTCACCCTCCGAACAAATCGCCCCAATAAAACTAAACCTCGAAATAAACTCTGAAACTTACAAGGTTTGTCCGCTAATAAATAAAGAGTCCCTTGACAGTGGTGCAAGACTGCAGAAGACTGTCTCCACAACCATCATAATGCCATGTAAATGGGTCGAGTTCAGTCGAGAGCAGCACACTTCCTACACCACCTCAGGAGGAGTCGTGTATGCGTGTATCCCACGGCTCCACATAACCTATAGATGCGCCAGGTGAGAGAACGGTTTATCGTTGACAACCTGCGAGTACCCATCATAGGGGGTACCTGTGACCAGCTTTCAACACACTAACGTGACTTGGTCTCAACTGGAGTAGAGTAGTGAGTATACTGGCTCCGAGGCTTGTTAGTGGAGGATGTAGTGGTGCCTCGCTACACCACTCACGTCTTCCTCTACCTAAATCATACTTTTGGATTGGGTTCTGGGAGTATATGAACTCCCGTGACCCCAGGCCCGGCTTGGCTAGTTATAGGACCCCCAGAACCCACTCCAGGTATGACCCAAGTAGAGACGTGGGTGGTGTAGCAATGACCAGTACACCCACAAACTACACACAACCCTTACACTCACCCCGGACACTCGCTTAGGTCCTCTAGCTACTGTCTACGTGAACCTAAATCATCAAACATCTGTATTACACTTAACATCACAATACAAATATGAATGAATTAAACACGTGGAAATCATGCATAAAACAATCTTATTAACATGACGTATCAATAAGAAAACATTGATACCTGATATCATTATTTCACCTGATGGTCTTCTAAGTACACCACTATGAACCTAGAGCACACGTGTGCCTGAGGCTGGCGACACTCGCATGACTATGGAAGTGGGCCGCCAATGGTAAAATTTGTGGTGTAGGTTATGTATACAGAGGCCAGCCGCACCGACCTTGTGTGCGCTGGTTGCCGCTCTCAGGCGCACGCACCACCACTTACTCTCACCTGTCTGCATCAGTAACATTTCACTCAGGTGCGTCAATCCAAGTATTGACGCTGGGTGTCGGCCGTGGTGGTGGCTTGACCAGAGCCCCCCGGGGCTGTGGTGTCACCAGTCGGGCCTTGACACAATCCAGCGTGGCCAGGGAGGGGAACGGCCGCCACCTGTCCGCTTACTTTAAACCACCCACTAAAGGGCTGACGTGGACAATGTTTTCAAGTCTGTTAATCTATGTAAGGGTTCAAATCGGACACGTTACACTCACTAGAGTCAAGATTCCAGAGGGTACAATAATAAGTAAATGTTGCGCTCCACTAGACGTGCTTGCAGGTGGAGCAGCAACATCCAGCTCCGCCTTAGCCTTAGTCACTGGGGCCAGAACAAGTTCGTGGTGTCAAATGAATAAATGTTCACGTGACGATATACAGATTACATTTTTTAATTGCCTCCCACCACAAAGAATTAAGCCTAAGCTAAGCACTGGTCAGAGGACATGTCCAGCTGGCCTCCGGTCCACCCTCGCCAACCACCAGGTATATACCGCCTAGCAACAATGTTAGCGTTACCTGACAACCATTATACCATCAGTTGCTAGGGAGGATATGGATGATGGTTGCAGGCTGAGGATGACGTTCAGGTCCCATGGAGGATAGACAAGCAAGGACCGAGTAAGGATGAGTGCGAGTGAGTGCCAGTTGCCGTGGAGATAACTGCGGGAGAGTGAATGACCAGCCGCTATGTCAATGACCACAGCCTAATACCACAGTGTGGCCTGCACGTAGTCATCCAGATCTTGCACGCTTGCACAAAAAGAAACAGACCAATGACTCGCTGCAGCAGAACACTCACATCATCTATCTTGTATCTTGATTTAGCACCAAGGATGAGTTTTGCTAGATAGCATCAAAACAGTAAGTAATTACAACTGCTCACCTACCCAGTTTAAAAGAGAAACTTCCCAAACAACATAATTACCGCCCCCCCCACCCCCCCCCACACACACAACTGATGTACAGATGTAATGTGTGGTGTGCGCTACAGTCTCCAGTTGACCCACAGTCGTGCCCAGCTCCTGGGTGCTGCTCTACCTGACCTTGATGAGGTTCTGGGAGTTCTACTCCCAACCACTTGCTCTCTCCATACATCACACACTCAAGTGGTGCCCTTCCTTCACACACTCAAGTCGTGCCCTTCCTTAAGACATCAATATGGAGCTCCAAGTACAAACCGTGAGCGAGGATGCATCTCCAGGAATCTGTGCAGTGTTTACTCTCCTTGGTGTTCAGCCAGACCCTCCCAGCATCCCTCTCTCTTAACCTTGCAGATTCATCCTTCCCCAGCGAGTGAGTCACCAGCGTCACATCTGGCCACCTGCTCACCCCCACCTCACCCATATAAGTACATCAAACACCTGGTCCTGTGCTCTAAACATGCCCTCACCCCCCCCCCCCCCCCCCACTGCGTTCATATATCATCATCACACATCTGTATTACACTTAACATCTGAAAAGAACTACAATAATCATAGCAACTTATAAAAAAATTACAATGTAGTCATAAGGAAAATGACAGTTACCAGTCTTTCCACCCTCAGTCTTCACACCCCCAACACCACCACCAGTCACCAGTGTTCACACCCCCAACACCACCACCAGTCACCAGTGTTCACACCCCCAACGCCACCACCCATCACGCCTCACCAGGGGATAAGAGCCAGTAGTAGGGGAAGGAAAAGGCCTTGAGTGGCAGGCACTTGTCCTCGGGGGGCGGGTGAGCTGGCACCCAGCAGACCGTGGACACACTGGACCGCTAACAAGGCGCATTATAATGCACCGGGTCACTTTCCTTACCCAGCGCTTGTTGTTGCTGGTGGTGGTGGTGGTGGTGGTGCTCCACCACGGGCTCTGGCCCCACCCTCGCCACAGACCTCTACCCCCCACCCTGGCCACAGACGCTACAGTGTACCAGCCTGGCCACAGACGCTACAGTGTACCAGCCTGGCCACAGACGCTACAGTGGCCACTGTTAATAATAAGTGATCTCCTCCGCTCTCAGTAACCTAAGGATCTTCGGCAAATATCACTTGTGTTGCGTTATAATCCGTTTAGAACTTATATATACATGTACGAACATATGTAAATATATGTACGAACAGCACAAAGCGAGCACCAATTTCACGAAGTATTTGCCAGAATTAAGCTGATATATCGTTACTTATAGCATGTACTTTATCTCCCATGCCCATTCTAATTGTAACTTTGTGAAAGGGAGCCAGGCTCCAATGAGCCATTATGAATGACTGTAGACTGGAGATACCTGAAGATTTGTTAAATTTCGATCACTCGAGGGTCGGGAGCCGGTCGGCCGAGCGGACAGCACGCGGGATTTGTGATCCTGTGGTCCTGGGTTCGATCCCAGGCGCCGGCGAGAAACAATGGGCAGAGTTTCCTTCTCCCTATGCCCCTGTTACCTAGCAGTAAATTAGGTACCTGGGTGTTAGTCAGCTGTCACGGGCTGCTTCCTGGGGGTGGAGGCCTGGTCGAGGACCGGGCCGCGGGGACACTAAAAGCCCCGGAATCATCTCGAGATAATCTCAAGAAGGGTATTCAAAGAAATCCTCGCAGTCATCTTAAAGTTTGTTAGTGCAGGCTCGTAGACTGTTCACAGCACATGTATGACTATCATGCGAGATGGAGATGTTGACTCCAACTGGCTCCGGACACCCCGCCACCCCCAACCTCCCTCCAGGAAGTCAGGAAATCATCCAGCGATTACTACCGTTATTATAACGGAGGAAACACACAAGGGGGAGGAGCGGTGGCCGGAGCTGGGTGACCTTGTATAAGGGCGCCACAACCACCACTTACAGCGCCCCCAGCAGCGCTTCTCTCTAGCCGGGAGGGAACCTGGCAGCCTCCTCACCTTACACTGTGCTAGCTACGCCCCTCAACTAGACACTGACATACATCAGTTTCTACTTCACTCGCACTATTGTTGTTTGCAACCACAGGCCTACATTACCATCACAACCAGGACAATCATTACCTATTACATATTATAACTTGTCGAAGAACTAAAACTATAACACTGCCGAGGGTCTATCAGCCAAAGCAATGTAGTTACAACATACATGTCCAGCCACAACCACCCATCATTGCCTCGTACACACCTGAAACAATCCAGTGGCCGCGTTTATCATCTTAACTGACAATATCCAGGAACCCTACGACACCTCCCAAGTCGGTACTTGTGCATAGCTTCCTGAATTTAAACTCATCCAATCTGAATACATTGTTTCTTGCTCCATTTTGTGTTCGTATACTTAGCTCCCTATTAATATGTGCCTTTATATGTAGCCTTCCATGTTGCTGTATGTGCCATGTCCTCCCCTCCCCTCCCCTCGTCGCCGTCCTGCACACTGTAAACTAAACTTTCTTTAAAATCCCTCCGTAACCGAGGCTCCAAAAGTCCAAAACGTTTTTAAAATATATTTACATTACGTCGCTCTTTCCTATAGACTAAAATGCATCATTGCTCAATATTTTGAGGGTATCTTCTTCAGGTTATCTTGAGATGATTTTGGGGCTTTAGCGTCCCCGCGGCCCAGTCATCAATCAGGCCTCCTTTTTGTTACACATCCCCAGGAAGCAATCCGTGGCAGCTGTCCAACTCCCAGGTACTTATTTACTGCTAGTGAGGCGGACACCTGGGAGCAACAAACCACGTCAAGCCAATGACGCCACGGTCTCATAGTTGGCCTCTCTAACGATAACTAATACTGATGTTCCCTAATCCATTAAAGGCTCGACAAATGTGCTTACCTTCAAGTATGGAGGTTCATTACGTAATATCTGCACACACACACTCTGAGTGGTGATATCCTCTATCACATCTAGTAGGAAGTCACACAAGAGGGGACCCGTCTATGGGAGAGCAAGAGGACCACAGAGCCTGTCTCTGGGTGACGGATCACCCTTACTGTGTCTCCTCACTACGGGCCAAGAAAGTCGTATAAAAGGTAACAGTTAAGAGTGGCTACGGAAAGGTTGTGTTGCAAGAGGGTGAGTCGGTAAGATACAATAAAGAACACGAGTTATAATGGGGATAAATCCTGAACATAACAAGGCATCGATAATTGTGAAAATCGCAACACAAATAACCCAGCAAAGTTACAGGGAATTACATGCACGTGTTATAGTCATGGTCCAGTACAACGGTTAGCAATGATTCAAATGTCTTAATAGGTGTCCCCAAGGCGAAGAAGGAATGTGAGGTGGAGGAGCAGCTAGCCGCAGAAGAGAGGGCGAGGATAGCACTTGTCAGCCCAGCTACTGGCCGTGGGTGTGGGGTACAGCAGGGTACAGAGGGTACATGGGAGCCACCCTAGCAGCCTCTGGGCAGGGAGGAACCCGTCTCTGACTGGACACCTTTGTTAACAACACCTGGTGCATCACCCTACGACTGACCTGAGGCACCTCAGCTACCTTACCCAAACCATCTTCCTCATCTTAACAATAACCAACGCCCTAAATGTCTACTATACTATCCACGTTTGTCTATACAGTATACCTAGGTCATAAAAGTATTTGTGTACGTCTGGTACCATATTACTTGTGTAAAGGAGGAAATGTACATGTTTATCTCTGAGAATGTTTGGTAATATGTTTATTGTTTGTGATGTGTGTATATGTATGTATTAACACGATGTACTGAACGGGGTGAGAATAGCTTGAGCTACCTCATCCCTTTGTGTGTATTTTACCTCAATAAACTTATTTCAATTTCAATCCACGTTTGTAAGTGTGATTAGAGGCTGCGGCCATACCCTCCCCCTCCAGTTCAGTTCAATACCCACTACTATTATGACAACGTGAGTAATTTCTCAGCAACACCAGCCATCATCATGTGCGTGTTGTGTGGTGTGTCCACACCGGGCACTACAAGGGTTTACAGTAGTGAGAGGTGGGGGGGGGGAAGGTGTGTGGATATAATTATCCCAAATCCACTCCCTGACTCACCTACTGACAGCAACAGGGAACCACTTCCATGGTAAACTGTTCCAGCCCCTCAGTCTACACCAGTGGGGACCGTTTAATGTTCACCACACGTAAGGTGAGTCATTGTGTGTGCTGCACACACACGCAAACTAATACTTTCTGATTTTTGTCCTGACACTATTAGACAAATGCTGCAGCTTTATTTAAAGCCCCAATTGTATTCGTAACGCCAATAAGACGTCTCGGGAAGTATTACGATGTTCCGAGACGAATATAAATCGTAAGATTTATATTGGTCAGGACCAATATACAGTATTCCGTACTGTATAATGAACCATTTAACACACACTCAAGGGCATGTGTGTGTGAACAATATTTTGAGTTTTTGGGTGTAGTGGGGTGTGGTGGGGAGAGGGGGGGGGAAGAGGTCTGCGCACCCCATCACCACCCAGTGTGCCAGTGTCACCATACCCACCACCACCTCAGGTGAACACTGACGCCCTCCACCACTACCACCACACTCACCATTAATGGTGTTCCAACACCAGCAGCAGCAGCGAGCACTGGTGCTGCACACCCAGCAGGTGCCACACCTGGTGGCAGCAGGTACCCAGGAGGCGGCTTGGGCAGACAGGAGACGACAGCGACAGCGGGGAACAAAGCAGCAGGGGAGCTAGACGAGTGCCGAGATGTCCTCTCCATATAGGGTCACTCCCGGCCTCCCTGACGCCACGAGAGCACACCTCCTACCTCTAAGGCAGCGCCACTTTACTCTCAAATTCAGCTACCTGACCAATCGTGCTGCAACTCTCGTCAGACTGCGAACAGCAGCGGCGTCCAACAGCCTGAGTCACCAGACCACCAAGCAGGAGGACTGGTAAGAGACCGGGCAGCGTGGACATCGATCCTCGGAACCACCTCAAGGTACCTCAATATGAACTAAGTAGAGACACCAATGCAAATATTCTTGACACTAAAATTTAAATGGATATGAGAATCAGATAAAATTATTTTTATTAATAATATAATAAATTATTTATATTATATATATATATATATATATATATATATATATATATATATATATATATATATATATCAACGTCCCGACAGCACTTGGTGGTAAGCTTGCTCACGTGGCCCCACAAACTGAGGCGATTCGATGAAATATCGATGCCCAAGCTTACTACCAAGTGCTGTCAGGACGTTGGGGATATAGCCTCGGCTACCAATGTCTTTTGTACCGTCACTGTGGTTGAGTGGTTAAAGAACCAGGTACAGTGCTGTACCTGGTATGATGCACAGTGCTCCCGGCGGTCTGGGTTCGAATCCTTCTGGGGTGTGGAGTTTTCAGTTGCATATTGGCTTGGGGACCATTCAAGCTTGTTCGCATATTATATATATATATATATATATATATATATATATATATATATATATATATATATATATATATATATATATATATATATATTATATATATTTATATTATATATAAAATAGACACACACCTCTTTATTAATGTCTAATATATTAATTTTATATCGACTTTTAATTTTTATATCAAGTCAACTAGTCAAGTAAGATTGCAGGATCCAAGTAGTATTTTTGCCAGGAGCGACAGGATTGGTGAAGAAGTTCACAGTGTGACCGTCTTATCGTTAACTGCACCACAATAACAATATAATCACTGCTTATCAATAACTATGACATCATCATCGCTTATCAGTACTGCTTAAAGGCCCCCCCCCCGTCAGCGAGCGCTGCAGAGGCAGCCCACACCCAAGATGTGCACGCACGCACGCACACACGGGGGGGGGGGGAAGAATGCAGTAGTCTCTTGCTCGACCAGGTAACCCAAGCAGCCCTTCCACGAGGTCACTCGTCACTTCACAAAACTATGCACTTCACATTTGTGCCAAGTGTTAAAAAAAAAGCCTAAACACACACTCTAGAACCCATTACAAAAACAGGTACTCGCCAAAATTTCGGCGGGAGACAAACTAAGGCACAAGAGTACAGGTCACTATTTACCTGTATGGTGTATGGTGCAAGACAGGAGCCGAATAAAACCAATTCAAGACAAGTTTTCAGCAGCTAGAAGAATGCAGTTCTAGTGCTCAATGTGAAGCAACCTGGTGGCTATTCTTGAAAATTTATTCTTCAGATCCTCCTCCATAAACAATTATGTTCAACACAGAGGAAAACTCCAGCATCACACCCATGAAAATGCCACTCGCATGGTAATGGCAGGTGACCAATATGGTGTTACGAGTTACCGTGCTCAATGTTTCCTACTCCCTGAGTTACATAATAAAAGGAACTCATATGAAGCATTGCACTACAGTATAAACCACATAATCGTATAATTTAACTTGGCTAATAACTGTAGTAAGGTGTGTACCTGCTTGCTTTAGTTTGCTCTGCTGTTGTGATGAGCCTCCGAGCGTGTCTATAGGCTCTACCAAGCCTACTGGCCATCGTCAAAACGCTACTGGGTGCTTGACAACTACACCAAGACCACAGTCACGCCACACAAGCTCAGGAACCTGTGCACCAGTTGATTGACGGTTGAGAGGCGGGACCAAAGAGCCGAAGCTCAACCCCCGCAAGCACAAGTAGGTGAGTACAGCGCGTGGGTACAGAGACGCCGCCACCGTTGTGGAGCCCGGGGCTCGTCGTCACAGGTTGGGCCACACTACAACAATAAACCTCTTGCTCAACAGCAGCCCCGTGTAAGGGCGTCAGTTATCACAACTTACACCAGGCGGAGCAGTGACAGTATCACTAACGTGCGGCACCACTACACTCACCGCTATGGTAAGCTTCACCAAAGAAGTGTAACGTCTGTTACACAACAACGTTATTGTTGTCCTGCCTACCTCACCAGTCTAAACCTGTCACGCTAAACACAAATATCCCAGGATTTTCCCTGCGCGGATTTAGTGTCGTGTGAGAACTGGTGAGGACACCGGCGTGACAGGTAGAGTGACGTGCTTGACAAGGGTAACTAACGTCGAGCAAGAGGCAAGCAACACCACAGACGGAGCAGGTGACCACGTCAGGCTCCGTCCAGGATCATTATCACACTTTATAATGGTTCAGGACGGACCCCACACCTGGTCCACGTCTTACGTGCGGGGGATGTGGTGGTGGTGGTGAGGCCTCGGTACTGTCACTTCTATTTCTTGGAAGGAGATATATTAACGCCTCAGAGAGACGGCACCACTCCCGTGCCAGGTAAGTCCACTACGGGCTCACCATAGCCCGTGCTACTTGGAACCTGTTCCCAGTAGCTGAATCTATAACAACATCATATTAACGCCACCTACGGCAGATTATCCCACCATATGAATGTAAGAAACATTACATTGTCTTAGAAATAGAAATATTTCTAAATTCCTGTCATTTCGCACGATATATAGCCCAGTAACATTAAACAAACAAAAATCGATACAACAAGATGACACTTAAATACAAATTCATTGAAAAGCACTGAAATATACAAAAATTATTAACAAATTCAAAGCATAACTAAAATGTTAAAAAAGCTTTTACGCCATTATATGGATAATATTGTGCGTGCGGGAGTGGGAGAGAATGGGAGGAAGAGAGTAGGAGAGATTTAGTGAATGAGATAGAAAGTGAGAAGAGAAAGTGAGAGAAAGTGAGAATGAAGTGAGAGAAAGAAAGGAGAGAGAGTGAATGAAAGTGAGTGTAACCTGTCCTCTCACAAATTACGTCTGAATTTGGCTGTTTACGGCCGAAAATGGATAATTTGAAAATGAAAAAAAGTTTTTAATTTTTTTTCCCAAAACAGTAGGTTATCTTGAGATGATTTCGGGGCTTTAGTGTCCCCGCGGCCCGGTCCTCGAAAAGGCCTCCACCCCCAGGAAGCAGCCCGTGACAGCTGACTAACTCCCAGGTACCTATTTACTGCTAGGTAACAGGGGCATTCAGGGTGAAAGAAACTTTGCCCATTTGTTTCTGCCTCGTGCGGGAATCGAACCCGCGCCACAGAATTACGAGTCCTGCGCGCTATCCACCAGGCTACGAGGCCCCTCAGGCCAGGTTACGGGGTCCTCTGGTAGGAGGGCAGGAAATTCTCCTAAAGTTTCAAAACGTCAATTGAATATTTCCTCTCCTAACCTCACAGAGTAAGCCGGAGGACTCAAACAGAAAACGAGACAGTACATCACTTTCGTGCGCCGATTTCATTTCAAATTACTGTACGTACATTTTTGGCCTGAGCGAAAAGTGACATTTTTAAGAGGGCGGGTTGCCCACAGTATGAGTGAGACAGAGACAGACTCCTTTACCCTTCACCACCACCAGTATCGTCAACTACCTACACCGCCTTCCCTTCATCAGTGGCTCTTCAATATACAACACAGTCTTAATCAATATACTATACAAGAAACTATTCCAGCGGTGCCCCCCTCTCCCCCCTCCCCTTTGAATATACCTTGACCGAGATCATACCTTTATCATGCTATACCATACCTTGACCCCTTCCCATCTTACCCCAACCATATATCGCCCTCCCCTCTCTCTTTCATCTTCACCCCCCCCCCCCCTCCAATCTCGGACACATTTCCATTTGTACATATATAGGAGGGGTAACCCGGCTGCACCCGAGTCTCTTACCCCCTCTAACATGTCTCTCCCCTTGACCTCCTCGTCCCCATCTCCTTCGTCTTTCCCCGTGTTCCCCTTCTCTCAGAACATTTATTAAGAAGCGCAAAACTGTTTGGGTCTCAGAAAATATTACTATCGCTAAAAAACCTTAGGGGAATTACACAATTTTTTTTAACTTTTCTGAAAATCGCATGGTCAAAGGGGGAGGGGGTCTACAATGGCAAATATTTTTTAAGCATTTTGGCCGAGCCTGACTAGGCTATGTTGATGCCGTACCCCAGACCATTTCCCCTGTACAGTTGGACGAGGCTAGACCTCAAGCATCTGGCCTCCAACTTTGGACAAACAGGCAATCATTCTTTCTTATAGAATAAGAACTTTTCCAACAATTTTTATTATTTAAGACCAGAAAGTTAAACTATACCTTAATACAACATTAGGTCTAATGTATTCAGCACTTTAAGCAATGCTGTAGGATACAGTGTGACACTGGCCAGGTGTTCCAGGTAGGGAGAAGCGAGGGTACAACCTGTGGCCAGCCGCGGTCATGTTTCTCAACTAGGATAAAATCTTTAGGTTCTGGGAACTGAACACCAAGGCGACGGCTGTGCTCACGTCATGAAGGCAGCTGACGTCACACCAATTAGTGCCACAAGTAATAACGCAGCCTTATACATGCAAGATGCACTTCTCTGTGGCCAACGTCGAGTACTCGAATTCATTTTTGGAAGTTGGAACCGAAACACATCGTGTCACCGTGTGGGAAACAATACTTTATGAGTTCCAGGTGTTCTAGAATGTATTGTACTATTTCCTGTACCACTTACGGAATATGCAAGTTGCAAACATTGTATATACCTGTTGCATATATCGGCAAGACACACAACGTGTCACAAAGTGAAGGGTGTTGAAGGATCTAGTCACCTGACGACATGTTGTATGAGCTCAATACAAAGCGATTGTCACACGCACCTGACATGCCCCACGTTAGCTTATTACAATGGTTTACACATGTACCAATATCGTGTCGGATATTAATACTGACGTACAGTATTAACATAAGCCAGCCCTGGACCGCCTATGTTGAGCAAGTGATGCAGATGATGCTGACGTGACTGGACTTGACTGTGGCCTGACACCCAACAACACGGTACACGCATATTACACTCCAGCCTGGAGCTCGTACTCTGCTGCCGACGATATTCGGGAGAGGTGATGTGACAACACAATTATAGCCACCGCTACATTGGTTTGGTTATCGAGGATAGAAGTACCTAAGCTACTCTATCCTTTTCAGATTATTTCATTATCTCTATAAACTAACTTGAACTTTCTCGGTTATGTTCACAAAAGGTCAGATCGTCAGACATAATTCCCAGATCTTTAACATGATTTCCTTCTATAAAGCAAGTCTGTGTCCAGTTCGCTGTATTTCGCTCAAGTTCCTCGTGTCCCTCATACCCAAGTACCTAACACCTGAATAGTCTGGAACTGTTAAACATCATGATATTTTCCGCTGCCCAATCGAAGACTATTAATGTCAGCTTGTACTTTTTCGATACCTGCTTGGTGGTGTTCTGGGAGTTCTACTCCAAGCCCGGCCCGAGGCCAGGCTTGACTTTTAGAAGAGCTATCTTCTTCAGAGGAAATCATCATGTTATTAGTGTACTGCCATGCTAATTAGCCTGCCCCGTCTATTTGTATGTGGTAATAATATCGTTCTTGTTTATTCTCTTTTACAGTGATGCAAGGTCTAACTCAAATAGTCTTTCCCCGTAACTCATACCTCTCAGCTCTGGGGCATGCCTCCGGACGTGCTGTGAGGGTGGTGGGCAATCCGGCCTCCTAATAGCGTCGCCTTTTGACGTATTCTCTTAGTCCAAAAACTGTCGTACTAGAAAATGGTAGCGACTTGCAAAATTGACACTGTCCAGTTTTCTTTTTTGGGTCCTCAGAGAGGTTAGGATAGGGGCACTTTAGTACGACAGCTTCTTGACGTTGGGAAACTTTGGGAGGACGGGCTGGAAAGGGGGGGGGGGGTAATGGTGGAAGTGCTGTGAGGTTTTCAAGAGAAAACTACATAGTTTTCTTCAAGGAGTGATGGACTAACCGGGCTGAGGTGATTATGTGGGTGATAAGCCAAGCAACAGCCTGTTGAACTAAGCTCTCACAAGTCAAGTCTGGCCTCGGGCCGGGCTTGCGGAGTACAAGAACTCCCAGAACCCCATCAAGCAGGTGTGTTGAGGCGGTGCCCCTGAGGCTATACACTACAAGCAGGCGGGTGGCAGGGGCCAGGGGCTCCATCAGGACGCCCACGTGCCACTAACTGCCTACGGCCAGCAGCCTTACTGTGTACACCACACTTGTCTTGTCAGAAATAATTGCTGGTAATTTCGCTTATTACTGAGGCTCAGTCGCACACACCCAGGGGTTGCCCCCCCCCCCTGGCCCTCCAGCCGTCAGGACCGGGAGGGAACCAGTAGTGGATGGGAGAGGGGCGGCAGAATTGAAGCAACCGGCGACAGAACCTGGATTGTACCTGCTTAATTAATGGGGTTCTGAGAGTTTATTCCTCAAGCCCGGCCTTGCGAGAGCCTGGTTCAACTGGCTGTTGCTTGAAGCGGCCCGCAGGCCCCCATATCCACCACAGCCCGGTTGGTCCGGCACTTCTTTTAAGAAAACTGTCTAGTTTTCTCTTGAAGATGTCAACGGTTGTTCCGGCAATATTTCTTATGCTCGCTGGGAGGGTGTTGAACAACCGCGGACCTCTGATGTTTATACAGTTCTCTGATTGTGCCTATGGCACCTCTGCTCTTCATTGGTTCTATTCTGCATTTTCTTTCATATCGTTCACTCCAGTACGTTGTTATTTTACTGTGCAGATTAGGGACCTGGCCCTCCAGTATTTTCCACGTGTATATTATTTGGTATCTCTCTCGTCTCCTTTCTAGTGAATACATTTGGAGAGCTTTGACACGATCCCAATAATTTAGGTGCTTTATCGCGTCTATGCGTGCCGTATATGTTCTCTGTATTCCCTCTCTCTCAGCAATCTCTCCTGCTCTGAAGGGGGGAAGTGAGCACTGAGCAATACCCAAGACGGGACAACACAATTGACTTGAGTACAACCATAGTGGTGGGATCCCTGGATTTAAAAAGTCCTCGTCATCCTATCATTTTTCTGTGACGGAATATTTGCTTGGTTATGCTCCCTAAACGTTAGGTAGTCAGACATCATTATTCATAAATCCTTTACATGCTGCTTTCCTACTATGGGCAGATTTTGTGTGTTTTGTAACTTGTATTTTGTTTAAGGTCTTCAGTTTCACCATACCTGAATACCTCTTTCTTAAAATGCATTTAATGTATACATATGCATGCAGTAGACTGAGTGAGAGGGGGAATGACCCAGCAATATCTTAAATGCATGAAAGTAAGGGAGGGACATACTAGGGTCAAGTGTTTATAGAGGCAGCCGGCCAGTACCAGTACACGGTGCTTGTGGCCACACCGGCCGCACCAGGCTGCCTCGGGTGGCATCACACCATAGCCAGGGGCCAGATTCATGAAAGCTCTTACGAACCTGTACATCTTTTCTCAATCTTTGACGGCTTTGTTTCCAATTATTAAAGTTAATGAGCTCCGAAGCACCAGGAAGCTGTTTATAACAATAACAACAGTTGAATGGGAAGTTTTCATGCTTGTAAACTGTTTAATAAATGTAACCAAAGCCGTAAAAGATTGAGGAAAGATGTACACATTCGTTGTGTTTGCCTAAGTGCTTTCGGGAATCTGGGCCCAGGTCCGCTGCTCGTCACCCACAAGGTCTGGCCAGTGTAGACACCCCCCCCTCCCCCCGCCCCTCCCTCCACCCCTCCTGTGTAACCTCATCCCCGCCTCTCCAGGTAACCCACACCACCACCACCATATTCAATATTAATTGGCTTAAAAATATAATTTATTCTCATATAGAATGAGTGGGAAAGAGGCAACTTGGTGTGGTGGGCGTTGCTCGGGGGACCCTCAAGGTATGGTGCACGTCTCGTCGTGCACTATACACGTCAGGCACGACCTGCCGGCACCTAGTGTGGCTGCCATACACTTGCCAGTAACATCACAAACGTTGGCAGTCATGTCCCAAAACTGTCACTCCCTTAGCAGGGAGGCTTTAGCGTCCACCACCCGGGCAGCACCCATGTAACGCCTCCCCCCCCCCTGCCCTTCACCACCACACTCCCCTACCCCGGGTGGGTGAGAGTAGCAGCCGGCAGCTGCGGGAGGTGCTCAGTTACTCCCCCACAGGTACACCTGTGTGCCAGCCTCCCCTTCCCACCCCAACTTAACCCACACAACCTTCACCAGCTGGGCGGCCCTACACCCAGTACACCTCGTGTACAGTACACCCACCACATGAATCATAATACAACACAAGATCAGAGCGCCGTCGGGATGATGGGCAAATAGCCTCAGCTACCATCATCTTTTGTACGGCCGTGATGGTCGAGCGGTTAAGGTCTCCTGTACACCAATTGCATAGTCCTCCTGGCAGTATGGGTTCGAGTCACTTCTGGTGAGAGTTTTCAGTTATATATATATATATATTGTATGTGTGGGGGGAGTGGTATGGTGTGGGGGGAGTGGTATGGTGTGGTATGGTGTGGGATGGGGGGGAATGTTTTGGTATAGTGCGGGATGGGGGGAAATGTTTTGGTATAGTGTGGGGTGGGGGGAGGTGTGGTGTGGTATAGTGAGGGGTTGGGGGAGTAGTGTGGTATAGTGTGGGTGGGTGGGGGGAGTGGTGTGGTATAGTGTGGTGTGGGGGGTGGTGTGGTATAGTGTGGTGTGGGGGGGAGTGGTGTGGTATAGTGTGGTGTGGGGGGAGTGGTGTGGTATAGTGTGGTGTGGGGGGAGTGGTGTGGTATAGTGTGGTGTGGGGGGGGAGTGGTATAGTGTGGTGTGGGGAGGGGGTGGTATAGTGTGGTGTGGGGGGGGGGAGTGGTGTGGTATAGTGTGGTGTGGGGGGGGGAGTGGTGTGGTATAGTGTGGTGTGGGGAGGGAGTGGTGTGGTATAGTGTGGTGTGGGGGGAGTGGTGTGGTATAGTGTGGTGTGGGGGGGGAGTGGTGTGGTATAGTGTGGTGTGGGGAGGGAGTGGTGTGGTATAGTGTGGTGTGGGGGGAGTGGTGTGGTATAGTGTGGTGTGGGGGGGGAGTGGTGTGGTAGTGTGGTGTGGGGAGGGAGTGGTGTGGTATAGTGTGGTGTGGGGAGGGAGTGGTGTGGTATAGTGTGGGGTGGGGGGGAGTGGTGTGGTATAGTGTGGTGTGGGGGGGGGGGAGTGGTATAGTGTGGTGTGGGGAGGGGGTGGTATAGTGTGGTGTGGGGGGGGAGTGGTGTGGTATAGTGTGGTGTGGGGGGGGAGTGGTGTGGTAGTGTGGTGTGGGGAGGGAGTGGTGTGGTATAGTGTGGGGTGGGGGGGAGTGGTGTGGTATAGTGTGGGGTGGGGGGGAGTGGTGTGGTATAGTGTGGGGTGGGGGGGGGAGTGGTGTGGAATAGTGTGGGGTGGGGGGGGGAGTGGTGTGGTATAGTGTGGTGTGGGAGCACTGGGGGCCGCTGCTCTCCTATACCCACACCAGCTGGCCACAGTTGCTCACCAAGGTGAAGTGTCTCCCACACCAACTACCCGCTCATGTTATCCTTACTGGCTATCACGACCTTGCCAGCCTCTGACGTCATCCCTACTGGCTATCACCATGACGACCAGCCTCTGACGTCATCGTTATCGGTCGTCAGCCACGCCGCCAACCATTCTGGTCAATGTGACCCGCGGTTTAGAACACCACCCTCCTCGTACTCATTGCCCCCTTAGCTGTTTTCAAGAAGGAATGCGACAGGTTCCTGCCATTAGTGCCCGATCAACTAAGTTGTGCTGGGGACAAAGCCCTAACATAAGCGGACAGACTGCATATTTTAGGACAGTCATAAACCCCCCATATGGGACTAGTGCACAAGTTGGAGAGTGTTGGGAGTGACAGGACAAGTGCTTCACAGGACGAGACCACTTACGCTACACAAGCCAGAGAGTAACAATGAGGAGATACTTCAGTGACACCAGGGGTCAGTGCTAGGGGTCCACAGTGACACCAGGGGTCAGTGCTAGGGGTCCACAGTGACACCAGGGGTCAGTGCTAGGGGTCCCCAGTGACACCAGGGGTCAGTGCTAGGGTCCTATATTATTCTTAACGTAAATGGTCTTCTAGAGTGAATAACCTTCTTAATCCTAATGTTTGCTGATGACGCAATAACTATGGGAAGGATATACAAGGTGGAAGACTTGTAAACACTACAGAATGACCGGAACAAACAAAGCATGACCCCCAACAGTGAAGCTGGCTGCTGACAACAGGACAGAAAAAGTGCCAAATGGGAGACGAACCCATCCCAGAATGTGACGTAGGGATGATATCACAATCTGCGTCTTGTGCTCTTCATCAAACGGATATCAATTGCATGGACAAGGTACTATAACAACCGTCTTTTGAAATCTGGATTAAGAATCCCTTAAAACCTTGTTCACCAATTAATTATTAAATAAACTCTCTTGAATGTGTTGTAGGGTATGTTGTACTCTGCAGTGACAATAGAACCAGTGAAGAGCAGGGGTGCCATCTTGAGGTTATCTTGAGATGATTTCGGGGCTTTAGTGTCCCCGCGGCCCGGTCCACGACCAGGCCTCCACCCCCAGGAAGCAGCCCGTGACAGCTGACTAACACCCAGGTACCTATTTTACTGCTAGGTAACAGGGGCATAGGGTGAAAAAAAACTCTGCCCATTGTTTCTCGCCAGCGCCTGGGATCGAACGCGGGACCACAGGATCACAAGTCCAGTGTGCTGTCCGCTCGGCCGACCGGCTCCCGGCCATAGGCACAATCATAAAACACTATAAACGTCAGAGGTCCACGGTTGTTTAACATCCTCCCAGCGTGTATAAGAAATATTGCCGGAAGAACCGTAGACATCATCTTGAAGAAAACTATCCAGTTTTCTCTTGAAGTGCCGGACCAACCGGGCTGTGGTGGATATGTGGGCCTGCGGGCCGCTCCAAGTAACAGCCTGTTGGACCAAGCTCTCACAAGCCAACCCTAGCCCCGCTTGAGTAGAAGAACTCCCAGAACCCCATTAAGCAGGTATCAAGCAGCGAGACATCCAATTCTTCTTAAGTACACTCGTGGATCTGTTGCGTTTCAAACTGAAGGAACATGCTGGAACAGTCTGGCATATTTCTGTGGCCGGAAAACAGGTTACACAAAGCACCCTCAACCGGCCGCCGGGGAGTTGCACCAGACAATTCATGTTGCTGTTAACTCCGCTGATGTATTAAGGACAGAGCCAATAACAACTAAAAGCAACACCTACAAGTTGGTGAGTATAACACCTACAAGTAGGTGAGTATATCACTTACACGAAGATTCAACATCTGAAGGAGCAAGCAAAATCGCGACTGAATATATTGAGAGCAGTCTCAGAGCCCCGTCTAAGAGTGGGATACAATGTTAAGAATGTTTTACTCCCACGCCCTTCGTTTCCTAGTTGATCATACAGCGCCGGCCTCCCTCACTCTACCTCCTGGCCAGTGAGGTTGAGGGTAGTCATAACGGGAGCTACATGATGGCCTACAATATTAAACCTAAGACTACAAACCAAACTAACATGGGTTGAAATAAGGGTAAAAGTGATTGCTACCTGAATGCCGACCACGATATTGACTAAACCAACAACTGGTTCACTTAAAGATATAATCAACGGTGAACTTAGTTGGGGCAGAAGAGCTTCAAATAGCAACAGGTGGACCCACTGTGCAATAAACTATTAAAACATTCGAGATCCCGAATATAATCACAGGGGGGGAGGGAGGGGGTATTATCGACAAAATACATGCAGACTTTGTTTTGCAAGCCCCGTGGGCATCATTGCCAGTAGACTTTAGAAAAGAATCAGACTAATCCCCATCTGCTACGGATTATTGCACGGGTAGCTGGATAAACACCTCCAAAGTATACCTGATCAACCAGGCTGTGATTCATGTCAGGCTGCGAGCAGCCGCGTCAAACAGCCTGGTTGACCAGTCCAGGAACGAGGCGGCCTGGTGGACGACCGGACCGCGGGGACACTAAGTCCCGGAAACACTTCAAGGTAAGGTAACGGACGAATACAGAAGTAAACTTGGTATCCGACAGCTTCACATACTTCACGGACGGATCAGTACACCAGCAGTCAAGAATCTGGAGTTAGCTGGAAATTCAAAATTGATGTTCCACTTGACAGAGATGCTAACCATACAAATGGCTATGGAACATGCTCTTACTGAACACCGACAACACGTTACCATACAGATTTAAGAAACCCCATTGAAACCTTACAACAAGAACACTTACGTGACATTCATCTGACCAATAATGTTGCAGGAATGATGCAAATACTCACAAAGGTCAAGGTCGTCGGATACTCATCAACTGGGTGCTATGTAGGAATACTAAGGAATGACATTGCTGATGAAGCTGCAAAACTTGCAATTAAGAGGAGGAATGTAGACATTAAGATACCACTGTCTAGTACACATTAAGAAAATAACTAGCGATAGAGCAATGCAGAAAATGTAGTGACCACAACACAGCAGCTTAACCCTTAATCTGCGGGGTGGTACAAAAGTTCAACCAACTACGAACAACTTATTTTGATGAAAGGGAGCAGTAGAACAACAGAAGTGCCTTCGTGCTTGCATACCCACGTGCATGGGAAATAGGTTTACAGGTTCCCGAAGACGAAAGGAAATGTCAGCACTGGGGACATGCTCAACAACCACTGGAACATTATCTAACACACTGCAGACTAGGAAATGTAGATGTTTATCTCTCAGAATGTTCGGTAATACGTTTATTGCTTGTGATGTGTATCTATGTATGTATTAAGACGATGTCGTGAACGGGGTGAGAATAGCTTGAGCTACTTCATCCCTTCCTGTGTATTTTACCTCAATAAACTTGTGTCAATTTTTGTGTCAATTTCACTGCAGAGTTACAAACCAGACAAGATTTCCACCCAGATTTAGGAGCGCAGGAGTGTTACCCCCGAGGGACATGACCTCACTGAAGATAACACACGAGTCACACACACTCATCCAGCGCCTCAGTTAAACAAACGTGTAAGACTTAGTGGGCCGGCCACAGGACGAGGACCCGTGCACCAATATCCTGGGAAAAGGAAGCAAGGAGCCCCGCCAACAAGCAGGAGGGAGCCCCACCAACAAGCAGGCAGCCCCACCAACAAGCAGGAGGCAGCCCCACCAACAAGCAGGCAGCCCCACCAACAAGCAGGCAGCCCCACCAACAAGCAGGCAGCCCCACCAACAAGCAGGCAGCCCCACCAACAAGCAGGCAGCCCCACCAACAAGCAGGCAGCCCCACCAACAAGCAGGCAGCCCCACCAACAAGCAGGGAGCCCCACCAACAAGCAGGCAGCCCCACCAACAAGCAGGGAGCCCCACCAACAAGCAGGCAGCCCCACCAACAAGCAGGCAGCCCCACCAACAAGCAGGCAGCCCCACCAACAAGCAGGAGGCAGCCCCACCAACAAGCAGGAGGCAGCCCCACCAACAAGCAGGGAGCCCCACCAACAAGCAGGGAGCCCCACCAACAAGCAGGCAGCCCCACCAACAAGCAGGCAGCCCCACCAACAAGCAGGGAGCCACACCAACAAGCAGGAGGCAGCCCCACCAACAAGCAGGAGGCAGCCCCACCAACAAGCAGGCAGCCCCACCAACAAGCAGGGAGCCCCACCAACAAGCAGGGAGCCCCACCAACAAGCAGGCAGCCCCACCAACAAGCAGGCAGCCCCACCAACAAGCAGGCAGCCCCACCAACAAGCAGGCAGCCCCACCAACAAGCAGGCAGCCCCACCAACAAGCAGGCAGCCCCACCAACAAGCAGGCAGCCCCACCAACAAGCAGGCAGCCCCACCAACAAGCAGGAGGCAGCCCCACCAACAAGCAGGAGGCAGCCCCACCAACAAGCAGGGAGCCCCACCAACAAGCAGGCAGCCCCACCAACAAGCAGGCAGCCCCACCAACAAGCAGGGAGCCACACCAACAAGCAGGGAGCCACACCAACAAGCAGGAGGCAGCCCCACCAACAAGCAGGCAGCCCCACCAACAAGCAGGCAGCCCCACCAACAAGCAGGCAGCCCCACCAACAAGCAGGGAGCCCCACCAACAAGCAGGCAGCCCCACCAACAAGCAGGCAGCCCCACCAACAAGCAGGAGGCAGCCCCACCAACAAGCAGGGAGCCCCACCAACAAGCAGGCAGCCCCACCAACAAGCAGGCAGCCCCACCAACAAGCAGGGAGCCCCACCAACAAGCAGGGAGCCACACCAACAAGCAGGAGGCAGCCCCACCAACAAGCAGGCAGCCCCACCAACAAGCAGGCAGCCCCACCAACAAGCAGGGAGCCACACCAACAAGCAGGAGGCAGCCCCACCAACAAGCAGGCAGCCCCACCAACAAGCAGGCAGCCCCACCAACAAGCAGGCAGCCCCACCAACAAGCAGGCAGCCCCACCAACAAGCAGGCAGCCCCACCAACAAGCAGGGAGCCACACCAACAAGCAGGGAGCCACACCAACAAGCAGGAGGCAGCCCCACCAACAAGCAGGCAGCCCCACCAACAAGCAGGAGGCAGCCCCACCAACAAGCAGGCAGCCCCACCAACAAGCAGGCAGCCCCACCAACAAGCAGGCAGCCCCACCAACAAGCAGGGAGCCCCACCAACAAGCAGGCAGCCCCACCAACAAGCAGGAGGCAGCCCCACCAACAAGCAGGCAGCCCCACCAAAAAGCAGGCAGCCCCACCAACAAGCAGGCAGCCCCACCAACAAGCAGGCAGCCCCACCAACAAGCAGGGAGCCACACCAACAAGCAGGCAGCCCCACCAACAAGCAGGGAGCCACACCAACAAGCAGGCAGCCCCACCAACAAGCAGGCAGCCCCACCAACAAGCAGGCAGCCCCACCAACAAGCAGGCAGCCCCACCAACAAGCAGGCAGCCCCACCAACAAGCAGGGAGCCACACCAACAAGCAGGCAGCCCCACCAACAAGCAGGAGGCAGCCCCACCAACAAGCAGGCAGCCCCACCAACAAGCAGGCAGCCCCACCAACAAGCAGGCAGCCCCACCAACAAGCAGGGAGCCACACCAACAAGCAGGCAGCCCCACCAACAAGCAGGCAGCCCCACCAACAAGCAGGGAGCCACACCAACAAGCAGGCAGCCCCACCAACAAGCAGGAGGCAGCCCCACCAACAAGCAGGAGGCAGCCCCACCAACAAGCAGGGAGCCCCACCAACAAGCAGGCAGCCCCACCAACAAGCAGGGAGCCACACCAACAAGCAGGCAGCCCCACCAACAAGCAGGAGGCAGCCCCACCAACAAGCAGGCAGCCCCACCAACAAGCAGGCAGCCCCACCAACAAGCAGGCAGCCTCACCAACAAGCAGGCAGCCCCACCAACAAGCAGGGAGCCACACCAACAAGCAGGCAGCCCCACCAACAAGCAGGCAGCCCCACCAACAAGCAGGGAGCCACACCAACAAGCAGGCAGCCCCACCAACAAGCAGGAGGCAGCCCCACCAACAAGCAGGAGGCAGCCCCACCAACAAGCAGGCAGCCCCACCAACAAGCAGGGAGCCACACCAACAAGCAGGCAGCCCCACCAACAAGCAGGAGGCAGCCCCACCAACAAGCAGGAGGCAGCCCCACCAACAAGCAGGGAGCCCCACCAACAAGCAGGAACAAGTAACAAGGGACCGCAGAATACCAAATCGGTCATAAACAAGAGGAATCAATAATGAAGCCCATGACACTGACGTCACTCATCATCTGTCAGCCTAGTGTATCCACCCCCCCCCCCCAACCCCCCTCCATTCACACCCGACCCTCACCCCCCCCTCCCCTTCTAACCCCCTTCCTCGCCTCACTCCCGACCCCCCCCCCCCACTCGACAGCCCGGGCGTCTATCACAACTCACTATATTTCCCATTTCTATATTTTTCGTTTTTCCTGTGCCTCTCCATCTTCATTCCCGGAAAAAAATAATCATGACCCCCTTCCCTTACTCCTACCAAACGGTAAACGACAAAGGTCCTCAGTTACTGCTGGGTGCACAGGGGGGCGAATAGTTATGAAACGGTACCCCAGTCAATCCTCCCTCGCTAGAACTCGAACCCTGATGAAATCGCTAGCGACGTGCGGGGCGACTGTTACCACTACGCCCACAGGGACTCTTGCTTCTATTCTTGCACGTCATAAATTTACAAAAAGTTGGTTGGATTCCAGCAGCCATCTAACAGGCCACTTGTTGAACACCAGACTCCCTCGGGTCTCCGCCTTACTAGTTTTACATCGTCAGTAAATACTAATATGAACAAACAAATTTTTATTGTCGAGTCGTTTGTATGTGTGTGGATTACGTATGAGGTGGGTGTTAGTAGGGGATTACGTATGAGGTGGGTGTTTGTGGGGGATTACGTATGAGGTGGGTGTTTGTGGGGGATTACGTATGCGGTGGGTGTTTGTGGGGGATTACGCATGCGGTGGGTGTTTGTGGGGGATTACGTATGAGGTGGGTGTTTGTGGGGGATTACGTATGCGGTGGGTGTTTGTGGGGGATTACGTATGCGGTGGGTGTTTGTGGGGGATTACGTATGCGTTGGGTGTTTGTGGGGGATTACGTATGCGGTGGGTGTTTGTGGGGATTACGTATGAGGTGGGTGTTTGTGTGGGGATTACGTATGCGGTGGGTGTTTGTGGGGATTACGTATGAGGTGGGTGTTTGTGGGGATTACGTATGAGGTGGGTGTTTGTGTGGGGATTACGTATGCGGTGGGTGTTTGTGGGGATTACGTATGAGGTGGGTGTTTGTGGGGATTACGTATGAGGTGGGTGTTTGTGGGGATTACGTATGAGGTGGGTGTTTGTGGGGATTACGTATGAGGTGGGTGTGTGGGGGATTACGTACGAGGTGTGTGTGTGGGGGATTACGTGGTGTGTGGGGGTAAACCCGTGGCGAGAACTGTAACGTCTCTCCACATTTACTAGTGGGCCAAAACATTCCCCCACAGTCAGAGACGAGGTGTACACCCTCAACCACTGCCACCGCCCGGTTTAAAAACGTACTTCCAGAACTCAATTCAATTTAGAAAACCATCCAGTGTGGCGCTGGAAGTATGCGGGCCTGCACCACCCGACCCTCACAAACAAGTTAACTTTTTCAGAACGTTACAAACGCTATCGTATCACTCAACAATTGAAAGCTAACCAAAACATTCCCAGCTCTTTCCGCCCCATCACTTCATTTAGCCCGGTGGCTCCGGTGCGCTGGACAACGTTACCTCCCCACACACCGCAAATGTTGCTCCAGAACATTTACTGGTCGACATTAACAAGAGTTTTCTGGTGCATGATGACTTGGTCACCATTCACGGTTGGCGCATATACAAACATACATTACACACACACACACGGTATTATAAAAAAGATAAAATCCAAACCCTAGTAAGATGTTAGTTATATCGTGCTCTATGTTAAGGAGTGGGAGGTTTACCTTACCTTGAGGTTACTTCGCTTTGATGTCCAAAGGGTTTGGAAAGGGTGGGGGAGGTAGACGGGTGGGGAGGTGAAATGCTGGAAGAGGATGCGGGTGAAAAAAAAGTGAGTGAGTTCGTGAGTGAGTTTGTGCGTGCGTGAGTGAGTCAGTGAGTGAGTGAGTGAGTGAGTGAGTGTGCGTGAGTGAGTGTGCGTGAGTGAGTGTGCGTGAGTGCGCGTGAGTGAGTGAGTGCGTGAGTGAGTGCGTGAGTGAGTGAGTGAGTGAGTGAGTGAGTGAGTGAGTGAGTGAGTGAGTGAGTGAGTGAGTGAGTGAGTGAGTGAGTGAGTGCGTGAGTGAGTGCGTGAGTGAGTGCGTGAGTGAGTGAGTGCGTGAGTGAGTGCGTGAGTGAGTGAGTGAGTGAGTGAGTGAGTGAGTGAGTGAGTGAGTGAGTGAGTGAGTGAGTGAGTGAGTGAGTGAGTGAGTGAGTGAGTGCGTGAGTGAGTGCGTGAGTGAGTGCGTGAGTGAGTGAGTGCGTGAGTGAGTGAGTGAGTGAGTGAGTGAGTGAGTGAGTGAGTGAGTGAGTGAGTGAGTGAGTGAGTGAGTGAGTGAGTGAGTGAGTGAGTGAGTGAGTGAGTGCGTGAGTGAGTGAGTGCGTGAGTGAGTGAGTGAGTGAGTGAGTGAGTGAGTGAGTGAGTGAGTGAGTGAGTGAGTGAGTGAGTGAGTGAGTGAGTGAGTGAGTGCGTGAGTGAGTGAGTGCGTTGTTCGTTTGGGTATGTTGGGTTGTCAGGACGTTGGCCGGGTGGCCAGCTAGCTGGCTGGTGCCTGGAAACCTACAGCCGCTGGAGTTGACTGCTGGAGATTAATCTTAGCCACATCAGGGTGGTTACTCTTCTGGTAGCCCCAAAAAAGTTGATTTATTATTTTGTTCAATTATTAGGTATAAATCGGGTCCGGGATGGGCCATTAAGTCGTCTAGCAGACCACTTAGTATTTGAGGTCTTGGGAAGGCCTGATCATGGGTGTGTCTGATCACTTTTTGTTGGAGTGATTGTGGTTGTGTGGTGGTTCATGGATCTCTTAAGTCACTGGTGATGGTTACAGCTTCGTGAGGTTCTTCGGGGTCTGGGACATACATGTGCTTCATGCGGTACAGCTGCCTTCTGGCCAGGTATTCATTGGCATCATGTTGGGGGTCTCATGGATTTGGTCAGTTCTTACCCTGTCATCAGCGAGAGGCCCGCCGCGAAGCGAAGTGCTTTATATTGGACCCCTTGAGGTTACCTTGCGATGATTTCGGGGCTTAGCGACCCCGCGGCCCGGTCGTCGATCTGGCCTCCTCGTTGCTGGACTGGTCAACCAGGCTGTTGGACGCGGTTGCTCGCAGCCTGACGTGTAAGTCACAGCCTGGTTAATCAGGTATCCTTCGGAGGTGTTTATCAAGTTCTCTCATGAACACTGTCAGGGGTCGTGAGGGGCCCCTTATGTGTAGTGGAAGCGTGTTGAAAAGTCACGGGCCTCTGATGTTGATAGAGTTCTTTCTCAGAGTACCTATTGCACCTCTGCTTTTCAAAGCAGGGGAGGGGGCTTTAGAGAAGTGACCGTTAACTGGTCAAGCCAAAGGGGTGTTGAGAGGAGGGAGGGACGACACCAACTACCCCGCCTAAATTGTCCCCTCAACCCCCCCCCCCCCCCCCCCAAGGACTCTCACTCCTCACAGGATGGTCGACAGTCACGCCTCCTCCTGGGGCCGGATTAACCAACCTGTACATCTTTTCTCAATCTTTAGCGATTTTGTTTACATGTATTAAAGACTTTATAGGCGAAATTCCCAAGGCAAATGTTGTTGTTATAAACAACCTCCTGGTGGTTCGGACCTAATAAACTCTTTAATAAATATAAATAAAGCCGCCAAAGATTGAGAAAAGGTATATTTACTATTTGTGTGTGCAGAATCGAGCTACAAGCTCTTGGACCCCGCCTCTCTAACCAATATTTTTCCTCTATTGTATCTACTACATACATTTCTCTCTAACTCATACACATCCCCAGGAAGCAGCTGTCTAACTCCCAGGTACCTATTTACTGCTAGGTGAAAAGGATCATCAGTGTGAAAGAAACTCTGCTCATCTGACTCCGCCTCCAATGGGGATCGAACCCAGGACATTAGAACCACGACGCCAATGCGCTGTACACTCACCACAAAGCCCTCCCAGCAGGTTCCAAAGTACTTGCGTAACTTCTTGATGATTCCGGCCCTTGGTTAACGGCCAGTTCACTCCGCATAACTGTCTTCACATCCCGATAACCACTGCCTGATCAAAGCCCTCTGTCAAATACGTTATTTATACCAGTTAGAAAACTTAATATTATTCCTGGCCTTAAACAGTGGCCTCGAGCAGCGGTCAAGGCGCCCCGCACAACTCCTGCACAAAATATTAAAACTTACAGTTTCACTGGCCATTATGTGCACCAAATGAGGATATCCTTCCATTCAAGGCCAGAACCGCTGATTCCTTAACACAAGCCAACGCCAGCTACACTAAAGCATCTTTCACTCAGCTTACAAATGTTTATAAACACCAATTTATAACTTGTACCTACCTGTCTACATTTTACTGGTTACATCCTCATACCTATGTGTACACACTGTTCACTTCCTGCTGGATTGAACAACTATTCATAAACATTGAGGCAATGAACACATGTTAAATTAGAATTACGGCTTTATCAACCATCAACCAGGTAATGATAATCTATATTCACAACCTGAGACAAGCATGTGCATTATGTAATGTGTTATACACCCCCCCCCCTTCAGGGGCCAGCGTGGGGCCCCACGCACCCTCCAGGGGCCAGCGTGGGCCCCCACGCACCCTCCAGGGACCAGGGCGGGACCCCCACGCACCCTCCAGGGGCCAGCGTGGGGTCCCACGCACCCTCCAGGGGTCAGCGTGGGCCCCAAGCACTCAACACCATCCAACTGTCAATATCTAAATTTATCATCAGCTAGTAAGTGTTGTTGATTTAAGGGCGAGGACGATCGTGGTAGTAATTGTTTACCAGGTATGTCTCCCCCTCCCCCTTACCATCTAAGTACTCACCCAGGTAACAGGACAGGTGCCCCCCCCCCCTCCCGAGCTGTCAGCTTACCTGAAGGAAAAACAAAACATTTAAACGTTAATGATGGAAAAATTAATTCACATTTAAAGAGGAAATACTGAAAATAT